>NC_091981.1:294272361-294572361 GCF_044704955.1 Pristiophorus japonicus | reverse complement strand
GTAACGCCCCTATTTAAAAAAGGAGGCAGACAAAAAGCAGGAAACTATAGACCAGTTAGCTTAACATCTGTTGTTGAGAAAATGCTGGAGCTATTATTAAAGAAGCAGTAGCAGGACATTTGAAAAAGCATAATTCAATCAAGCAGAGTCAGCATGGTTTTATGAAAGGGAAATCATGTTTGACAAACTTGCTGGAGTTCTTTGAGGATATAACGAGCAGGATGGATAAGGGAGAACCAGTATTTGGATTTCCAGAAGGCATTCGATAAGGTGCCACATAAAAGGTTATTGCACAAGACAAAAGTTCATGGGTGTCCTCGACTCCATCCCGCAGCATGCTACCCACCACCACCTCAGCAAAAACCTAGCCCTGCACGAGATAGAAAAGGCAATCAGTCAGCTCAAGAACAGCAAGGCATCAGGAGCAGATGGACTCCCCGCCAAGGCACTGAAGTATGGCGGAGAAGCGCTATTGGCACGAATGCATGACCTCATCTCTCTTATCTGTAAGGAGGACAGCATGCTGGGTGATCTCAGAGATGCCGTATCGTGACTACCTTCAAAAAAGGGGACGTCCAACTGCGGCAACTACAGAGGAATCTCCCTGCTGTCGGGCACTGGGAAAGTCATCATTAGAATCCTTCTCAACCGTCTTCTCTCTGTGGCTGAAGAGCTCCTCCCAGAGTCCCATTGCAGATTCCGTCCACTAAGGGGTACAATGGACATGATCTTCACCACGCGACAACTACAAGAGAAATGCAGGGAACAGCACCAACCCTTGTACATGGCCTTCTTTGACCTCACAAAGGTCTTTGACACCCTGAACCGTGAGGGACTATGGAGTGTCCTCCTCTGTTTCGACCGCCGCCAAAAGTTTGTCATCATCCTCCACCTGCTCCATGATGACATGAAAGTCGTGATTCTGACCAACAGATCCACTACAGACCCAATCCACATCCGGACCGGAGTCAAGCAGGGCTGCGTCATCGTGCCAATGCTCTTCTCGATCTTCCTCGCTGCAATGCTCCATCTCACTCTCAACATGCTCTCTGTTGGACTGGAACTAAACTATAGAACCAATGGGAACCTGTTCAACCTTCGTCGCCTCTAGTCTACATCGAAGGTCGGCCCATCCTCTGACAGCGAACTACAGTACGCGGACTACGCTTACGTCTGCGCACGTTCACAGACCGCACTCCATCATTAACATCTTCACTGAGGCGTACGAAAGCATGGGCCTTACACTAAACATTTGTAAGACAAAGGTCCTCCACCAACCTGACTCCGCCTCACATCACTGCCCCCCCGGTCATCAAGATCCACGGCGCGGCCTTGGACAACGTGGACCATTTTCCACATCTCGGGAGCCTACTATCAGCAAGGGCAGACATCGACGATGAGGTACAATACCGCCTCCAGTATGCCAGCGCAGCCTTCGGTCGCCTGAGGAAGAGAGTGTTTGAAGGCCATGACCTCAAATCTCGCATCAAGCTTATGGTATACACAGCAGTAGTGATACTCGCCCTCCAATATGGCTCAGAGACGTGGACCATATACAGTAGACACCTCAAAGCGCTGGAGAAGTTACCACCAGCACTGCCTATGCAAGATCCTGCAAATCCACTGGGAGGATAGACCACCAACATCTGTGTTCTCGCTCAGGCCAACATCCCCAACATCGAAGCACTGACCACACTCGACCAGCTCCATTGGGCGGACCATATCGTCTGCATGCCTGACATGAGACTCCCAAAGCAAACGCTCTACTCGGAACGCCTACATGGCAAGTGAGCCCCAGGTAGACAGAGAAAACATTTCAAGGACACCCTCTATTTTTGCTAATCCTAAGTACCTGTGGATACCAAAAATGTTGGTGTACAGCTGGTACATACTGGAAATGAAGAGCTATAAACGTGAAGAATATTACACGTAACAGGAAACTACCAGCATTGTCACATACAATGAATTTAGCTGAAAGATACTTCATTCACCAAGTGGGCAGGAGCGACCTGGTTACTGTTGTACAGCATTTCTACCTTATAGGGTACAAATAGGGATAATGATGTTAGTGAGTCAGTAACCTCGAGGCTCTGGGTTTATATCCCACCATGCAGAGTTATAAAAAAATAAATTCAATAAGTCTCTGTGCTAGCCCCATAAATAAATGACCATAAAGGCTGAATTAAAAACAGAAAATGCTGAAAGGCTCAGCAAGTCAGGCAACGGTTGTGGAGAAAGGAAAAAGATGTTGCTAACATTTCAGGTCCTAAATGCTTTGTCAGAATTGCTGAAGGCTGAATTGTTTTAAAAACCCCACCTGTTCACTGGCTGCCATCCCCAACCCTACCCAATCTGACTCACACCTGACTCTAGTATACACCACCTGGCCACAACTGACTCACAACAACCCAGCATTGCCAATATCCCAAGACCAATTTTTTAAAATTATATTAAATTAAAAACAGGAGCAGATCTAGTTAAACTCGTACTGTAAACAGCAATCAGGCAAGTTCACTCTTAATACAGAGTAGAACAGAAGGGGCCGCACAACAGATGATTTAACAGGAATTCCATAATTATTTGTTCTATGTGTTTGACCAGGCCTTAAATCTAAAGTTGTTATAGATAACTGTGTCACACCTCTGCCAGCTAAAGCTGCAAGAAGCCAGGCCACACCTTCCATAAACCACTTCACTTCTTGCTCCACCTTTTAAAACATTCTGAAAACCCACTTCTTCAGCTAAGATTTTAAGTCTTCTTTGCTAACCCTTCATCATGATTTGCTGCTAGTTCATTTATTTTATATAATTTTCTCCCCATCTGTAACTTTGAGAAAACATATAAGCGTTTTCCAAATGGAGGGGCCTGAGTGAGGCCTCACCTGGAATATTGTGTTCAGTTTTGGTCTCCTAACCTGAGGAAGGACATTCTTGCTATGGAGGGAGTGCAGCGAAGGTTCACCAGGCTGATTCCCGGGATGGCAGGGTTGACGTATGAGGAGAGACTGGATCGACTGGGCCTGTATTCACTGGAGTTTAGAAGGATGAGAGGGGATCTCATAGAAACATATAAAATTCTGACAGGACTGGACAGGTTAGATGCAGGAAGAATGTTCCCGATGTTGGGGAAGTCCAGAACCAGGGGACATAGTCTAAAGATAAGGGGTAAGCCATTTAGGACTGAGATGAGGAGAAACTTCTTCATTCAGAGAGTTGTTAATCTGTGGAATTCTCTACCGCAGAGAGTTGTTGATGCCAGTTCATTGGATATATTCAAGAGGGAGTTAGATATGGCCCTTACGTCTAAAGGGATCAAGGGGTATGGAGAGAAAGCAGAAAAGGGGTACTGAGGTGAATGATCAGCCATGATCTTATTGAATGGTGGTGCAGGCTTGAAGGTCCAAATGGCTTACTCCTGCACCTACTTTCTATGCTTCTATGCTTCTATGCTCGAAGCCTCCTTGATAAACTGCAACATCCCCACCGGCACCTGGGAATCCCTGGCCCAAGACTGCCCTAAATGGAGGAAGAGCATCCGGGAGGGCGCTGAGCATCACGAGTCTCGTCGCCAAGAACATACAGAAACCAAACGCAGACTCCCCACCCACCCTTTCCTTCAACCACTGTCTGTTCCACCCGTGACAGAGACTGTAATTCCCGTATTGGGCTGAGAACTCACTTTTAGAGTCGATTTCGAGGGATTGCTTATGATGTTGATGACAGAAAAGGTTACTGCACAAGATAAAAGTTCACGGGGTTGGGGGTAATATATTAGCATGGATAGAGGATTGGCTAACTAACAGGAGACAGAGAGTCGGGATAAATGGGTCATTTGCCAGTTGGCAAACAGTAACTAGTGGGGTGCTCCAGGGATCGGTGCTGGGGCCTCAACTATTTACAATCTATATTAATGACTTAGATGATGATACAAAGATGGGTGGGAAAGCAAATTGTGAGGAGGACATAAGAAATCTGCAAACGGATAAATGAGTGGGTAAAAATTTGGCAGATGGAGTATAATGTGGAAAAATGTGAGGTTATCCACTTTGGCAGAAAAAATAGAAAAGCAAATTATAATTTAATGGCGAGACATTGCAAAGTGCTGCAGTACAGAGGAGTCCTTGTGCATGAAACACAAAAAGTTAGTATGGAGGTACAGCAAGTAATCAGTAAGGCAAATGGAATGATGGTCTTTATTGCAAGGGGGATAAAAGCAGAGAAGTTCTGCTACAACTGTACAGGGTATTGGTGAGGCCACACCTGGAGTACTGCGTACAGTTTTGGATTCCATATTTAAGGAAGGATATACAGGTATTTGCATTGGAGGCTGTTCAGAGAAGGTTCACAACTTGATTCCGGAGATGAGGGGATTGACTTATGAAGATAGGTTGAATAGGTTGGGCCTATACTCTTTGGAGTTCAGAAGAATGAGAAGTGATCTCATCGAAACGTATAAGATAATGAGGGGGCTCGACAAGGTGGCTGCAGAGAGGATTATTTCCACTCATAGGGGAAACTAAAACTAGGGGACATAGTCTCAGAATAAGGAGCCGCCCATTTAAAACTGAGATGAGGAGTAACTTCTTCTCTCAGAGGGTTGTAAATCTATGAACTTCTCTGCCCCAGAGAGCTGTGGAGGCTGGGTCATTTATTTATATTTAAGGAGCAGATGGACAGATTTTTGAGCGATAAGGGAATAAAGGGTTATGGGGAGCGGGCAGGGCAGTGGAGCTGAGTCCATGATCAGATCAGCCATGATCTTATTAAATGGCGGAGCAGGCTCGAGGGGCCAGGTGGCCTACTCCTGCTCCTATTTCTTATGGTATGTTCTTTCCTCTTTCAAGACATTCCTTTAAACCTACCTCTTTGACCAAACTTCTGCCACAATATCTGCTTTCACGCTTGATATCAAATTTTAGTTGATAATGCTCCTATGCAGCACCTTGGGATGTTTTATTATGTTAAAGGTGCTAAATAAGAACATGAGAATTAAGAATAGAAATAGGCCATCTAGCCCCTCGAGCCTGCTCCGCCATTCAACAAGATCATGGCTGATCTGGCCGTGGACTCAGCTCCACTTACCCGCCCGCTCCCCGTAACCCTTAATTCCCTTATTGGTTAAAAATCCATCTATCTGTGACTTGAATATATTCAATGAGCTAGCCTCAACTGCTTCCTTGGGCAGAGAATTCCACAGATTCACAACCCTCTGGGAGAAGAAATTCCTTCTCAACTCGGTTTTAAATTGGCTCCCCCGTATTTTGAGGCTGTGCCCCCTAGTTCTAGTCTCCCCGACCAGTGGAAACAACCTATCTGCCTCTATCTTGTCTATCCCTTTAATTATTTTAAATGTTTCTATAAGATCACCCCTCATCCTTCTGAACTCCAACGAGTAAAGACCCAATCTACTCAATCTATCATCATAAGGTAACCACCTCATCTCTGGAATCAGCCGAGTGAATCGTCTCTGTACCCCCTCCAAAGCTAGTATATCCTATCCTTCCTTAAGTAAGGTGACCAAAACTGCACGCAGTACTCCAGGTGCGGCCTTACCAATACCCCATACAGTTGCAGCAGGACCTCCCTGCTTTTGTACTCCATCCCTCTCGCAATGAAGGCCAACATTCCATTCGCCTTCCTGATTACCTGCTGCACCTGCAAATTAACTTTTTGCGATTCATGCACAAGGACCCCCAGGTCCCGCTGCACCGCAGCATGTTGTAATTTCTCCCCATTCAAATAATATTCCCTTTTACTGTTTTTTTCCCATGGTGGATGACCTCATTGTATTCCATCTGCACAAGATAAAGGTTCACGGGGTTGGGGGTAATGTATTAGCTTGAATTGAGGACTGGCTAACTAACAGAAAACAGAGAGTTGGGATAAATGGTTCATTCTCGGGTTGGCAATCAGTAACTAGTGGGGTGCCACAGGGATCAGTGCTGGGACCCCAACTATTTACAATCTATATTAACGACTTGGAAGAAGGGATCGAGTGTAACGTAGCCAAGTTTGCCAACGATACAAAGATGGGAGGAAAAGCAATGTGTGAGGAGGACACAAAAAATCTGTTCAAGGATATAGACAGGCTAAGTGAGTGGGCAAAAATTTGGCAGATGGAGTATAATATTGGAAAGTGTGAGGTCATGCACTTTGGCAGAAAAAAATCAAAGAGCAAGTTATTATTTAAATGGAGTAAGATTGCAAAGTGCTGCAGTATAGCGGGACCTGGGGGTACTTGTGCATGAAACACAAAAGGATAGTATGCAGGTACAGCAAGTGATCAAGAAGGCCAATGGAATCTTGTCCTTTATTGCAAAGGGATGGAGTATAAAAACAGGGAGGTCTTGCTACAGTTATACAGGGTATTGGTGAGGCCACAACTGGAATACTGCGTGCAGTTTTGGTTTCCATATTTACGAAAGGATATACTTGCTTTGGAGGCAGTTCAGAGAAGGTTCACTAGGTTGATTCCGGAGATGAGGGGGTTGACTTATGAGGAAAGGTTGAGTCGGTTGGGCCTCTACTCATTGGAATTCAGAAGAATGAGAGGTGATCTTATCAAAACGTATAAGATTATGAGGGGCTTCACAAGGTGGATGCAGAGAGGATGTTTCCTCTGATGGGGGAGACTAGAACTAGAGGGCATGATCTTAGAATAAGGGGCGGCCCATTTAAAACTGAGATGAGGAGAAATTTTTTCTTTCAGAAGGTTGTAAATCTGTGGAATTTGCTGCCTCAGAGAGCTGTGGAAGCTGGGACATTGAATAAATTTAAGACAGAAATAGACAGTTTCTTAAACGATAAGGGAATAAGGGGTTATGGGGAGCGGACGGGGAAGTGGAGTTGATTAGATCAGCCATGATCGTAGTAAATGGTGGAGCAGGCTCAAGGGGCTGTATGGCCTACTCCTGCTCATATTTCTTATGTTCTTATCTGCAGCCTTCGACACAACATCCTCCGACAATGCCTCTCCTCTGCCGTCCAGCTAGGTGGAACTGCTCTTGCCTGGTTCCATTCTTATCTATTAAATCGTATACAGAGAATCATCTGTAATGGCTTCTCTACCCACTCGCACACCATTACCCTCTGGAGTGCCCCAAAGATCTATCCTTGGCTCCCTTCTATTTCTCATCTACATGCTGCCGTTTGGCAATATCATCTGAAAACACAACATCAAGCTTTGACATGTACGCTGACGATACTCAGCTTTATCTTACCACGACCACCTCTCTTGACCCCTCCACTGTCTCTGATTTTTCACACTACTTGTCTGAATGAACAGAAATTTCCTCCAACTAAATATTGGGAAGTCTGAAGAACATCATCTTTGGACCTCACCACAAACTCCTTCCCTGGCCACCATCAGGACTGCTTTAACCTGGATGGTGTAGAGTTTCTTGATTGTCATTGGACTTCTGCGGGGCCGAAATTCCCCCCCTCTTTAAGGTCCATTACCGCCCGGCGGTGACCCCTTTCCGCCCCGTGTGGGAAATTGGCCCGTGGGAGTGGAGCGGCCACCAGTCAGTGCCCCCGACAGCTTTATCCGGTAGAAGCTGCCAGTGGCTGGGTAGTGCGCCCGGCCTTAAAGCGGAGGGCACTCTGCCGTGGCCATCCTTTTATTTTAATTGTCAGCCGACTCTGAAATTGAACCGACACTGCGGCCACATGTTTGGCCTGTTGGCAGCCCGGTACCTTCTCTTGGATGCCGGGTGGCTGGCCCGGTCAAAACCCTCGCTGGTGGCCTAGTGTGCGCCACTAATGTCGCTGCAGAGCTCGCAGCAGCCCTACCTGTTAACTGAAGGGGAGGGACATTGCTATGCATCTGCACGACACGGCACGTCTGCGTCGTGCTGACATCATCAGCCCCCATGTTGATGTGTTCAGTGCGGCGCTGATGACACCGCCCGCTTTCCGCCCCACTCCTGACCTACTTCCGCCCCACAGCCGCCCGAAACACCACCCCATCGAAACTGCACCCTAAACGAAGGCAAAATCCCTCTCTGATCATTGAATTCAAATGAGCCGCCCTGTTTGGGGCAGAGGGTGGTTTTACCCCCCTGATCTTATAATGGAGGGAAGGTCATTGATGAAGCAGCTGAAGATGGTTGGGCCTAGGACACTGTTGAGCGGTATGACTCATCATGGGAGGGCAGCAGCAGCCAAGTTCATGGCACCGTGGCTGGCTCTGCTGCACAGTAGGGCAGGAAAAAGAGTGGGAGAGCGATAGTGATAGGGGATTCAATTGTAAGGGGAATAGATAGGTGTTTCTGTGGCCGCAACCGAGACTCCAGGATGGTATGTTGCCTCCCTGGTGCAAGGGTCAAGGATGTCTCGGAGCGGGTGCAGGACATTCTGAAAAGGGAGGGCGAACAGCCAGTTGTCGTGGTGCACATTGGTACCAATGATATAGGTAAAAAAAGGGATGAGGTCCTACGAGACGAATTTAAGGAACTAGGAGCTAAATTAAAACGTAGGACCTCAAAAGTAGTAATCTCGGGATTGCTACCAGTGCCATGTGCAAGTCAGAGTAGGAATCGCAGGATAGCTCAGATGAATACGTGGCTTGAGCAGTGGTGCAGCAGGGAGGGATTCAAATTCCTGGGGCATTGGAACCGGTTCTGGGGGAAGTGGGACCAGTACAAACCGGACAGTCTGCACCTGGGCAGGACCGGAACCAATGTCCTGGGGGGAGTGTTTGCTAGTGTTGCTGGGGAGGAGTTAAACTAATATGGCAGGGGGATGGGACTCAATGCAGGGAGATAGAGGGAAACAAAATGGAGACAGAAGCAAAAGACAGAAAGGAGATGAATAAAAGTGGAGGGCAGAGAAACCCAAGGCAAAAAACAAAAAGGGCCACTGTACAGCAAAATTCTAAAGGGTCAAAATGTAATAGAAAGGCAAGCATGAAAGCTCGGTGCCTCAATGCGAGGAGTATTCGGAACCCAGGAGAGGGCTCTGAGCTAGTTAGAGTGGTTGAGGGCTCAGATGAACAGGACCCCAAGAAAGAATGCGAAAGGCAGGAGGCAACAGAGCAGAGTAGCACTGGGGTAAGTGTAAACCACAAGGTGATAGGAAGGGACAATATGTATGAATATAAAGGAGCTGCAGGAGGGGTCAAAACTAAAAATCATAGTTTAAAAACTAGTATTAAAACACTCTACCTAAACGCACGCAGCATTCGAAATAAAGTAAATAAGTTGACGACACAAATCATTACAAATGGGTATGATTTGGTGGCCATTACAGAAACATGGTTGCAGGGTGGCCAAGACTGGGAATTAAACATACAGGGGTATCTGACGATTCGGAACGATAGACCAGAAGGGAAAGGAGGTGGGGCAGCTTTGTTCATAAAGGATGATATCAGGGCAGTTGTGAGAGATGATATTGGCTCTAATAAAGAAAATGTTGAATCACTGTGGGTGGAGATTAGAGATAGTAAGGGGAAAACGTCACTGGTGGGCGTAGTTTATAGGCCCCCAAATAATAACTTCACGGTGGGGCGGAAAATAATCAAGGGAATAATGGAGGCATGAGAAAAAGGAATGGCAGAAATCATGGGGGATTTTAACCTACATATCGATTGGTCAAATCAAATCGCACGGGGTAGCCATAAGAGGAATTCATAGAATGCATACGGGATTGTTTCTTAGAACAGTATGTTACAGAACCTACAAGGGAGCAAGCTATCTTAGATCTGGTCCTGTGTAATGAGACAGGAATAATAAACGTTCTCCTAGTAAAAGATCCTCTCGGAATGAGTGATCACAGTATGGTTGAATTTGTAATACAGATTGAGGGTGAGGAAGTAGTGTCTCAAACGAGCGTACTATGCTTAAACAAAGGGGACTACAGTGGGATGAGGGCAGAGTTGGCTAAAGTAGACTGGAAACACAGACTAAATGGTGGCATAATTGAGGAACAGTGGAGGACTTTTAAGGTGCTCTTTCATAGTGCTCAACAAAAATATATTCCAGTGAAAAAGAAGGGCGGTAAGAGAAGGGATAACCAACCGTGGATAACCAAGGAAATAAAGGAGAGTATCAAATTAAAAACCAATTAAATAAGGTGGCCAAGGTTAGTGGGAAACTAGAAGATTGGGAAAATTTTAAACGACAGCAAAGAATGACTAAGAAAGCAATAAAGAAAGGAAAGATAGATTACGAAAGTAAACTTGCGCAAAACATAAAAACAGATAGTAAAAGCTTTTACCCATATATAAAACGGAAAAGAGTGACTAAAGTAAATGTTGGTCCCTTAGAAGATGAGAAGGGGGATTTAATAATGGGAAATGTGGAAATGGCTGAGACCTTAAACAATTATTTTGCTTCGGTCTTCACAGTGGAAGACACAGAAACCATGCCAAAAATTGCTGGTCACGGGAATGTGGGAAGGGAGGACCTTGAGATAATCACTATCACTAGGGGGGTAGTGCTGGACAGGCTAATGGGACTCAAGGTAGAAAAGTCCCCTGGTCCTGATGAAATGCATCCCAGGGTATTAAAAGAGATAGCGGAAGTTATCGCAGATGCATTCGTTATAATCTACCAAAATTCTCTGGACTCTGGGGAGGTACCAGCGGATTGGAGAGCAGCTAATGTAACGCCTCTGTTTAAAAAAGGGGGCAGACAAAAGGCAGGTAACTATAGGCCAGTTAGTTTAACATCTGTAGTGGGGAAAATGCTTGAAGCTATCGTTAAGGAAGAAATAGCGGGACATCTAGATAGGAATAGTGTAATCAAGTAGACGCAACATGGATTCATGAAGAGGAAATCATGTTTAACTAATTTACTGGAATTCTTTGAGGATTTCGCGAGCATGGTGGATAGAGGTGTACCGATGGATGTGGTGTATTTAGATTTCCAAAAGGCATTCGATAAGGTGCCACACAAAAGGTTACTGCAGAAGATAAAGGTACGCGGAGTCAGAGGAAATGTATTAGCATGGATAGAGAATTGGCTGGTGAACAGAAAGCAGAGAGACGGGATAAATGGGTCCTTTTCGGGTTGGAAATCGCTGGTCATTGGTGTGCCACAGGGATCGGTGCTGGGACCACAACTGTTTACAATATACATAGATGACCTGGAAGAGGGGACAAAGTGTAGTGCAACAAAATTTGCAGATGACACAAAGATTAGTGGCAAAGCGGGTTGTGTAGAGGACACAGAGAGGCTGCAAAGAGATTTAGATAGGTTAAGTGAATGGGCTAAGGTTTGGCAGATGGAATACAATGTCGGAAAATGTGAGGTCATCCACCTTTGAAAAAAATACAGTAAAAGGGAATATTATTTGAATGGGGAGAAATTACAACATGCTGCGGTGCAGAGGGACCTGGGGGTCCTTGTGCATGAAACTCTTTTAGAGTCTACCTACAAAACATAAAACATTAAACCGTGCCACCCGATCTGGGTGACACACCAGACATTTACAAGGCCCTTTTTTTCCTTGGTTTTTTTTTTTGGGCACTAAAATCACAATTTTTCCCCAGTGCCCCCTATAAAAGGGAAGGGGGACACTAAAAGCACCGGCAATTAAAGCAAATTAAACTTTAAAATGTAAAATCAAATTAAAATTTGGTTGCCGGGCGTGATGATGCACTCCAGTCCCTCCGGTGCCCACCTCTCGCGGAAGGCCGCGAGCGTACCGGTGGACACCGCGTGCTCCATCTCCAAGGACACCCTGGACTGGATGCAAGAGCGGAAGAGAGGCAGGCAGTCAGGTTGAACGACCCCCTCGACCGCCCGCTGCCTGGACCGGCTGATGGCACCCTTGGCCGTGCCCAGGAGCAGTCCTACGAGGAGGCCTTCGGACCTACCCGCTCCCCTCCGCACAGGGTGCCCAAAGATCAGGAGAGTGGGACTGAAGTGCAGCCAGAATTTCAGGAGCAGCCCCTTCAAAAAAAAAAAAAAGGGGCTGCAACCTTGTGCATTCCATAAAAACATGGAACACGGACTCTTCCAGACCGCAGAAATTGCAGGCGGCCTGGGAGTCCGTGAACCGGCTTAAAAATTTGTTGCACGGCACTGCTCCGTGCACCACCCTCCAGGCCAAGTCCCCGATGAATAGTGGGAGGACCCCTGCGTAGAGTGCCCTCCATCGGGGACCCCCGCATCCTCCGGATGGCAAGATGGTACGCCATGGCGTGTCCGGACGGCCGGCGAGGATGGCAAAGTTGAGAGTGTCCTTGTGCATGAATCCCAAAAAAAAGTTAGTTTGCAGGTGCAGCAGGTAATCAGGAAGGTGAATGAAATGTTGGCCTTCATTGCGAGAGGGATGGAGTACAAAAGCAGGGAGGTCCTGCTGCAACTGTATAGGGTATTGGTGAGGCCGCACCTGGAGCACTGTGCGCAGTTTTGGTCACCTTATTTAAGGAAGGTTATACTAGCTTTGGAGGGGGTACAGAGACGATTCACTAGGCTGATTCCGGAGATGAGGGGGTTACCTTATGATGATAGATTGTGTAAACTGGGTCTTTACTCGGAGTTCAGAAGGATGAGAGGTGATCTTATAGAAAGATTTAAAATAATGAAAGGGATAGACAAGATAGAGGCAGAGAGGTTGTTTCCACTGGTCGGGGAGACTAGAATTAGGGGGCACAGCCTCAAAATACCGGGGAGCCAATTTAAAACCGAGTTGAGAAGGAATTTCTTCTCCCAGAGGGTTGTGAATCTGCGGAATTCTCTGCACAGGGTAGCAGTTGAGGCTAGCTCATTGAATGTATTCAAGTCACAGATAGATAGATTTTTAACCAATAAGAGAATTAAGGGTTACGGGGAGCGGGCGGGTAAGTGGAGCTGAGTCCACGGCCAGATCAGTCATGATCTTGTTGAATGGCGGAGCAGGCTCGAGGGGCTAGATGGCCTACTCCTGTTTCTAATTCTTATGTTCTTATGTTCTTATGTTGAGGAACTCCTGCAGTGATGTCCTGGGGCTGAGATGATTCTTCTCCAGTAATCACAACCATCTTCCTTTGTGCTTGGTATGACTCCAACTAGTGGAGAGTTTTTTCCTTGACTCTCATTGACTTCAATTTTACTGGGGCTCCTTGATGACAGACTCAATGGTTCTAATTGATTTCTGTCGTCAGGCGAAACCCTCACTGCTGTTGCTGATGAAGTAGTCTTTAGAGGAAAAAAATGGCTTAATTTTTGTAGAATGGCTTTGATTTGGGATTCCATAACTTGTGATGGGCTACCAGTATGGTGAGCAGGTTGCATGGATAGCTAATGATGAAATAACACTTCTACCTCTTACTGTCTTTTTAATGACAGAACCTTCATCATATGACGATGAATACTTAGATCATTACTTAGATGATGTATCTTATGGAGATGATGACGTGTTCCTACCGAATTCAATGAATGAATCTGACGCATGTGGTAAGTACTGAAAATATAGAAACATCAAATGGCAAATAATAACAAACAGTACATTTTTGGTTTGATTTTTTATTTTCAGCGGGAAAGACATGCCAGAGATTGTCAGAGCCACCATTAAAAGCCAATTCTTTATTTTCCCTTACTTTATCTCCCACCCAACTGCAAATAGTCCCTTAAGCTGATGGAATGGTAGATCCTAGATCCTACCCGTGATTCTCCCCAAAGGATTTCTCAATCTGCTCCAGGATGCTGATGGTGGGGGAAGGGTGTCAATCTTCTTTAATAATTTCATTGCATATTCACTTCTTGCCTTAATAATTGAATAATAGAAATTGCTAGATGGGAAAAAGACCAGGTCCATCTAGTTCTCCTTCTACCTTCCTGGTTGTCACATTTTAATTGCTTTAACCCTGGCAGCTATGCCTTCAGCTGCCAAGGCCCTAAACTCTAGAATTCCCTCCCTAAATCTCTCTACCTCGTTCTCCTTTTTCAAGACACTCCTTAAAACCACCTCTTTGACCAAGCAGCTGCCCCAATATCTGCTTTTGTGCCTTGATATCAAATTTTAGTTGATAATGCTCCTATGAGGCGCTTTGGGATGTTTTATTATGTTAAAGTTGCGAAGTAAATACAAGTAGTTGTTGTTAATGCATACATGGCTGAGGGGTGTTGACACCTTTCCCTCAATGAAGCGTCCCTACCTAGCGATACCAGCTACGACTTGCGATGGAGGTGTAGCCCTTATCTTTAAATCACTCCTTGGTCTGTCTCTCTACTTCTTTGGCAACTTCCTCTTTGAGCATTTCTTGTTCCACCCCTCACGCCTCTCATTTAAAATCCTTGTTCTGTACTACCCACCCTAATATCACACCAAGTTTTTCACTGAGATATCTTCTCTGCTTTTCTCCCTCAGCTTCTGCACCGGGCATCCTCAGTGATTTCAACCTCCATCTCAACTCTTCTTGCTCTCTCTTCTCTAAGTTCACTGCCCTCTTTTCCTCCCTACAGCTCTCCCTCCTACCCATGGCCACCCCCTCGATCATGCCATCTCACGTGGGCTTGCTACTCCCATCGTGACTATCACAGTTAAGGCAATCTCTGATCATTTCCTTGAATCGCTCTCTATCCACATCCCCTTTTCCCTTCAACTCCAATTCTTTCAGTGTCCGCCCCTGGAAAAAGTTGTCTCTTGAAACACTTACTACTGCACTTTCAAGTTCCCAACTATCTAATAGCCTTTGGCCTGCCATTCACCATGACATTTCTGCAGTTATCGATCTGCTAAATCACACCCTCTCCTCTACCTTTGATGCCCTTGTCCCCATTAAAACTATTACTCTCTTTCACCCTAATTATTTCCACGGTATATCCCTCATCTCTGCTCCTTTACATACAAGGGATGCAGATTTGAACATCTATGGTGAACAAAGCAGGGAAGTCTTGCTACAGGTATTGGTGAGGCCATACCCGGAATACTGTGTGCAGTTTTGGTTTCCATATTTACGAAAGGATACACTTGCTTTGGAGGCAGTTCAGAGAAGGTTCACTTGGTTGATTCTGCGGATGAGGGAGTTGATTTATGAGGAAAAGTTGAGTAGGTTGGGCCTCTACTCATTGGAATTCAGAAGAATGAGAGGAATGAGAGGCAGTCCGAGAGGCGGGAGTGCGTGGTTGGTGAGGCCTATAAACGGCCCAGCGGCAGCGAGAGGCGGCGGCAGTCCGAGAGGCGGGAGTGCGTGGTTGGTGAGGCCGATAAAGGCCCAGCGGCAGCGAGAGGCGTACTTGTGCAGCTGCAGCAGGGAGAGAAGGCAAAAAAGAAGTAGAAAGAAATCAAAAGGTGACGTCACAGCCAAGGGGGTAAGTGATTGGCTGGTGATTGGTGAGTAGCTTTTCTTTTTCTTTTTTATATCAGTAAGTAACCTGTTAACATTGTTGTTGTCAATTTAAGGGTATCTAAGGGTTAAGTCATGGCAGGAGAGCTCGGTCACGTGATATGCTCCTCCTGTACCATGTGGGAACTCAGGGACACTGTCCCTGACGACTACGTGTGCGGGAAGTGTATCCACCTCCAACTCCTGACGGACCGCGTTGCGGAGTTGGAGCTGAGGGTGGATTAACTCTGGAGCATCCACGATGCTGAGAATGACGTGAGTAGCACGTGTAGCGAGTTGGTCTTATCGCAGGTTAAGGGCCCACAGCCAGCTATGGAATGGAAGACCAGCAGGAAGAGCAGTGCAAGGAAGGTAGTGCAGGGGTCCCCTGCGGTCATCCCCCTGCAAAACAGATACACTGCTTTGAGTACTGTTGAGGGGGATGACTCATCAGGGGAGGGCAGCAGCAGCCAAGTTCATGGCACTGTGGCTGGCTCTGTTGCACAGAAGGGCAGGAAAAAGAGTGGGAGAGCGATAGTGATAGGGGATTCAATTGTAAGGGGAATAGATCGGCGTTTCTGCGGCCGCAACCGAGATTCCAGGCTGGTATGTTGCCCCCCTGGTGCAAGGGTCAAGGATGTCTCGGAGCAAGTGCAGGACATTCTAAAAAGGGAGGGAGAACAGCCAGTTGTTGTGGTGCACATTGGAATCAACGACATAGGTAAAAAAAGGGATGAGGTCCTACGAGACGAATTTAAGGAGCTAGGAGCTAAATTAAAAAGTAGGACCTCAAAAGAAGTAATCTCAGGATTGCTACCAGTGCCACATGCTAGTCAGAGCAGGAATCACAGGAGAGCGCAGATGAATACGTGGCTTGAGCAGTGGTGCAGCAGGGAGGGATTCAAATTCCTGGGGCATTGGAACCGGTTCTGGGGGAGGTGGGACCAGTACAAACCGGACGGTCTGCACCTGGGCAGGACTGGAACCAATGTCCGAGGGGGAGTGCTTGCTTGTGCTGTTGGGGAGGAGTTAAACTAATATGGCAGGGGGATGGGAACCAATGCAGAGAGACAGAGGGAAACAAAAAGGAGACAAAAGCAAAAGACAGAAAGGAGATGAGTAAAAGTGGAGGGCAGAGAAACCCAAGGCAAAAAACAAAAAGGGCCACTGAATATAAAGGAGCTGCAGGAGGGGTCAAAACTAAAAATCATGGTTTAAAAACTAGGATTAAAAAACTGTACCTAAATGCACGTAGCATTCGAAATAAAGTAAATGAGTTGACGACACAAATCATTACAAATGGGTATGATTTGGTGGCCATTACAGAAACATGGTTGCAGGGTGGCCAAGACTGGGAATTAAACATACAGGGGTATCTGACGATTCGGAAAGATAGACAAGAAGGGAAAGGAAGTGGGGTAGCTCTGTTAATAAAGGATGATATTAGGGCAGTTGTGAGAGACGATATTGGCTCTAATGAACAAAATGTTGAATCATTGTGGGTGTAGATTAGAGATAGTAAGGGGAAAAAGTCACTGGTGGGCGTAGTTTATAGGCCCCCAAATAATAACTTCACGGTGGGGCGGGCAATAATCAAGGGAATAATGGAGGCATGTGAAAAAGGAACGGCAGTAGTCATGGGGGATTTTAACCTACATATTGATTGGTCAACTCAAATCGCACAGGGTAGCCTGGAGGAGGAATTCATAGAATTGTTTCTTAGAACAGTATGTGACAGAACCTACAAGGGAGCAAGCTATCTTAGATCTGGTCCTGTGTAATGAGACAGGAATAATAAATGATCTCCTCGTAAAAGATCCTCTCGGAATGAGTGATCACAGTCTGGTTGAATTTGTAATACAGATTGAGGGTGAGGAAGTTGTGTCAGAAACGAGCGTACTATGCTTAAACAAAGGGGACTGCAGTGGGATGAGGGCAGAGTTGGCTAAAGTAGACTGGAAACACAGACTAAACGGTGGCACAATTGAGGAACAGTGGAGGACTTTTAAGGAGCTCTTTCATAGTGCGCAACAAAAATATATTCCAGTGAAAAAGAAGGGCGGTAAGAGAAGGGATAACCAGCCGTGGATAACCAAGGAAATAAAGGAGAGTATCAATTCAAAGACCCGTGCGTATAAGGTGGCCAGGGTTAGTGGGAAACTAGAGGATTGAGAAAATTTTAAACAACAGCAAAGAATGACTAAAAAAGCAATAAAGAAAGGAAAGATAGATTTCGAAGGTAAACTTGCGCAAAACATAAAAACAGATAGTAAAAGCTTTTACAGATATATAAAACGGAAAAGTGTGACTAAAGTAAATGTTGGTCCCTTAGAAGATGAGAAGGGGGATTTAATAATGGGAAATGTGGAAATGGCTGAGACCTTAAACAATTATTTTGCTTCGGCCTTCACAGTGGAAGACACAAAAACCATGCCAAAAATTGCTGGTCACAGGAATGTGGGAAGGGAGGACCTTGAGACAATCACTATCACTCGGGGGGTAGTGCTGGACAGGTTAATGGGACTCAAGGTAGACAATTCCCCTGGTCCTGATGAAATGCATCCCAGGGTATTAAAAGAGATGGCGGAAGTTATAGCAGATGCATTCGTTATAATCTACCAAATTTCTCTGGACTCTGGGGAGGTACCAGCGGATTGGAAAGCAGCTAACGTAACGCCTCTGTTTAAAAAAGGGGGCAGACAAAAGGCAGGTAACTATAGGTCGGTTAGTTTAACATCTGTAGTGGGGAAAATGCTTGAAACTATCATTAAGGAAGAAATAGCAGGACATCTAGATAGGAATAGTGCAATCAAGCAGATGCAGCATGGATTCATGAAGGGGAAATCATGTTGAACTAATTTACTAGAATTCTTTGAGGCTATAACAAGCATGGTGGATAGAGGTGTACCGATGGATGTGGTGTATTTAGATTTCCAAAAGGCATTCGATAAGGTGCCACACAAAAGGTTACTGCAGAAGATAGAGGTACGCGGAGTCAGAGGAAATGTATTAGCATGGATAGAGAATTGGCTGGCAAACAGAAAGCAGAGAGTCGGGATAAATGGGTCCTTTTCGGGTTGGAAATCGGTGGTTAGTGGTGTGCCACAGGGGTCGGTGCTGGGGCCACAACTGTTTACAATATACATAGATGACCTGGAAGAGGGGACAGAGTGTAGTGTAACAAAATTTGCAGATGACACTAAGATTAGTGGGAAAGCGGGTTGTGTAAAGGACACAGAGAGGCTGCAAAAAGATTTGGATAGGTTAAGCGAATGGGCTAAGGTTTGGCAGATGGAATACAATGTCGGAAAGTGTTTGGTCATCCACCTTGGGGAAAAAAAACAGTAAAAGGGAATATTATTTGAATGGGGAGAAATTACAACATGCTGTGGTGCAGAGGGACCTGGGGGTCCTTGTGCATGAATTCCAAAAAGTTAGTTTGCAGGTGCAGCAGGTAATCAGGAAGGCGAATGGAATGTTGGCCTTCATTGCGAGAGGGATGGAGTACAAAAGCAGGGAGGTCCTGCTGCAACTGTATGGGGTATTGGTAATTCCGCACCTGGAGTACTGCGTGCAGTTTTGGTCACCTTACTTAAGGAAGGATATACTGGCTTTGGAGGGGGTACAGAGACGATTCACTAGGCTGATTCCGGAGATGAGGGGGTTACCTTATGATGATAGATTGAGTGGACTGGGTCTTTACTCGTTGGAGTTCAGAAGGATGAGGGGTGATCTTATAGAAACATTTAAAATCATGAAAGGGATGGACAAGATAGAGGCAGAGAGGTTGTTTCCACTGGTCGGGGAGACTAGAACTAGGGGGCACAGCCTCAAAATACGGGGGAGCCAATTTAAAACCGAGTTGAGAAGTAATTTCTTCTCCCAGAGGGTTGTGAATCTGTGGAATTCTCTGCCCAAGGAAGCAGTTGAGGCTAGCTCATTGAATGTATTCAAGTCACAGATAGATAGATTTTTAACCATTAAGGGAATTAAGGGTTACGGGGAGCGGGCGGGTAAGTGGAGCTGAGTCCACGGCCAGATCAGCCATGATCTTATTGAATGGCGGAGCAGGCTCGAGGGGCTAGCTGGCCTACTCCTGTCCCTAATTCTTATGTCATGTTCTTTTGTTCTTATGATTTTATCGAAATGTATAAGATTATGAGGCGGCTCGACAAGGTGGATGCTCTGACACTGATTTACTGCCAAGTAGACTTTTCCAGTCCACTTTGGCCAAATTCCATCTCAGCTCAGCAAAATTGGCATTACCCCAATTGAGAACTTTTATCCCTGGTCCCCCTTTGTCCTTTTCCATAACTCCCCTAAATCTTACTGAATTATGACCACAAGCACCAAAATGCTCTCCCACCTCCACCTGCGCCTCGTGATTCCCCAAAACCAAGTCTAGAACCGACCCCTCCCTTTTTGGGCTTGTTACATACTGGCTGAAGAAGTTCTTCTGAATGCATTTTAGGAATTCCGCACCCTATGTACCATGCATACTATCTTTTTCCCAGTTAATATTAGGGTAGTTGAAATCCCCCACTAATACAACTCTATAGGTTTTGCACTTCACAGTAATTTGCCCACATATTTGTTCTGCTATCTCCCTCTGACTGCTTGGGGGTCTATAGTACACTCCAGGTAGTGTGGTCGCCCCTTTTTTGTTCTTCAATTCAACCCATGTGGCCTCGTTTCATGACACCTCCAACATATTGGGCTCAATTTTCCCCATTGCTGTTTTTTGGCGTACTTGAAGCGTTACACCCGTTTTTTTGGGGACCAACTACCTCAAAAAAAATCATCCAAGTTTTCCCATTTGAATTGTTCATTTTGGCGCCATCTAGCCTGTCTTTTTGCTTTGCGGGTGGAGCCTCAGATCTGTGCCAAAAAGATCGGGGTGCCACGGTAACCAGGGACACACTGCGGGCTGAGGCTGGAAAGTGAAACATACAACAGTCAGCTCACAGTGACCTGCGCAAGCACATTACATATTGCAGCAACCTACCACCATTAAATTATTAAAGTGTGTATGACAAAAGTCTATCTCCCCCTCCTCCCCCTCCCCACTCCCCCGATGCCGGTACCCAGGCTGAAGGACCTCCCGGTGCCGGTACCCGCTACTATCTCAGGCCAAAGGGCCTCCTCTCTCTTGGTACCCTTTCCTAAACTCTGGCCGAAAGGCCACCCCTCCTCTCTCCCTTTCTCTCTCTCCCCTCTCAGCTGCTGCTGTCCGGGCCGTGGAACTGCATCTGTTGCGCTGATTTCTTTACCGGCGCTGATTTTCTTAATTGCCTGCAAGGTTTATGACAAAAGTCCACAGAAGTCACATACGCCGTCCTAAGAAAAATTGTAGTAAATCGGAGCTGGCCAGACTTGCTTAAATGGCCAGAATTAGCGTGGGTGTTAGGTTACGCCCCCAAAGAGGTAAAAAAAAACTAACCTATGAAAATCGTAACTGTTATCTATGTAAACCTGTAAATACCTTGTTTAACCACCAGAAGGCCCATCCCCTGGAGTCCCAAGTAATCCCACAATCCCTTGGGAGCACCTGTACATAAGGAGGGCTCACAGGCTGAAGAGGCACTCTGGTGACCTATAACAAAGGACTACGGTCACACATTACTTTGAGCTTGTAGTATCTGGTCAGATTCTTTATTCAAGATATAACAACTGGCGACGACCAACCTCACCGCAACAATGCAAAGAACTGTGGGCATCCTGAAGAAATTTTCGGAGGGAGATGACTGGGAAACCTTCGTGGAGCGACTCGACCAATACTTCATGGCCAACGAGCTGGAAGGAGAAGTGAACGCTGCCAAACGAAGGCCGATCCTCCTCACTGTTTGCAGGGCACCAATGTATGACCTCATGAAAAATCTGCTCGCTCCAGCAAAACTCACAGAGAAGTCGTACGATGATTTGTGCACACTGGTCCGGGAGCATCTAAACCCGAAGGAAAGCGTCCTGATGGCGAGGTACCGGTTCTACATGTACAAGAGGTCTGAAGATCAGGAAGTGGCGAGCTACGTCGCCGAGCTAAGACGCCTTGCAGGACATTGTGAATTTGAAGGACACTTGGAGCACATGCTCAGGGACTTCTTTGTACTTGGCATTGGCCATGAAGTAATACTTCGCAAACGTTTGACTATAGAGACCCCGACCATAGCGATAGCCGAGGCGTTCATCGGCACCAGTGACAATACCAAACAAATCTCTCAGCACACTAGTGCTGCTGCAAGTACTGTGAACAAAGAAATGTTGTTTTCGAATCGTAACGTACAGGGCAGGCCTCACATGCCTGCAGCTGCATGTCCACAGATGTCTCAGAGTCCACGATCAAGAGTGGTGAATGCAAGGCCATTAACACCTTGTTGGCGCTGCGGAGATGATCATCGTTTCCATTCATGCCGTTTCAAAGGATACGTTTGCAAGGGCTGTGGCACAATGGGGCACCTCCAACGTATGTGCAGGCGAAGCTGCAAACCCTGCTAATCCTGCAAACCTCCATGTTGTGGAGGAGGACAGATCCACGGTGGATCACGACGAACCAGAGCCTGAGACTGAGGAGGCAGAGGTATATGGGGTGCACACATTTACCACAAAGTGTCCCCCGATAATGCTGAAGGTTGAAATAAATGGACTCCTGGTGTCAATGGAGCTGGACACGGGCGCGAGCCAGTCCTTAATGAGCAAAAAGACTTTCGATAAATTGTGGTGCAGCAAGACCTCAAGGTCAATCTTGACTCCCATTAGTAGTAAACTGAGAACGTACACAAAGGAACTGATTCCCGTAATCGGCAGTGCTACCGTAAAGATCTCCTACGATGGAGCAGTGCACAATTTACCACTCTGGGTGGTACCGGGCGATGGCCCCACGCTGTTCGGCAGGAGCTGGCTGGGAAAGATAGGCTGGAACTGGGATGACACTTCATGTGCCCAGGTCCTAAACATGTTCCCCTCGATGTTCAAACCGAGCATTGCTAAATTCCAAGGAGCAAAAGTGCAGATCCACTTGATTCCGGGGGCGCGACCCATCCATCACAAGGAGAGAGCGGAACCATACATGATGAGAGAGAGGGTGGAGATCGAACTGGACCGGCTGCAACATGAGGGCATCATTTCGCCGATCGAATTCAATGAGTGGGCCAGTCTGATTGTTCCAGTCCTCAAGGAAGACGGCACCATCAGAATCTGTGATGATTACAAAGTAACTATCAATCGTTTCTCACTGCAGGATCAATACCCACTACCAAAGACAGATGATCTATTTGCGACGCTGGCGGGAGGAAAAATGTTCACGAAGCTGGACTTGACCTCGGCCTACATGACGTAGGAGCTGGAGTAATCGTCGAAAGGCCTCACCTGCATCAACACGCACAAAGGTCTGTTCATTTACAACAGATGCCCGTTTGGGATTCGATCAGCCACGGCAATAATACAGAGGAACATGGAAAGCTTGTTGAAGTTGGTCCCGCGCACCGTGGTCTTCCAGGATGATATCTTAGTTACAGGTCGGGACACCGTCAAGCACCTGCAGAACCTGAAGGAGGTCCTTAGCCAGCTTAATCATGTGGAGCTCAGGTTAAAACGCTCGAAGTGCGTTTTCCTGGCACCTGAAGTGGAGTTCCTGCGGAGAAGAATCGCGGCGGACGGCATCAGGCCCACAGCTTCAAAGACGGAGGCAATCAAGAACGCACCGAAACCACAGAACGTGATGGAGTTGCGGTCGTTTCGAGGACTCCTGAACTACTTTGGTAACTTCTTACCGGGTCCTAGCACACTGTTTGAACCACTGCACGCTTTACTGCGTAAAGGAGATGAATGGGTATGGGGTAAAAGCCAAGAAAATGCCTTTGAGAAAGCTAGGAAACTGTTATGCTCAAACAAATTGCTTGTGTATGATCCATGTAAGCATTTGGTACTAGCATGTGATGCGTCGTCGTACGGTGTTGGGTGTGTATTACAACAAGCTAATGAATCTGGGAAATTGCAACCGGTTGCTTATGCATCCAGAAGTCTTTCTAAGGCTGAGAGGGCCTACAGCATGATCGAAAAAGAAGCGTTAGCGTGTGTCTATGGAGTAAAGAAAATGTATCAATATCTGTTTGGGCTCAAATTTGAATTGGAAACCGACCATAAGCCACTGATATCCCTCTTTTCTGAAAGTAAGCGGATAAATATGAATGCATCGGCCCGCATCCAGAGATGGGCACTCATGTTGTCCGCATACAACTACGCCACCCGTCATAGGCCAGGCACAGAAAACTGTGCCGATGCTCTCAGTAGGCTGCCATTGCCCACCACAGGGGTGGAGATGGCACAGCCCGCAGATTTAGTTATGGCAATGGAAGCATTCGAGAGTGAGCAATCACCTTTTATCGCCCGACAGATTAGAACCTGGACGAGCCAGGACTCTTTACTGTCCTTAGTAAAAAACTGTGTGCTCCACGGGAGTTGGTCTAGTGTCCCGTTAGAGATGCAGGAAGAAATAAAGCCGTACCAACTGCGCAGAGATGAAATGTCCATACAGACAGACTGCCTTCTATGGGGTAATCGGGTAGTGGTGCCAAAAAAGGGCAGGGACACTTTCATTAGTGACCTCCACAGTACCCACCCAGACATTGTAATGATGAAAGCGATAGCCAGATCCCAGATAAGCAATGCACCCAAGGAGGCACCACTAAGTTTATGGTCCTGGCCCTCCAAACCGTGATCCAGGGTCCATGTCGATTATGTAGGCCCATTCCTAGGAAAAATGTTCCTTGTGGTTGTAGATGCGTACTCCAAATGGATTGAATGTGAGATAATGTCGGCAAGCACGTCCGCTGCCACCGTTGAAAGCCTGCGGGCCATGTTTGCCACGCACGGCCTGTCTGATGTCCTTGTGAGTGACAATGGGCCATGCTTCACCAGTGCTGAGTTCAAGGAGTTCATGACCTGCAGTGGGATCAAACATGTCACATCTGCCCCGTTTAAACAAGCGTCCAATGGTCAGGCAGAGCGAGCAGCGCAAACAATCAAAGCAGAGCTTGAAGAAGGTAACTGAAGGCTCACTGAAGACTTGCCTATCCTGAGTCCAACTTAGTTACCGCACAAGACCCCACTCGCTCACTGGGGCTCTCCCCGGTGAACTGCTCATGAAAAGGGCACTCAAGACAAGGCTCTCATTAGTCCACCATGATCTACACGAACAGGTAGAGAGCAGGCGGCTTCAACAGAATACATATCATGATCATGCAAATGTGTCACGTGAAATTGAGATTAATGATCCTGTAGTTGTGTTGAACTATGGACAAGGTCCCAAGTGGCTTCCCGGCACTGTTGTGGCCAAAGAGGGGAGTAGGGTGTTTCTGGTCAAACTTTCAAATGGACTCATCTACAGGAAATACTTGGACCAAACCAAACTCAGACTCAAGGACTATCCAGAGCAACCCACATTACACCCTACCTTTTTCGACCCCCCAAACACACACACCAGTAGCAACCAACCCAGCGGTTGACCACGAAGCAGAACCCATCACCTGCAGCAACCCAGCAGGACTCACCACACCCATCAGCCTTGCAAGGCCAGCTGTGCAGCAGCCCAGCGAGGGCCCAACAAACGACTCACCAAAACCAGTATTTGCACCGAGACGATCAACCAGAGAAAGAAAGGCCCCCGATCGACTCACCTTGTAAATAGCTACACTATTGACTTTGTGGGGTTGTGTTGTTATATATGTCAACTTGTAAATACCTTGTTTAACCACCAGAAGGCCCATCCCCTGGAGTCCCAAGGGATCCCACAATCCCTTGGGAGCAACTGTACATAAGGAGGCCTCACAGGCTGGAGACCTGCAATAAAAGACTAAGGTCACACTTTACTTTGAGCTTACAGTATCTGGTCAGATTCTTTATTCAAGACATAACAGTAACTAACTGAGTTACACTGGCGCACAATCTTTGGGGAAACTTGTATTTCTTAATTTAGGCCCAAAAAAGCAGCGCGCCAAAAAAACGGCGCAAATAACTGGGGAAAATTGAGGTCATCATCCCTTCTCATAGCTGCAATTGTTTATTTAATCAATACTGCGACTCCCCATTCCTTTTTTACCTCCCTCTCTATCCTGTCTAAAAACCCTGTAACCAGGAATGTTGAGTTGTCATATCTGCCCTTCTTTCACCATGTCTCAGTAATAGTTATAATATCGTACTCCGAAGTGTCAATCTGTGCTCTCAGCTCATTTGCCTTATTTCCTATACTCCTTGCATTGAAGTATATACCATTTAGTGTTGCCAAACTCCATTGTTGTCTATTTTCCAGTCCTTGTTTCCTCTAGTCTTCCAAATTCACTTTCTACTTCTACATTTCTGCTGCCCAATTTCAGCTTTGCTTCTCTCCCCACTGAATCTATTCTCTGGTTCCCAACCCCCGCTAAGCTAGTTTAAATCCTCCCCAACAGCACTAGCAAAACCTCCTGTAAGGGTACTGGTCCCAGCGCTGTTGAGTGCAACTCGTCCGGCTTCTACAGGTCCCGCCTCCCCCAGAAATGGTCCCAATGCCTCAGGAATCTAAAGCCCTCCCGCGTGCACCAACTCTCCAGCCACGCATTCATCTTTGCTATCCTCCTATTTCTGTGCTCACTAGCACGTGGCACTGGCAGTAATCTGGAGATTACTACCTTTGAGGTCCTGCTTTTTAATCTCTCTCCTAGCTCCCTAAATTCTGCCTGCAGGACCGCATCCCTCTTTCTACCTATGTCATTGGTAACGATATGGACCACGACCTCTGGCAATTCTCCCTCTCCCCCCGGAATGTCTTGCAGCCGCTCAGTGATATCCTCGACCCTGGCATCAGGGAGGCAACATACCATCCTGGAGTCACATCTGCGGCCACAGAAACACCTGTCTGCTCCCCGACTATTGAATCCCCTACCACTATTGCTCTTCCATTGTTCTTCCTCTCCCCCTGTACAGCTGAGCCACCCATGGTGCTGTGGACTTGGCTCTGGCTGCACTCCCCAGAGGCACCATCGCCTTTACCAGTACTGGTTGGAGAGCGAGATGACTCAGGGGAATTCTGCACTACCTGCCTAATACTCCTCTTCTGTCTTGTGGTCACCCACTTCCCCTCTGTCTGCACACTCTTAAACTGTGAGGTGACCACCTCCTGAAACGTGCTATCCATGAAATTCTCCATCTCGATGCACCACAGTGATTCCAGCTGCCGCTCAAGCTCCGAAACGTGGAGCTCGCGTTGCTGCAGCTGGAGATACCTCCCGCACACATGGTCGCCTAGGCTGTGCGAAGCATCCAGGACTTCCCATATACCACAGGATGTGCATTCCACGGGACTGAGCTGCCCTGCCATGCCTCTAGTTAATAGACTTTCTTCTTCCTCTTCTCCGAATTCCCACTCTTTCTAAATTCCCTAATAAACCACTCTGTTTAAGTGCACTCCCTTTAAGACCGCCCTGTGCAGACCACGCTGCTCTGAAAAACTGTTGACTTTTATACTCTTAAGAGCTACACCCAATTTATAAGTCTTGACTCAGCTCCCCTATTCTCTGAGATTAACACCTATTCAAGACAAACACAGCTGACTGACAGTTAACCACCTCTAACAGGCAACTCCTGTTAAAGTTCTAGCTTTAAATCAAATGTTAAACTAGATTCCACTATGTACAGCTTCTATTTCCCCAATACTTACCAGAAATTTCCACTCTTTCCAAATTCCCAAATAAACCACTTCTGTGCCATAAATTTCGATGATTCTGTGACTCTATTCTATTCTCCCAGTTTCTCTGTCTCTGTCACATCTGTTCTGACGATGCCACCTTCGATACCAGTGCTTTTCCTTCCACCATAATTGACAGGGCCCTCGGCCGTGTTGGTCCCATTTCCCGCACTTCTCCTGTCACCCTTTCCCCTCCATTCCAGAACCACGATTTAGAAAAAACAATCGAGGCACTGGACAGGTTTTGTTATATATGTAAATACCTTGTTTAACCACCAGATGGCTCATCCCCTGGAGTTTCAAGGGATCCCACAATCCCTTGGGAGCACCTATACTTAAGGAGGCCTCACAGGCTGGAGAGAGACTCTGGAGATCTGCAATAAAAGACTAAGGTCACATTTTACTTTGAGCTCACAGTATCTGGTTTATTCATACATTACAGGATTCAGTAAAAATTTACAATGATAACCAGAACTGCGAGGTTGTATCTTTTCAGGAACGGTTGAACAGGCAGGGTCTCTTTTCTCTTGAAAAGAGAAAGCTGAGGAGTGACCTAATAGAGGTCTTTAAAATTAAATGTTTTGATAGATTATGTACAGAGAGAGTGTTTCCACTTGTGGGGAAGAGCAAAACTATAGGCCATCAATATAGGATAGTCATCAAGAAATCAAATAGAGAATTCAGAAGAAGCTTCCAGAGAGTGTTAAGAATGTGGAACTCGCTATCACAGGGAGTGGTTGAGGCAAATAGTGCAGATGTATTTAAGAGGAACATAGAAAATCATATGAGGGAGAAAGGAATAGACTGTTATGCCTGTTGAGTTACATGAGGAAGGATCGGAGGAGGCTCGAGTGGAGCATAAACACCAGTATTTGACTGGTTGGACAGACTGTTCTGTTTACGTGCTGTATAGTCTACGTAATTCTATGTAAAATATTCATGAGACTAATTGGATAGGTTTTTCAGAGAGCCAGTACAGGAGCGATGGACTCCTTCCATCCTGTAAAATTCTATGGCAGCTAAATTTGTAGTCCAAAACCGGGCACGATGAGATGCATGATTAAGCTGCGCCTGTTGCTTCCGATGTAGGCAGCACGCAATCTTTGTGCTGATTAACATAATTGCAGCCTGCGCTAACCATGCTGTAGAGTGGCTGCATGCCTCAGCAGGGGGCCCAATAGCATACCTCTCTCGCACTACTTAAAGCTAGCTTACATGCTTAAACTGAGCCTGCACCTCTTAAAGGAGAGGTGCATTCTGACTGGAGCAGGTAGTCATGGCTGAAGAGATTCTTGCCTGGAAAAAAGAGAGGAATGGCAAAACAGGGAAGAGCGCAGGCTCCGAGGTTTTCGGAAGCTGCAGTGGAGGCCTTGGTGGAGGAGAGGGAAAGGAGGAGAGATGTTGCGATTCCACAGGGGGTCCAGAGGCTTGGAAGGCAATGGGAGCAGATAGCTGTGGCGGCCAATGTCAGGAATCAAGCTCCGAGGACATGGATGCAGTGCCACAAGAAGTTCAATGTTAGATATAAATACAAAAGCAAAATTCTGTGGATGCTGGAATCTGGAATTAAAAACAGAAAATGATGGAAATTTCAGCAGGTCAGGCAGCATCTGTGGAGAGGAAGCAGAGTTAACGTTTCAGTTCGATGGCCCTTCGTCAGAACTAGAGAGTGTTCGAAAAGAACTGATTCTTATCATGCACTGAAAGGGGGAGGGGAAGAAAGAACAAAAGGGAAGCTCTGTGATAGGGTAGAAGACAAGAGAGATTAGAGAGACAAAAGGGATGATGGCCCAAATTCAAATGGTAATGCCAGGAGTTAGAAAAACATTAGGATAGGGTGTGAATGGCAGGATAATGACCAAACTGCCATTAGAGACCAGGAGAAAAAAGAAAGAAAAAAACAGGCTCTCAGGGGGGCAGGGAGGGGGGGTGGGGGTGCGGAAAGGGAACCAAAGATTGGCAGCGGTTACACTCTGAAATTTTCGAACTCGATGTTGGATTCAGAAGGCTGTAAAGTGCCTAACGAAAGATGAGTTGCTGTTCCTCGAGCTTACGTTGAGCTTCATTGGAACAGTGTAGGAGACTGAGGATGGAGAGGTCAGAGTGGGAATGCAGTGGAGAATTAAAGTGACAGGCGACTGGAAGCTCAGAGTTACCCTTGCGGACTGAACAGAGGTGCTTTGCAAAGCGGTCACCCAATCTACGCTTGGACTCCCCAATGTAGAGGAGACCACATCGTGAGCAGTGAATACAGTATACTAAATTGAAAGAAGTACAAATAAATGGCTGTTTCACCTAGAAGGAGTATTTGGGGCCCTGGATAGTGGGAAGGGAGGTGGTAAAAGGGCAGGTGTTGCATCTCCTGTGCTTGCACGGGAAGGTGCCGTGGGAAGGGGAGGGGGTGCTGGGGGTGACTGCGGAATGGACCAGGGTGTCGCGGACGGAGCGGTCCCTTCTGAATGCTGGGAGGGGAGGGGAAGATGTGATTGGTGGTGGGATCACGCTGGAGGTGGCATAAATGGCGGAGGATCTGTTGAACGTGGAGGCTGGTGGGGTGAAAGGTGAGGACAAGGGGAACCCTGTCGTGGTTCTGAGTGGAAGGGGTGAGAGCAGAGGTGCAGGAAATAGAACAGACACGATCGAGGGCCATGTTAACCACGGCGGAGGGGAATCCTCTGTTGAGGAAAAAGGAAGACATGTCAGAGGCACTAATGTGAAAGGTGGCGTCGTTCAATGTTAGGGCTGGAGCACTGAGCTCCAAAATAATAGCGCTGGCATCGAAGGCAGAAGGTGGCTATTCGACCCATCTCTTCCCTACTGGCTCTCTGAAAAACCTATTTAGTCCCATGAATATCTCTATCAATAGAAAAACCTATCCATTTCTCATAACATTGCAAAAATGTTTGTTAGGAGACATAGGGGCCGAAATTGTCCCTTTTTTAAAGAGCCGTTACATAATGGGTCGGTAAGCAGCTACCACTCAGTCGGGGGGCGGGGCGCAGGAGCCAACATTTTAGAAATTGCCCTGGTCCATTTTTTTAGCAGTGTATGCTATCGCCCGCCTGTGTTCCTGCCCCGTCAGCCGCACGCTGATCCATTTCTGGGAAATTGCCCCGCGGGAGCGGAGCGGCCGTCGGTCGGTGCCCCTGAGAACTTTCCCCGGGTGGGAAGCTGCCAGTGGCTGGACGGTGGGTCCGCTTCTAAAGGGGAGGGCGCACTGCTGCGGCCGTCATTTTACTTTAATTGTTGGCTGACTCCGAAGTCGGCCCGACAATGGTGGCCACGGTTTCGGCCGGGCCGACAGCAGGCAGTGTTTGGTGGACCAGTGGGTGCCACTAAAGTTTATGCAGAGCTCATAGCAGCCTTCCCGTTTAACTGAAGGGGTGGGACATTGTCACACGTCAGCGCGGCAATCATGAATCCTTCCGCCCTGCTCCCCACTGACTTCCGCACTGCCACAGCCCGATTTCACCGCCCGACAGAAGAAAAATCAAAAACAGGGCAAAATTACTCGAGACACTGCCCCAACGCTTGGGCCGGTAAATCAACAAAGGAAACGGTGAATGCGCCACGTTTTGATCGGAGGGCAATTTCAGCCCCACAGAGAGTAGAATTTTGTGTCTTAAAATATGGATGCACAGCTGGTGTGTGTGACGATGGTATGGTCTTTCATAGAATAATCAGACAAAGATTCCTCTATGTGTGGAGCAGGCTTGATAAGCCAAATTTCTCCAATAAGCCAAATAAAAACGCTCATATCTATTACCTGTATTATGAAAATGGAACAATGACAGACAGGAAAAGACCCACTGGTCCATCCCACATAACTGCAATACTTTGTCCATCACAATATATACACTCTCAACCTCACCTGGAAGCTATGTTATCTCCTGGGAGAGGTGATAACAGTTAGAAACCCATGGAGAATTAAGAATGGCTTTTCTCATCCATAAGTATCTTGTGATCTGCAAGATATCTATTAAGCCCCTAATCATCAATTTACTTAACTGTATTCTCTGGTTAATGACAGGTTTGGCAAATCTCTCATCTGCATCAAATACAAGTCGCAGCCCTATGACCAGATACGCGGGGACATGGGGTAAGTAACTAAGGGGAGTAAGTACACAAAGCGCTGTTTAGAATTGGAAGATATTTGGGCACTGTCATGTATTCAACCAGCATTGTAACCCATGTATAAACTGACAAGTTGTACACTGTGAGAACAATGACCACTAGGTGGTGAACTTTTGGGAGACACTGCTAACCTGGACCTTCAGGTATAAAAGGGGAAGCTCCACCCACCTTCATCACTTGAGTGCTATGGAATAAAGGACAGGTCACAGACTGACCTTCTCTCAAGCATGGGCCTCGTGTGCATTTATACTGTATAGTAAGGACGTATCAATGGCGACGAGAAACTGGGATTTAAACCACGCGAGCATGGCCACTAGCAGAACAGACGAGAGATACTGTGTTAAGGAATGGTTGGGACAGAGAATCAACATTGTTAAAGCAGCACGCAGTTCTCCAGGCAGACAAGGGCAATTGGGCATGCCCCAACACGTAGTCGAGCCCAGAGGTGGAGTTCGACAGAGACAATGGCAAGCTTAACGGCGATTCACACCATTGCAAGGGACAATGCGACCAGTAATGCGGCCATCAACACCTGTTAATAGCGCACTTAAGGACAGTCACAGAGGCAGTCGGAGACGATCAGCTGGCAAGGGACCTTTTGTTTCCAACAACAACTCATGTTGGAGGTGTGGAGGCACACACTCAGCCGGAGTTTGCAGAGATGAGCAAAATACCTGCAGAAATGAACGCTGGGGGAAATCGCTGGAAGCTGAAGTTCAGCGAGTTCATGTGGAGCATGTATACAGTTCATACACCAGGACACCACCGATAATGATGAAAGTGCTCCTCAATGGCATCCCAGTATCAATGGAGCTAGACACGGGGGCCAGCCAGTCCCTGATGAGTATCAAACAGTTCGAAAAGTTGTGGGCGTCCAAGGCCAGGAGGCCAAAATTATCGCCGATTGACGCACAGCTACGGACTCACACAAAGGAGATCATTCCGGTGCTAGGCAGCGCCACGGTAGTCGTGACCCACAAAGATTCGGAGAACAGGTTGCCACTCTGGGTTGGTCGGTCCCGCACTACTGGGGAGAAGTTGGCTTGCTGTCATGAACTGGAAATGGGGCGATGTCAATGCAATTTCCTCTGTGGAGCGAGTATCATACTCACAGATCCTGGACAAATTTGACTCACTGTTTCAACCCGGCATTGGCACTTTCATGGGGGCCAAGGTAGTGATTCACATAAATCTGGACGCTCGGCCAGTACACCACAAGGCCAGAGCGGTGCCGTACGTGATGTGGGAAAAGATAGAAGGTGAATTGGTCCGCCTGCTGAGGGAAGGCATCATCTCGCCAGTCGAATTCAGTGACTGGGTGAGCCCGATTGTGCCGATGCTCAAGGCGGATGGGTTGGTCAGGATATGTGGCGATTACAAGGCCACCATCAATCGGGTGTCACTCCAAGACCAGTACCTGCTACCAAGAGCAGAGGACCTCTTTGCGACGCTATCCGGTGGCAAACCTTTTTCAAAATTGGACCTGACCTCAGCTTACATGACCCAGGAGCTGGCGAGTGAGTCGAAGAAGCTGACCACCATCACGACACACAAGGGATTGTTTGAGTACAACAGATGTCCGTTTGGGATTCGCTCAGCCGCCGTGATCTTCCAACGAAATATGAAAAGCCTCCTCAAGTCGATTCCAGGGACGGTGGTTTTTCAAGACGACATCCTCATCACGGGTTGCGATACTGAAGAACACCTCCACAACCTGGAGGAGGTGCTACACAGACTGGACCGGGTAGGGCTGTGACTGAAAAATGCGAAGTGCGTCTTCCTAGCTCCAGAGGTAGAATTTCTGGGGATGAGGGTAGCAGCAGACGGGATCAGCCCGACTGCGTCCAAGATGGAAGCAATCCAGAGAGCACCCAGACCCCGTAACACAATGGAGCTGCGTTCGTTCCTGGGGCTCCTGAACTATTTTGATAACTTTCTTCCCAAATTGAGCACGCTGCTAGAGCCGCTACACGTGCTCCTTCGCAAAGGTCGCGAATGGGTCTGGGGGGACAGCCAGGAAAGGGCTTTTAATAAAGCACGCAATTTGTTATGTTCCAACAATCTGTTAACGCTATATGACCCATGTAAGAAACTTGTGTTAACGTGCAATGCGTCGTCCTATGGTGTCGGGTGTGTGTTGCAGCATGTCAATGCCAAGGGTCAGTTACAGCCGGTAGCTTATGCCTCCAGAAGTCTGTCCCAGGCAGAAAGGGGCTACAGGATGGTAGAAAAGGAGGCACTTGCATGTGTATATGTGGTAAAGAAAATGCACCAGTACCTGTTTGGCAGGAAATTTGAGCTGGAGACAGATCACAAACCGGGCACTGAAAACTGCGCCGATGCACTCAGCAGGCTCCCACTAGCCACCACTGAGAGGGCTCCCGAGCATGCTGCTGAGATGGTCATGGCTGTTGAAGCTTTCAGAAGCGAAGACTCACCCATGACAGCCCGTCAGATCAAAGTCTGGACAAATAGAGACCCACTATTGTCTTTAGTCAAGAAATGTGTCCTGAAATGGGACTGGGCAGCCACATACGGGGCATGCCCTGAGGAATTTAGACCATTTCATAGGCGCAGGGATGAACTCTCGATTCAGGCCGATTGCCTACTGTGGGGAAACCGCGTAGTCATGCCCCAGATGGGCAGAGAGGTGTTCATCAGAGAACTCCACAATGAGCACCCGGGCATTGTCATGATGAAGGCAATTGCCAAGTCACACGTTTGGTGGCCAGGAATAAATGCAGATCTGGAACTTTGTGTTCGCAGGTGCAACATGTGTGCCCAGCTAGGCAATGCGCCCAGGGAAGCCCCCCTTAGACCGTGGTCCTGGCCCGCCAAGCCTTGGTCACGCATCCATGTGGACTACGCAGGTCCTTTCATGGGAAAAATGTTTTTGGTTGTAGTAGACGCCTATTCCAAATGGATTGAGTGTGACATTTTAAATTCAAGCACATCCTCTGCCACGGTAGAAAGTCTACGGGCAATGTTCGCCGCCCACGGTCTACCGGATATCTTGGTCAGCGACAATGGCCCGTGCTTCACAAGCACTGAATTCCAGGACTTCATGGCAGGCAATGGAATTAACCATGTCGGAACGACACCGTTCAAGCCGGCCTCAAACGGCCAGGCAGAACGAGCAGTGCAGATAATCAAACAGGGGATGCTCAGAATCCAAGGGGGTTCCCTACAAAGCCGCTTATCACGCCTCCTGTTGGCCTACAGATCCCGACCACACTCGCTCACAGGGGTTCCACCTGCAGAGCTGTTAATGAAAAGGACGCTCAAAACCAGATTATCCCTTATACACCCCACCATGAAAGAAATTGTCGAGAGCAGCCGCCGGTCACAATGTGACTACCATGACAGGAATGCGAGGGCGCGATGTATTGATGTAAATGACCCTGTCTTGGTCTTCAGCTATGCTGCAGGGCCCAAATGGCTCGCAGGCACTGTGATGGCAAAAGAAGGGAATAGGATTCTGGTAGTTAAACTTACCAATGGACAAATCTGCCGCAAACATATGGATCAAACAAAAAGGAGGTTCAGCAACCCCATAGAAGAAGCAGAGGAAGAACACGATGTAGAGTTCACTCCATCACAGGTGACCGAACACCGGAACCAAAGGGAGGAGAGCCTAGTCACTATGGGCATTCCGGACTGGCCTGAGGCACCGCAAGCAGCAGACAATCAGGCCAGCGCCCAACAACCGGAGCCCCAACTCAGGCGCTCTACGAGAGAGCGTAAACCACCAGAGAGACTCAACCTGTGATCCCAATAAGACTTTGGGGGGAGGTGATGTCATGTATTCAACCAGCATTGTAACCCATGTGTAAACTGACAAGTTGTACACTGTGAGAACAATAACCACGAGGTGGTGAACCTTTGGGAGACACTCCTTAGCTGGACCTTCAGGTATAAAAGAGGAAGCTCCACCCACCTTCATCACTTGAGTGCTATGGAATAAAGGACAGGTCACAGACTGACCTTCTCTCAAGCATGGGCCTCGTGCGTGCGCATTTATACTGTATAGTAAGGACATATCAGGCAATGTGTTTTTGTCTTCACATTTCGAAAGAAAGGATTTGCCTTTGTATGTAGCACCTTTCATTATATCCTACAGTGCTTTGCAGCCAATGAAACTCTTTTGAAATGTAGTTACTATTATGAAGGGAAACTGGATAGTCAATTTTCGCACAGCAAGGTCTCACAAAGAACAGCGAGATAAATAACCAATTAAGCCATTTCAATGATGTTATCTGCGGGATAAATATTGGCCAGGACACCAGGGAGAACTCTCCTGCTTTTCTTTAACAATGCCATGATATTGTGACACTCACCTGAGACCTCAGTTTTCCATCTTATGCTAAAGATGGCACTTCTGATAGTGGAGCACTCCCTCAGTGCTGCACAGAAATGTCAGCTTGAGGTATTGGACTCATAGAAACGTAGAAACATAGAAAATAGGTGCAGGAGCAGGCCATTCAGCCCTTCTAGCCTGCACCGCCATTCAATGAGTTCATGGCTGAACATGAAACTTCATTACCCCCTTCCTGCTTTCTCGCCATACCCCTTGATCCCCCGAGTAGTAAGGACTTCATCTAACTCCCTTTTGAATATATTTAGTGAATTGGCCTCAACTACTTTCTGTGGTAGAGAATTCCACAGGTTCACCACTCTCTGGGTGAAGAAGTTTCTCCTCATCTCGTTCCTAAATGGCTTACCCCTTATCCTTAGACTGTGACCCCTGGTTCTGGACTTCCCTAACATTGGGAACATTCTTCCTGCATCCAACCTGTCCAAACCCGTCAGAATTTTAAACGTTTCTATGAGGTCCCCTCTCACTCTTCTGAACTCCAGTGAATACAAGCCCAGTTGAACCAGTCTTTCTTGATAGGTCAGTCTCACCATCCCGGGAATCAGTCTGGTGAATCTTCGCTGCACTCCCTCAATAGCAAGAACGTCCTTCCTCAAGTTAGGTGACCAAAACTGTACACAATACTCCAGGTGTGGCCTCACCAAGGCCCTATACAACTGTAGCAACACCTCCCTGCCCCTGTACTCAAATCCCCTCGCTATGAAGGCCAACATGCCATTTGCTTTCTTAACCGCCTGCTGTACCTGCATGCCAACCTTCAATGACTGATGTACCATGACACCCAGGTCTCGCTGCACCTTCCCCCTTTTCCTAATCTGTCACCATTCAGATAATAGTCTGTCTCCCTGTTTTTACCACCAAAGTGGATAACCTCACATTTATCCACATTATACTTCATCTGCCACGCATTTGCCCACTCACCTAACCTATCCAAGTCACTCTGCAGCCTCATAGCATCCTCCTTGCAGCTCACACTGCCACCCAACTTAGTGTTTTCCGCAAATTTGGAGATACTACATTTAATCCCCTCGTCTAAATCATTCATGTAAAATGTAAACAGCTGGGGCTCCAGCACAGAACCTTGCGGTACCCCACTAGTCACTGCCTGCCATTCTGAAAAGTACCCATTTACTCCTACTCTTTGCTTCCTGTCTGCCAACCAGTTCTCAATCCACGTCAGCACACTACCCCCAATCCCATGTGCTTTAACTTTGCACATTAATCTCCTGTGTGGGACCTTGTTGAAAGCCTTCTGAAAGTCCAAATATACCACATCAACTGGTTCTCCTTTGTCCACTTTACTGGAAACATCCTCAAAAAATTCCAGAAGATTTGTCAAGCATGATCTCCCTTTCACAAATCCATGCTGACTTGGACCTATCATGTCACCATTTTCGAAATGCGCTGCTATGACATCCTTAATAATTGATTCCATCATTTTACCCACTACTGAGGTCAGGCTGACCGGTCTATAATTCCCTGTTTTCTCTCTCCCTCCTTTTTTAAAAAGTGGGGTTACATTGGCTACCCTCCACTCCATAGGAACTGATCCAGAGTCAATGGAATGTTGGAAAATGACTGTCAATGCATCCGCTATTTCCAAGGCCACCTCCTTAAGTACTCTGGGATGCAGTCCATCAGGCCCTGGGGATTTATCGGCCTTCAATCCCATCAATTTCCCCAACACAATTTCCCGACTAATAAAGATTTCCCTCAGTTCCTCCTCCTTACTAGACCCTCTGACCCCTTTTATATCTGGAAGGTTGTTTGTGTCCTCCTCAGTGAATACCGAACCAAAGTACTTGTTCAATTGGTCTGCCATTTCTTTGTTCCCCGTTATGACTTCCCCTGATTCTGACTGCAGGGGACCTACATTTGTCTTTACTAACCTTTTTCTCTTTACATACCTATAGAAACTTTTGCAATCCGCCTTAATGTTCCCTGCAAGCTTCTTCTCGTACTCCATTTTCCCTGCCCTAATCAAACCCTTTGTCCTCCTCTGCTGAGTTCTAAATTTCTCCCAGTCCCCAGGTTCGCTGCTATTTCTGGCCAATTTGTATGCCACTTCCTTGGCTTTAATACTATCCCTGATTTCCCTAGATAGCCACGGTTGAGCCACCTTCCCTTTTTTATTTTTACGCCAGACAGGAATGTACAATTGTTATAATTCATCCATGCGGTCTCTAAATGTCTGCCATTGCCCATCCACAGTCAACCCCTTAAGTATCATTCGCCAATCTATCCTAGCCAATTCACGCCTCATACCTTCAAAGTTACCCTTCTTTAAGTTCTGGACCATGGTCTCTGAATTAACTGTTTCATTCTCAAATCTTTTGGAAGCTATGGGCCGGAACCCATGGGTTTTGGTTGTGTGTGGCTGCGGTGGGGTGAGGGTGGGGTGCACTGTGTAGCAGGTTGCTATCCCGGACGTTCTTTTAGTGAGCTCTTCGGTGTGCTTTTAACTAAATTACTCCAATTGAAACTAGTCAAGCGGCTTTCCCGGCCAATTAAGTTGAGCGGGTCTGAAAAATCTATTGAGTCGCATGAATATAATAGAAAAACCTATGCATTTAGTCCCATTTGTCATAACATTGCAAAAATGTTTGTTAGGAGACATAGGGGCCGAAATTTGCCCTTTTTTTAAGAACCGTTATGTATCGTGTTGGTAAGCAGCTACCAGTCAATCAGAGCGCAGGTACCGACATTTTAGAAATTGCCCTCATCTATTTTTGTAGCGGTGTACGCTAATGCCCGCTCGTATTCCCGCCGCAGTCGGCCGGGCAGGAAGCTGCCAGTGGCTGGGCGGCAGGTCCACCCTTAAAGGGGAAGGAGCACTGCCGCGGCCGTCATTTTATTTTAATTGTTGGCCGACTGCGAAGTCAGCCCGACAATGGTGACAAAGAAGTCGGCCGGGCCGGCAACAGGTGCCCAGTGGGCACCACTAAAGTTTATGCAGAGCGGACAGCGGCCCTCCCCTTTAACTGAAGGGGTGGGATATTGTCACACGTCAGCACGGCGCTCATTAATCTGCCCGCCTTCCGCCCTGCACCCCATCGACTTCCGCACTACCACAGCCCAACTACAGCGCCCCGACAGAAGAAAAATTAAAAAGAGGGCAAAATTACTCAATGCTTGGGCCGGTAAATCATCAAAGAGTGCACCACGTTTTGATCGGAGGGCAATTTCAGCCCCATAGAGAGTAGAATTTTGTGTCTTAAAATATGGATGCATAGCTGGTGTGTGTGACGATGGTATGGTCTTTCATAGAATAATCAGACAAAGATCCCTCTATGTATGGAGCAGGCTTGATAAGCCAAATTTCTCCAATAAGCCAAATAAAAACTCTCATATCTATTCCCTGTATTATGAAAATTGAACGATGACAGACAGGAAAAGATCCACTGGTCCATCCAGCCTGCCCATATAACTGCAATATCTTGTCCATCACAATATATACACTCTCAACCTCACCTGGAAGCTATGTTATCTCCTGGGACAGGTGATAACAATTAGAAACCCATGGAGAATTAAGAATGGCTTTTCTCATCCATAAGTATCCTGTAATCTGCAAGATATCTAAAAAGCCTCTAATCATCAAATTACTTAATTGTATTCTCTGGTTAATGACAGATTTGGCCAATCTCTCATCTGCATCAAAGATATATTTAAATCCCAGACCTATGACCAGATCCATGGGGCCATGTGGTAAGTAAATAAGAGGAGTAAGTACACAACGCGCGTTTGGAATTGAAAGATATTTGGGCACTGTGTTGTTTTTGTCTTCACATTTCGAAAGAAAGGATTTGTCTTTGTATGTAGCACCTTTCATTATATCCTACAGTACTTTGCAGCCAATGGCCCATTTAAAACTGAGACGAGGAGGAATTTCTTCTCTCAGAGGTTGTAAATCTGTGGAATTCTCTGCTCCAGAGAGCTGTGGAGGCTGAGTCATTGAATATATTTAAGGCAGAGATAGACAGATTTTTGAGTGTTAAGAGAGAAAAGGGTTATGGGGAGCAGGCAGGGAAGTGGAGCTGAACCGATGATCAGATCAGCCATGATCTTATTGAATGGCGGAGCAGGCTCGAGGGGCTAAATGGCCTACTCATGCTCCTATTTCTTATGTTCTTATTTTCTTACGAAACTCTTTTGAAATGTAGTTACTGTTATGTAGGGAAACAGGATAGTCAATTTGTGCACAGCAAGGTCTCACAAAGAACAGTGAGATAAATAACCAATCAAACCATTTCAATGATGTTGGCTGCGGTATAAATATTGGCCAGGACACCGGGAAGAACTCTCCTACTTTTCTTTAACAATGCCATGATATTTTGACACTCACCCGAGACCTCAGTTTTACATCTTATGCAAAAGATGGCATGGCTGATAGTGGAGCACTGCCTCACTACTGCACAGAAATGTCAGCTTGAGATACTGGACTCAAATCCTGTTCTGAGGTTTGAACCCATGGGCCGGAATCCATGCTTTTGGGTGTGTGTGGGCGGGGGGGGGGGGGCGGTGGGGGTGTGTGGGTGGGGATGGCGGTGCACCGTGTAGCAGGTCGCTATCCCGGACGTTCTTTTGGTGAGCTCTTCGGTGTGTTTTTAACTGAATTACTCCAATTGAAACTAGTCATGTGGCTTTCCCGGCCAATTAAGTGGAGCGGATCTGATGACGTCAGGGATGACTTGAGTTCATCTCCCCTATTTAAATGAGCATTGCATAGATGACAGATAAAGTTTGGTGGAGGTGCTGGCAAGGTTGGTGTGAGAGGATGGAAGTGATTGCATTGTAAAGGTTGAAACATTTGTAAAGAAAAATGCAGGCTCATCGGCAAAAGGCTGCGTCAAAATTCAATGATAGCTCCCTGGAACTTCTGCTCCAAGGAGTGAGAGCCCACAGGGAGGTCTCTCCCCTGCTGACGGGGGGGAAGAGGACCACCGCAGAGACAAAGAGGGCATAGCTGGAGATCGGCGACAAAGTGAGCAGCAGGAGTGTTGTCATCAGGTCATGGATTCAATGGACCTCGTCAGGTCAGGAAAGGTGAGTACAATGCCACATTCAACTACATTGTGATGTGTGTGTCACCCCAACCCCATCATATTGCCTTCCCAAGCCTACTCCTGCACATCACTCCTCACAACATCGTACCTTGCAGATGCACCCATCCCTCACTGTCTGCACCTACTCACATCCCCATCCGTCTACAACAACAACAACTACAACTTGTATTTATACAGCGCCTTTAATGTGGCAAAACATCCCAAGGTGCTTTACAGGAGTGTTTTAAGACAAAACAAATAAACTTGACACTGAGCCACATAAGAAGAAATTATGGCAGCTGACCAAAAGCTTGGTTTTAAGGAGCGTCTTAAAGGAGGAAAGAGAGAAATAGAGGCGGAGAGATTTAGGAAGGGAGTTCCAGAACTTGGGGCCTACGCAGCTGAAGGCACGGCCACCAATGGTTCAACAATTATAATCGGGGATGCTCATGAGGGCAGAATTTGAGGAGCGCAGACATCTCGGGGGGAGGGGGTGTGGGGTTGTGGGGCCGGAGGAGATTACAGAGATAGGGAGGGGTGAGGCCATGGAGGGATTTGTAAACAAGGATGGGAATTTTGAAATCGAGGCGTTGCTTAACCAGGTGCCAATGTAGATCGGCGAGCACAGGGGGTGATGGGTGAACGGGAGTTGGTGCGAGTTAGGACATGGGCTGTCGAGTTTTGGGTGACCTCAAGTTTATGTAGGGTTGAATGTGAGAGCCAGGAATGCATTGGAGTAGTCAGTTCTAGAGGTAACAAAGGCATGGATGAGGTTTCAGCAGCAGATGATCCACCATTGACACTCACCCTCATCCTAATGCAATCATATAAATTAACACCACAGAAGGAAGCCACTTGGCAATGTCACGCCAGTCTCTCATAGTCACTCTAAACAAATGTGATCCATACATCCCTTACACTCATTCCATGACTCTCACCCAAAGTTCTCCTATTTCCCCCCTTGCAGGAGAAGAAAGCGCAGAAAAGCAGGGGGAGACAGAGAACCAATGAATTCGAGGTGGCCCTCCAATCACCACTCCATTGCCAGCAACAGAGGAGGAGGCCCTGGAAATAAGTGGAGTTGCGAGGTGCTGGTGGTGGGAGATGGTGAGAGAGGGACCTCCCAGCAACCTGGTGATGAAATTAAATATCACACAGTCACATGGCATACAACAGTCACTCATGGTGATTTGATGCCAGCAGCCAGTGAAATATGATCATGAGCATAATGGTAACTTTAAAAATTCTTATCATAACAGTTCTAATTCCTATCTTTACTCTCCCACAGGTCCATCAAGTGCCTCCATCCCACTGTTCAGCCAGGGGAGGAAGATGACTCCGAAGAGGAAGCTGCAGTTTCTGAGGGTGCACCCTCACACGACCCATGCGCACCCAGCACCAGCATAGATACGCACACGTGGCGGTCCTGTGAGAGAGAGAATAATGTTGTCATCTGGTGACTCACCGATCACAAGTGGGCAAGAGCAGATGGTGGATACAGGGACAGTAGTGTCAGAGGTTGCGTGGCGCTCCATGCTCTGCTCAGTTGGATGCAGTTGCTGAACCTCGGGGCCGTCAACAAAGAGGATGTTCTTGGATGAGCAGCAAAAAATGCGGGGGGCTCTGTTAGCTTTTTCAGCTGCGATGTGCGTGATTGTAGGGAGAATGGAGGAGTCCATCTCCAACATGAGCAGCACCAATGTTGCAGGTGATGGCAACGATGTGCTCTTCTATGGAAAGAGTGGCTACCTGCATGGAGGACCAAACGCGCCAGTCAAACAAGAACATGCTTGCTGTGAACACCGGCTTGTAGACTGTTATTGCAGGAATATCCATGAGGGATAGAAACCTAGACTTGTGCATTCATCGTCCCACTGATGTGCAGCAAGGTGCTCTCCAACTCCTTCCCGGGTGGGAAGTGCGGTTGGCCGATGAGAGGGATGATGGTGAGAGATGATCCCATTGAAACAAACAAGATACTGAGGAGGTTCGACATGGGAGATGCAGAGAGGATGTTTCCCCTCGTGGGGGAATCTAGAACTGGGGGCATAGTTTCAGAATAAGGGGTCGCCCATTTAAAACTGAGATGAGGAGGAATTTCTTCTCTCAGAGGGTTGTAAATCTTTTGGAATTCTCTGCCTCAGAGAGTTGTGAAGGCTGGTTCATTAAATATATTTAAGGCGGAGATAGACAGATTTCTGAACGAGAAGGGAGTGAAGGGTTCTGGAGAGGGAGTCAGGGAAGTGGAGCTGAGTCGATGATCAGATCAGCCATGATCTTACTGAAAGGCGGAGCAAGCTCGATGGGCCAAATGGCCTATCCCTGTTCCTATTTCTTATGTTCTCAAGTAGGGGCTCGGCTCAAAGCACTTCTCCCCTGTTGCCTCCCCCTGAGTCAGAGCCTCACATACTGCCTCAGATCCCATTGGTGAATCTGCCACTGCACAGTTGCAGGAGGAGCAGTCTTTGACGGGGATCTCACGGGCTCCAAAACGCCGAGGACGTCCAACAAAAGTTTCTAAGCAGTCAGAGCAAGGAAGTGAGCAGCCGGCCTCTACCTCTGTTGAAGCCACAGGGGGTATACGTTGTAGAAGTGCTGGGAAAATATCATGCTGATAACGGAGACCTGGCTCCAAAAAGGACAGGATTGGGTACCAAATATTCCTGGATATAGGGGGGCTGAAATTGCCCTCCGACCAAAACTGGGCATACTCAACGTTTTCTTTGTTGATTTACCGTCCCAATCGATGGGGTGGGGATTAGAGGAATTTTGCCCTCTTTTTGGTAGACTTTCGGTTGGAGCGGTATTTCGGGCGGCTGCGGAGCGGAAGCTGGTCGGCAGCGGGGTGAAACGCGGGCCGTGTCATCAGTGCTGCGCTGATGCGTCACAATGACCCACACCTTCAGTTAAAGAGGGAGGCTGCTGTGAGCTCTGCACAGACTTTAGGGACGCCTACTGAGCCACCAGGAATAGTTTTGTCCGGTCCAGTGGCCTGGTACCCGAGAGGGGATGCTAGGCTGCCAGATGGTGGCCCGGCCAAACCCATGGCCGCTATTGTTGAGCCGACTTCGGAGTCAGAAACATAGAAAATAGGCGCAGGAGTAGGCCATTCGGCCCTTCGAGCCTGCACCACCATTCAATAAGATCATGGCTGATCATTCACCTCAGTACCCTTTTCCTGATTTCTCTCCATATCCCTTGATCCCTTTAGCCATAAGGGCCATATCTAACTCCCCCTTGAATATATCTAACGAACTGGCATCAACAACTCTCTGCGGTAGAGAATTCCACAGATTCACAACTCTCTGAGTGAAGAGGTTTCTCCTCATCTCGGTCCTAAATGGCTTACCCCTTATCCTTACCCCTTATCCCTGGTTCTGGACTTCCCCAACATTGGGAACATTCTTCCTGCATCTAACCTGTCCAGTCCCGTCAGAATTTTACATGTTTCTATGAGATCCCCTCTGAATACAGGCCTAGCCGATCCAATCTCTCCTCATATGTCAGTCCTGCCATCCCGGGAATCAGTCTGGTGAACATTTGCTGCACTCCCTCAATAGCAAGAATGTCCTTCCTCAGATTAGGAGACCAAAACTGAACACAATATTCCAGGTGAGGCCTCACCAAGGCCCTGTACAACTGCAGTAAGACCTCCATGCAACTTTCAATGACTGATGAACCATGACACCCCTCCCCTTTTCCTAATCTGCCATTCAGATAATATTCTGCCTTCACGTTTTTGCCACCAAAGTGGATAACCTCACATTTATCCACATTATACTGCATCTGCCATGCATTTGACCACTCACCTAACCTGTCCAAGTCACCCTGCAGCCTCTTAGCACTGAGCCCTGCGGCACCCCACTAGTCACTACCTGCCATTCTGAAAAGGACCCATTTATCCCGACTCTCTGCTTCCTGTCTGCCAACCAGATCTCTATCCACGTCAATACATTACCCCCAATAACATGTGCTTTTATTTTACACAACAATCTCTTGTGTGGGACCTTGGCAAAAGATTTTTGAAAGTCAAAATACATCACATCCACTGGTTCTCCCTTGTCCACTCTACTAGGTACATCCTCAAAAAATTCTAGAAGATTTGTTAAGCATGATTTCCCCTTCGTAAATCCATGCTGACTTGGACCAATCCTGTCACTGCTTTCCAATTGCGCTGCTATTTCATATTTAATAATTGATTCCAACATTTTCCCCACTACCGATGTCAGGCTAACTGGTCTATAATTCCCTCTTTTATCTCTTCCTCCTTTTTTAAAAAGTGGTGTTACATTAGCTACCCTCCAGTCCATAGGAATTGATCCGGAGTCGATAGACTGTTGGAAAATGATCACCAATGCATCCACTATTTCTAGGGCCACTTCCTTAAGTACTCTGGGATGCAGGCCCTGGGGATTTATCGGCCTTCAATCCCATCAATATCCCTAATACAATTTCCTGACTAAAAAGGATTTCCTTCAGTTCTTCCTTCTCGCTAGATCCTCTGTCCCCTAGTATTTCCGGAAAGTTATTTGTGTCTTCCTTCGTGAAGACAGAACCAAAGTATTTGTTCAATTGGCCTGCCATTTCTCTGTTCCCCATTATAAATTCACCTGATTCTGACTGCAAGGGACCTACGTTTGTCTTCACTAATCTCTTTCTCTTCACATATCTATAGAAGCTTTTGCAGTCAGTTTTAATGTTCCCAGCAAGCTTTCTCTTATACTCTATTTCCCCCCTCCTAATTAAACACTTTGTCCTCCTCTGCTGAATTCTAAATTTCTCCCAGTCCTCAGGTTTGCTGCTTTTTCTGGTCAATTTATATGCCTCTTCCTTGGATTTAACACTATCCCTAATTTTCCTTGTTAGCCATGGTTGAGCCACCTTCCCCGTTTTATTTTTACTTCAGACAGGGATGTACAATTGTTGAAGTTCATCCATGTGATATTTAAATGTCTGCCATTGCCTATCCACCATCAACCCTTTAAGCATCATTCACCAGTCTATCCTAGCCAATTCATACCATCGAAGTTACACTTCATTAAGTTCAGGACCCTAGTCTCTGAATTAACTGTGTCACTCTCCATCTTAATAAATAATTCTACCATATTATGGTCCCTCTTCCCCAAGGGGCCTCGCACAACAAGATTGCTAATTAGTCCTTTCTCATTACACATCACCCAGTCTAGGATGGCCAGCCCTCTGGTTGGTTCCTCGACATATTGGTCTTGAAAACCATCCCGAGTACACTCCAGGAAATCCTCCTCCACCGCATTGCTATAAATTGCCGGCCACGGCAGAGCGCCCGCCTCTTTAAGGGCAGACGTGCCATTCAGTCACTGGCAGCTTCCCACCGCGAAAAGCTGTCCGTGGCACTGGCTGGTGGCTACTCTGCTCCCGCGAGGCAATTTCCCACGCAGGGCGTAAAGGGGTCGCTGCCGATTGGTACGAGGTCGGCGTGTGGCCGACGGGGCGGGAACACGGGCGGGGCGCCACACAAATGGACGAGGCCAATTTACAAAATGTCAACCCATCTGCCACGTCTGAGTGGTAGCTCCTTACTGCTCCGTTAAGTAAAACAAGGGGCAATTTCGGCTCCAAGGTGTTCAGGAATGATAGGGAAAGAAGGAAAGAAGGTGGGATGGCAGTATTGATTAAGGAGAATATTACAGTGCTGGACAGAGAGAGAAGATGTCTTCGAGGACAGAATCTATTTGGTTAGAGTTGAGAAACAATAGAGGTGCCATTACCCAACTAGGTGTATACTGTAGGCCGCCCAACAAGGAAGGACGCATTGCGGGACTTTCTCAGCATGCCACACATAGCTGCATTAGACAGGCCACTGAAGCCCTGTACGCATGCAGAAGGGACTTGATCAGTTTCCCTATGACCAATGAGAGGGCTCTAGGATTCTCCAGAATTGCAAACTTACCCAAGTTGCAGGAAGCAATAGACTGTATGCACATGACGATGCAGGCACCTTTTCAGGATGCTGAGGTTTTCAATAACCGCAAGGGATTCCACTCCCTGAATATCCAACTGGTTGTCAACCACCAGCAAATTATACTCGCAGTGAATGCTTAATTTCTGGGCATCACCATGATGCTCACATCCTACGTGAGAGCACTGTGTCTGACTTGTTTAACAATCAGCCACAAGGTCAATACTGGATGCTTGGTGACAAAGGATATGGCCTCACCGCCTGGCTGATGACCCCCCTGCGTGACACCCACACCGAAGCCAAGAGGCGATACAACGAGAGCCACAGAGTAACTCGCAATATTGTGGAGAAAACCATTGGAGTGCTGAAGCAGCTTTAGATGCTTGGACCAGTCAGGAGGTGAGCTCCAATACCATCCTGAGCAGGTAGCTCCATGCTGCACAACTTGGCTATCAGGAAGGGACAAGAATTACCTAATAAGTCTGACAGTCCACCTCACCAGCGAGAGGAAGAGGAGGACGAGAAGGCGGACGCTAACATTGGCCCAGACAATCAGGCTGGCACTGAATCCATGCCCCCGCCCCCCTGTAGACCGCATGAAAGGGCCCATGGTGGCATGATAACTGCAAGAGTCTTACATCAGGAGCTCATCAATGATCGCTTTGCCTGAAAGAATGTTGGTGTTATTTACAAGGCTGACACACTTCAGGGTGTGCAGGTGATAGATCAATGGTGGGAATCGCCTTGGTGACAGTTAAAGTTTAAGTTGATTGAAGTTAAACATAGAAACATAGAAAATAGGTGCAGGAGTAGGCCATTCGGCCCTTCAAGCCTGCACCACCATTCAATATGATCATGGCTGATCATTCCCTCAGTACCCCTTTCCTGCTTTCTCTCCATACCCCTTGATCCCTTTAGCCGTAAAGACCATATCTAACTCCCTCTTGAATATATCCAATGAACTGCCATCAACAAATCTCTGCGGCAGGGAATTCCACAAGTTAACAACTCTCTGAGTGAAGAAGTTTCTCCTCATCTCAGTCCTAAATGGCCTACCCCTTATCCTAAGACTGTGTCCCCTGGTTCTGGACTTTCCCAGCATCGGGAACATTCTTGCCGCATCTAACCTGTCCAGTCCCGTCAGAATCTTATACGTTTGTATGAGATCCCCTCTCATCCTTCTAAACTCTAGTGTAAAAGGCCCAGTTGATCCAGTCTTTCCTCATATGTCAGTCCAGCTATCCCTGGAATCAGTCTGGTGAACCTTCGCTGCACTCCCTCAATAGCAAGAATGTCCTTTCTCAGATTAGGAGCCCAAAACTGAACACAATATTCCAGGTGAGGCCTCACCAAGGCCCTGTACAACTGCAGTAAGACCTCCCTGCTCCTATACTCAAATCCCCTAGCTATGAAGGCCAACATACCATTTGCCTTCTTCACCGCCTGCTGTACCTACATGCCAACTTTCAATGACTGATGAACCATGACACCCAGGTCTCGTTGCACCTCCCCTTTTCCTAAACTGCCGCCACGGGGGTGGAAATGGCACAGCCTGCAGATTTAGTCATGATTATGTAAGCATTTGAGAGTGAGCAATCACCTGTCACAGCCTGACAGATTAGAACCTGTCCCTAGTAAAAAATTGTGTGCTTCATGGGAGCTGGTCCAGTGTCCCAGTAGAAATGCAGGAAGAAATAAAGCCGTACCTGTGGTGCAAAGCTGAAATGTCTGTACAGGCAGACTGCCTTCTGTGGGGTAATCGAGTAGTGGTCCCCAAGAAGGGCAGGGACACTTTCATCAGTGACCTCCACAGTACTCACCCAGGCATCGTAATGATGAAAGCGATAGCCAGATCCTACGTGTGGTGGCCCGGTATCGATGCGGACTTAGAGTCCTGCATGCACAGATGTAACACATGCTTGCAGTTAAGCAATGCACCCAGGGAGGTGCCACTAAGTTTATGGTCTTGGCCCTCCAAACCGTGGTCCAGGGTCCATGTCGACTATGCCTGTTTTTGAGTAAAATGTTCCTGGTGGTTGTAGATGCGTACTCTAAATGGATTGAATGTGAGATAATGTCAGCAAGCACGTCCGCTGCCACCAGTGAAAGTCTGCGAGCCATGTTTGCCATGCCCGGACTGCCTGATGTCCTTGTGAGCGACAACAGGCCATGTTTCAACAGTGCCGAGTTCATGACCCGTAATGGGATCAAACATGTTACATTTGGCCCGTTCAAACCAGCATCCAATGGTCAGTCAGAGAGAGCAGTGCAAACTATCAATCAGGGCTTGAAGAGGGTAATTGAAGGCTCACTGCGGTCTCGCCTATCCTGAGTCCTGCTTAGCTGCCGCATGAGACCCCACTCGCTCACTGGGATTCCACCCACTGAACTACTCATGACAAGGGCACTTACGACAAGGCTCTCATTAGTTTACCCTGATCTACATGAACAGGTAGAGAGCAGGCGGCTTCAACAAAGTACATATCATGATAGTGCAAATGTGTCACGCAAAATTGAAATCGATGATCCTGCATTTGTGTTGAACTATGGACAAGGTCCCAAGTGGCTTCCCGGCACTGTTGTGGCCAAAGAGGGGAGCAGGGTGTTTCGGGTCAAACTTTCAAATGGACTCATTCACCGGAAACACTTGGACCAAATCAAACTCAGAGTCATGGACTATCCTGAGCAACCCACTTTGGACCCTACCTTCTTTGACCCTCCCAACATACACACCAGTGGCAACCGACACCGCGGTTGGCCACGATGCAGAGCCCATCATCCACCGCAGCCGAGCAAGACTCACCACACCAGGCAGCCCAGCAAGGGCCCATCAAACGATTCACCAAAACCAGCATTTGGACTGAGACGATCAACCAGGGAAGGAAAGGCCCCAGGTTGACTCACCTTGTAAATAGTTACACTGTTGACTTTGCGGGGGGTGTGTTGTTATATATGTAAACCTGCATGTACCTTGTATAGCCACCAGAGGGCTCATCCCCTGGAGTCCCAAGGAATCCCACAATCCATGGGGAGCACAGGTACTTAAGGAGGCCTCACAGGCTGGAGAGGCACTCTGGAGACCTGCAATAAAAGACTAAGGTCACACTTTACTTTGAGCTCACAGTATCCAGTCAGACTCTTTATTCATACATAACAAGAACCAAATGCGGCATAAAGAAAAACTTTTTTACGCAGCGAGTGGTTGGGATCTGGAATACACTGCCTGAAAGTGTAGTGGAGGCAGATTTAAATGTGGCTTTCAAAAGTGAATTGGATAAGTACCTGAAGGAATTTTTTTCAAGGCTACGGGGAAAGTGGGCAGGGCTGGGGTTGGTGGTGGGGTGAAGGACTAGCTGACGTGCTCCTGCAGATAGCTGGCACAGGCTTGACGGGCTGAATGGCCTTCTGTGCTGTAACCATTATATGATTCTATGAAAAGAAAAATGCCACAATTGTAGATACTCAAGGGTATGCACATGGGTGTGTTTCAAAATGTTAGTGGTTAAGTTGTATTTATGTCCATTTTTGCCTGCTACCTGTGAACTGGCCTTGACACTTTGAGTGAATGGTGAGACATTACTTAACCTCGAGCAATGGCTATGTGTGTATGACAGAAATGGATAGGCCATTATGAGTCCATCCCAGGTCACTCATGCAGCAATGTATGCAGCAATGTGCACCGCTGTTGGTGCCATATGCACCTGTACGAAGGACTGGTATTAGAGAATTAGAGATTCGATCGTGTCCCACATGCTCCTCTTCCTACTCCAAAGAGGCTGTGTGCTCTATGCCTTGCTCCTCCTGCAGCTCCAATCCTCGCTGCTGCGCTATGTTGTGCAGTGCACAGCAGACCCCAATCATTTTGGAAATGCTGGCTGGTGTGTACTGGAGGGCTCCTCCAGATCTGTCTGAAGTACATCTTCATCATCCCGATTGCTTGCTCTATTCTTCAATTTTTGTGTGAGCAAATTTTTGATTTATTCTTTCTAGGCCTACATCCAATTCCTAAAGTAGATGGAGACCAAGAGAGGGCCCGATACAATTACCTTATCTTTCAGTTATTCGTCTAATATTTGCCTTCAATACCATGGGGCTAGATCTTTATTAGTTTCTTATATGGCACTTTCTCAACTAGCTTTTGATAATCAAAATAGTTTAGCCAATTTTCCTGGACCCTCTTTGGCTGGGTGCTAAATCGGAGTGGCACGCCATACCTTCCTCACCCTGTATTGTTTGTATTTCCTATCCATGTCATTTAAATGGCCCCCCTGCAAGGGCCTAGTGCCGATGGTAGGGCCTAGGATTTCAGAGGCAGCTACAGGCAGGCCTTGCTCATCAGGATCCTCCGGGTGTCGACGGGCAACCAGCAGCCAGAAGTTCCTGAAAGGGAAATTGGAAGTGAGGTCTATTGGCCTGCCCTCCCCCACCACAGCCATGGTGGGATCTGAACTCATATTCTCCAGATTACTAGTCCAATAACATAACCACTATACGACACTACATATGATAGCAACATTTCATAAGTCTGTATTTAGATTTGTTGGTGTGCAAGATCTGGACTGAGTGCTTCTATTCTCTATTTGATGTCAGATTTTCCAAACATCTCATCTTCAATAGATTCACGTTGGCACAAGCCCACCCGCTCTTCATGTCCCTTACCCCTGAAGAAACAACCTTTCCCATTTTGTAAGTATAATAATCTGCAAAGTCTTCAATTGATACATATTTGGGCTTTGTCATTTTCTGTTTAAAAACTGGATTTGATCTTGTCTAAGCAACACAGAGCAGTGTTGATCCATAATGCTATGCCTTAGAGTGGGTTTCAGCTTATCAGGATAAGCATGGAGTTGGAGGCTACTACCCTGTTTAGGGAGAGACAGAAAAGCACTGCATGTCAATGAATGGCACAGAAAGAGGCCATTGGGCTGGTTATACCTGTGCTGGCTCTCTGAAAGGGCTATCCACTTAGTCCCATTCCCCTGCCCTTTCCCCATTTGGTCTATCATACCAATGCCAACATTCAGAAAGGGCTATCTGGTGACCCAGCCATCAACAGTTTGATCTAATAATCGTTCAATCCATGTGGAAAATGATCAGATGAAACAAGAATAAATCTGATTGTTGACTTCTAGACCATGATAAGTAAAGAATCATTTTCATTTATCATACCTCACCTACTCACCATAATTATCCTTTAATCTTTTTGCATTTCAGTTTTTTCATAAGCCAATCTTTTTTGACCCAAAGTTTGCATAATTGTGTAAATTCTTGAGTTAAAACAGGATTTTTCCATTAAAAAATTGACCATGATTACAAGCAGCAATTGATATCTTTGACAGTAGCATTTAGATATTTTTGATGTGTTGGTACTGAGTGTTTCTATTATTTCTGTGGCATGACAAATCTCGCAGCTCCAACAAAGCCACATTTAGGCTGTTCTGTATGTTCCCGAAACACAGCGAGAAATACTACCAGACAGTGTAAGTAGAAGAATCAGGAAATCCTTGAATTTAAAGATGTTTTGAAGTTGGCTTTGTTTTACTTTTAAATTTGATGTGACAGAAAGAACTTGCATTTATATAACACCTTACACCACCTCAGGATGTCCCAAAGCGCTTTACAGCCAATTAAGTACTGTTGTAATGTAGAGAAACACAACAGTCAACTTACACAGCAAAGTTCCAAAACAGCTTTGAGATAATGACCATATAATCTGCTTTAGTGATATTTTGAGGGATAATTGTTGACCAGGACACCAGGGCAAACTCTTCTCTTCTTCAAAATAGTGCCATGGGATCTTTCAATGTCCACCCAAGAGGGCAGATAGGGCATTGGTTTAACAGCTCATCTGAAAGATAGCTCCTCTTGACAGTACAAAACTCAGTATTGCACTAGAAGTGTCAGGCAAGACTTTCTGGTCAAATCTCTGGATTGGGACTTGAACCCACAGAGGCAAGAGTGCTACCAACTCTTCTCTCTTAGGCAATCCCTCATGTCGAGGATGACCCACTTCCACACCAAAAAAGAATGAGTTCACAGATGTTTCAGTGAGGGACCTGACATTGCAGTTCCTGAACTACAAATTGAAGGGTGGAAGATGGTTGTGTGTGGATTCTTTTAACGTGTGGTGGCCGTTGCACACCAGCCACCACACGGGCTTGACAGAGCTAGGTCTTGGTCCAGTGGCTAGGATTAACCAAGACGACTGGAGACCAGCTCTGCTGCATGGATCTAGTGCGCACACATACTCCATAGATCGCAGTGTGGGCTGGCCCGTGCTGCCCCATGGCCCTCACCTCTTCTGGGCCCCGACCACGACACTTCTGGGCCCCGATCTTTCACTGCTCCTCCACCACAATCATTCGGCGCACCTCCACCACGAACTCTCGCCATTCCTCCGCCCCGATCTCCCCGCTCCTCTATTGTACCTGGGCCCCGCCGATGATCCTGCCCACGCTCCAATCAGTGACCTGGATTTTAATGACGTTTTCTTTTGAGGAGCGGAGCGGTCCTGGACACCGTGGCGCTCCCGACCTGCGAGGAAACACTGGCCACAGGTCGGGAATAAGAGGAGCTAGCCCCTGCAGGGAGCAGTGCGAGCTTCCCAGCAGGGTGACGGTTACTAACTGAGCCACAGCTGACACATTATGTATCAGAGTAACAGAGAGCTCTGATTTCCTCATGTTATTTGTCACAATGGATCTCACCATCAATTTGCTACAGGGTAGGAGTCACAGCCCAATTAGTCCCTCAGGATAAGCATGCAGTGCAGGACAGAAAACCATTGCAAGTCAACCAATGGCACTCTCCTGAATCCTTCACATTGCCAGCAGTTTCAAATTGTAGACTGGGGGTGGGGGGAAGAGAAGGATTGCATATCTAAGGCACTCTAGCCTCTGGGTTACTGTTAATGGATATATAATTTAAAATGTTCTTACAGAGTGGGTTCTCAGTGGGGTGGTGGTTGGGGAGAGGAGCCCGCCGGCCCGCACTGGAGGGCAAATGTTTGCAATATGAGGCTGGTGGGCGCTAGAGATACACCCTTTGGCTGGTTTGCGACCAGGTTTTCCCTGCGTTTTGACCTTACACGGCAAAAGCCCATGTCGCAAAGCCCGGGCAAGATCCTGGGCTCGTTTGTGGCGGCGACATGAAGTACTGCCGGGGAGAGATGCGCCGACACACAACGAGGCGTATTGCATTACCATCGTACTTTCGTCACTCTCCTGACCCATAAGCCGTGCCCAGAATACCGACAGGTCAAACCTGTCGGTACAGTCCTGCCAGCAGCAGTATGAAAACCTGCAAAAAAAGGTAATCATAGAATCATAGAAGTTTACAGCACGGAAGGAGGCCATTTTGGCCCATCGTGTCCGTGCCGGCCAACAAGGGGCTATCCAACCTAATCCCACTTTCAAGTTCTAGGTCCGTAGCACTGCAGGTCACGGCACTTCAGGTGCACATCCAAGTACTTTATTAAATGTGGTGAGGGTTTTTGCCTCTACCACCCTTTCAGGCAGTGAGCTCCAGACCCCCACAACCCTATGCGTAAAGAAATTTCCCCTCAAATCCCCTCTACCAATTACTTTAAATTCATTGGGCTAGACTTTCCACTTCACATTGCCCATCTATGGCCCATCTATGGCCCAAAACGGACCTCTATCGCCCATTTTGAGCAAAAAGTGGAAACTAGGCCCAAAATATCACCGGAAAAATAGGCCCTCAAGTTTCCACTTTAATCGCTGAGATGATCGCCCACACAAGACCCATCCCAAGTTTCAGCACTTAGCATGCACTTCGCTGGGCAGATGCAAGGCCCAAAAGAGTGCTCAAAAATAGTTGCTTTTTCAGGGCCTTAGAGAGGGAAATGGGTACTGCAGACACCATTTTTAGCCTCTGAGGAAGGGTGGAGAATTGTTCTGAGTTATTTAGAGAGTAAAATTGATGCAAATTATACTCAGAAATTTGCGATAGGGAATATAAATAGGTATTATCACCTTATTTATGCATATATTGGAATTATTTATTTAATAACTTTTACATAGTGATGTTATTTAATGATATTCCGTGGGGAAACAGAATAAACAAACAAATCTGCATGATTCAAAAGTTGTAGAATTTTTTTTTTTTATTAACAAAGAACTAATGAACAATACCCTCCCTCCAACCCCCCACCCTCCCGCACCAACGCATCCTTCCCTCAAAATCCCCAAAACGTTACAAGAAGAAGAAATTAACATTTTACAGAACAAGTGGCCATTTAAGTCATGACAACAAGTGACCATTTCAGTCACGCTAACAAGTGACCATTTCAGTGATGATAACAAGTGACCATTTCAGTCATGACAAGTGACCATTTCAGTGATGATAACAAGTGACCATTTCAGTGACGATAAAAAGTGACCATTTCAGTGATGACAACAAGTAACCATTTCAGTGATGACAACAAGTGACCATTTCAGTGATGATAACAAGTGACCATTTCAGAAAGAATGGAAAGGGAACAGTTAAGTAATGATAACAAGTGAACAAGTGAACATTTAACTTTATGCTGGGTTGCGTAAAATTTAGTTATGTTTAAATGTAACCCAATAACATTGCAGATTCTAGTTACTATTTAGATCATTAAATAATACATAAATATAAATTTCAACTACTCTCGCAGCTGCCAGTAGGCTGTTCCACCGTTTGCGGCATTGGTCCGGTGTGCGCGTTACATTGGAGGACGATGTGACTACGTTGGCTATTTCGGACCAATCCTGCGACATGCACGGGGTGGAGGTTTCCCCTGCCCACCCCGTGTCAGATCCTCCCACCTGGAGCTGACAGCATTTTATGAGGGCCTCATTTGCCTCTTCGCTGAAGGGTTTGGTCCTTCTCTTTCCTGCACCTCCCTCCATTCTTTAAATTTATCTGTAATTTGGATAAGACTTTCTGACCTTCCTTTCTCCTCTCTCTCTCTCTCTCTCTCTCCCCCCCAGACCCACCCAGAGCTTCTGAGCATGTGTGAAGACCCTTGACCTCTCAAAACGTGGGAAGAAGCATCAACCTGAAAAGAAAATCAACCTGCACATGTGCAGTAATGCGTTGCTAGGGAAGCTTTTTTTAAAATTCACTTCCGTTTTCTAAATTCACTTCCGTTTTCTTTGGGCGATCAGGAGATCGCCGATAAATGACACCGCCCATTTGATATCGCTGGGCTAAGGCCGAGTGGAAAATCGCAAAAACAAAAATGGGCCTCGAGCCGGCGATCAGCACGGGCGATAGGTCCCGCATCGCTGGAACAAGGCCCATTTTTTTCGGCCTTAGCCTGAAAGTGGAAAGTCTAGCCCATAACCCCTTTGTTGACCCCTCTGCTAAGGGAAATAGGTCCTTTCTATCCACTATATCTAGGCCCTTCATAATTTTATACACCTCAATGAAGTCTCCCCTCAGCCTCCTCTGTTCCAATGAAAACAAATCCAGCCTATCTAATCTGTCCTCATAGCTTAGATTTTCCACTCCCGGCAATCGTAAATCTCCTCTGTACCCTATCCAGTGCAATCATGTTCTTCCTGTAATGTGGTGACCAAAACTGCACGCAGTACTCCAGCTGTGGCCTAACCAGTGTTTTATACAGTTCAAGCATAAATCCCCGCTCTTGTATTCTATGCCTCAGCTAATAAAGGCAAGCACTCCGTATGCCTTCTTAACCACCTCATCTACCTGGCCTGCTACTGACAGGAATCTGTGGACATGCACTCCAAGGTCCCTTTGTTCCTCTACATGTCTCAGTATCCTACCATTTAATGTGTATTCCTTTCCTTATTAGCCCTCCCCCAATACATTACCTCACACTTCTCTGGATGAAATTCCATTTGCCACTGTCCTGCCCACCTGACCAGTACATTGATATCTTCCTGCAGTCCGCAGCTTTCTTCTTCATTATCAACCACACAGCCGATTTTAGTATAATCTGCAAACTTCTTAATCATACCCCCAACATTTAAGTCCAAATCATTGATATATACCACAAAAAGCAAGGGACCCAGTACTGAGCCCTGCGGAATCCCACTGGAAACATCCTTCCAGTCGCAAAAACACCCATCAACCATTACCCTTTGCTTCCTGCCTCTGAGCCAATTTTGGATTCAACTTGCCACTTTGCCCAGGATCCCATGGGCTTTTACTTTTGTGACCAGTTTGTCATGTGGGACCTTATCAAAAGCCTTGCTAAAATTCACATACGCTACATCATACGCTTTGCCTTCATCGACCCAGTGGTGATGGCAGCAGTCAGAGCTTGTGTAGCATCAAACTGAGACTGCATGAGAGCAGATTGAGCATCCATGCGACTCTATTGACTCTATTGCAGCAGCAAGACATTGTGTTGCTTCCGCCTGTTCCGCAGTGGAAGCTGTCGTATCAGCCATGACATGCGTCATGAGGTCTGGATCCACTTCATGAGGTCTGAATCCGTACGGTCTGTCTGGGAGTCCACCATTGTCTGCACACTGGCAATCATGGGCTCCATGTTTTTTTTTTATTCGTTCATGGGCTGGTGGCATCGCTGACAAGGCCAGCATTTATTGCCCATCCTTAATTGCCATTGAACCGTCTTCTTGAACCGCTGCAGTCTGTGTGGTGATGGTACTCCCACAGTGTGGTTAGGGAGGGAGTTCCAGGATTTGACCCAGCGATGATGAAGGAACAGCGATATCCTTCCAAGTCAGGATGGTGTGTAACTTGGAGGGGAACTTGGTGAAGGTGCTCCCATGCGCCTGCTGCCCTTGTCCTTCTAGGTAACAGAGGTCGCAGGTTTAGGAAGTGCTGCCGAAGAAGCCTTGGCGAGTTGTTGCAGTGCATCTTGTAGATGGTACACACTGCAGCCATGGTATGCCGGTGGTGGAGGGAGTAAATGTTTAAGATGGTGGATGGCATGACAATCAAGCAGGCTGCTTTGTCCTGGATGGTGTCGAGCTTCTTGAGTGTTGTTGGAGCTACACTCATCCAGGCAAGTGGAGAGTATTCCATCACACTCCTGACTTGTGCCATGTAGATGGTGGAAAGGCTTTGGGCAGTCAGGAGGTGAGACACTCGCCACAAAATACCCAGCCTCTGACCTGCTCTAACAAAAGCAAAATACTGCGGATGCTGGAATCTGAAATAAAAGCAGAAAATGCTGGAAATCTCAGCGCGTCAGTCAGCATCTGTGGAGAGAAAAACAGAGTTAACATTTCAGGTCGATGACCCTTCATCAAAACTGGGGAATGTTCGAAAAGAACAGCTTTTAAGGAGAACTGAAAGGGGAAGGAGAAGAAAGAATAAAAGGGAAGGTCTGTGATAGGGTGGAAGGCAAGAGAGATTAGAGAGGCAAAAGGGCTGATGGGCCGAATTGAAATGGTAATGACAGAAGTTAGAAAAAGGTTAGTCTAGATAGGGTGTGAATGGTGTAATAATGACCAGCTGGCATTAGGGACAAAGAGGGAAAAAAAAACAAGATCGGGGGTGGGGGGGGGGAGTGGAGGGAGCCAAAAATGGGCAGAGATTATGTTCTGAAATTGTTGTACTTGATGTTGAGTCCAGAAGGCTGTGAAGTGCCTAAACGAAAGATGAAGTGCTGTTCATCGAGCTTGCGTTGAGCTTCATTGGAACAGTGTAGGAGGCCGAAGACGGAGATGTCAGAGTGGGAGTGAAGCGGGAAATTAAAGTGACAGGCGACCGGAAGCTCAGGGTCACGCTTACGGACTGAACCGAGGTGCTCCGCAAAGCGGTCATCCAATCTGCGTTTGGTCTTTCCGATGAGCAGCGAATAGAGAATACTAAATTGAAAGAAGTACAAGTAAATTGCTGTTTCACCTGGAAGGAGTGTTTGGGGCCCTGGATAGTGGAAAGGGAGGAGGTAAAAGGGCAGGTTTTGCATCTTCTGCGCTTGCACGGGAAGGTGCCATGGGAAAGGGAGGGGCTGCTGGGGGTGACTGGGGAACGGACCAGGTTCTCGCGGAGGGAACGGCCCCTTCCGAATGCTGAGAGGGTACGGGAGGGGAAGATGTGATTGGTAGTAGGATCACGCTGGAGGTGGCGGAAATGGCGGAGGATGATCCATTGAATGTGGAGGCTGGTGGGATGAAAGGTGAGGACAAGAGAAACCCTGTCGTGGTTCTTAGAGGGAGAGGAAAGAGTGAGGGCAGAGATGCGGGAAATAGAACGGACATGGTCGAGGGCCATGTTAACCACGGCAGAGGGAAATCCTCAGTTGAGGAAAAAGGAAGACATGTCAGAGGCACTAGTGTGAAAGGTGATGATATCAGAACAGATGCGACGGAGACGGAGAAACTGGGAGAATGCAAACATTTTTGCCAGCCGATTTGCTGATCGGCCGGCAAAATACCGCACCCGGGTTTGGCCGGGTCGCCAACGGGCAGCCTGGCACCCCCTCTTGGGTGCCAGGCCGCTGGCCCGGCCGAAACCCTCCCTGGTGGCCCAGTGGTGAAAGATTAAAAAATGATAGAATCTCTCCCCTATAACGGAGGGGAGAGAGCATGGTGACACACACATGCTGTGACGTCACTCCAGTGATTCACAGCGGTGGAGGCTCCCGTCTGACCCATCTTCAGCCAGTCGGCCTGGCTTTCAGTGTAAGGCATTATGATCCACTTCCTGTGGGACTTTGAAAAAATGTTGAAGTCCTGAAAATGGCTCTCCCTACCGTATCAAGACTTCCAGCGGTAAGTACCAGTCAAAAAATCATAGGTTAGCCAGCTTTCTGGCCCCGTGTTTTTTTTCGAATATTCGTCAGTTCTGACGAAGGGGCATCAACCTGAAAAGTTCACTCTGTTTTTCTCTCCACCAATGCTGCCTGACCCACTGTGATTTCCAGTATTTTCTGTTCTGACCTTCTCTTGTTGTCACAGTATTTATGTGGCTGGTCCAGTTAAGCTTCTGGTCAATGGTGATTCTGAGGATGCTGATAGTGGGGGATTCGGCGATGATAATCATTGCCTGGCACTTGTGTGGCACGAGTGTTATTTGCCACTTATCAGCCCAAGCCTGAATGTCATTCAGGTCTTGCTGCATGCGGGCATGGACTGCTCCAATAGCTGAGGAGTTGCAAATGGCGTGCACAGAGCTATCTACAATGCTGGAGGTAGGCTCCTCCACGCTCTTTACCACTTGCGACAGGCTCTCGGCATTCTTGCCATTGCACCTATCATGCCGGAGTGTATGGCTATCACCCTTTGTGTGTATGCTTCTCCATCCAGGTCCTCATCCGAGTCCTGTGCAGCAGAACTCGTGTGCGAACTTGCCCTCCGGGGAGATGGCTCCCGAGCTTCCCTTTCCCCTTCACCCTGCTGCACCCCGTTAGGCCCCAGTGCATCACCCAGTGCATACCCGTGTCCTAAACTATCCTCTCATCATCGCGTAGTGCCAATATCCGAGCTGGTGCCTGTGGGTGAGAGAAGCAGTGACACAGTACTTGGCTCATCATCCTCATCCTGTTCTTCTCCCTCATGACTGGGTTGAGGGGGTTCAGGCACAGGCAGCTCATCTGCTGGCTCATTCTCTGAAAGCATAAATGGCACAACAGTCGTGTTACGGTGAGGGCAGGAATGGAGCAAGGAAGGCAGACAATAATGAGGAGGTGTAAAGTGATAAGGGCTTCTGGTTTAAAGGGAGAAGTGAAATGAGAAGAGGGGATTAAAGATACCATTGTTGCCCCCACCCAGCTCGACATCTCCAGCGGCCACGGGGTCCACCACCTGTGGGCCAATGAGCCGCAGTACTCGCTCCTCCAGATCAAAACGATTGCGCAGTTCAGCTTCCCCCAGTCTGCTGCATCCTTTGCCTACCATCTTTGCCTGCAAAAGAAAGGAAGCTGTGTGAGTTAGAGTCCGACTGAAAAAAATGATAAAGACAGAGAAGATAGCAAGAAATATAAAAGCAGACAGTAAGAGCTTTTATATACAGGTATATAAAAAGGAAGCGGGTAGCTAAAGTAAACATTGGTCTCTTAGAATTTGAGACTGAGGAATTAATAATGGGAAACGGGGAAATGGCAGAGACTTTGAATAAATATTTTGTATCAGTCTTCACAGTAGAGGACACTAAAATCATCCCAATAATTTATAATCAAGGAGCTATTGGAGAGGGGGGAACTTAAAACAATCACTATCATTACGGAAAATTAATGGGACTAAAGGTGGACAAGTCCCCTTGACCTGATGGCCTGCATCAAGGGTATTAGGAGAGATGGCTGCCGAGATAGTGGATGCATTGGTTGTGATCTACCAAAAGCAGGTTGGGTCTATACTCATTGGAGTTTCGAAGAATGAGAGGTGATCTTATTGAAACATATGAGATTCTAAGGGGGCTTGACAGGTAGATGCAGAGAGGATGTTTCCCCTCATGGGGAAATCTAGAACTAGGGGGCATAGTTTCAGAATAAGGGGTCGCTCATTTAAAACAGAAATGAGGAGGAATTTCTTCTCTCAGAGGGTTGTGAATCTTTGGAATTCTCTACTCCAGAGAGCTGTGGAGGCTGGGTCTTTGAATATATTTAAGGTGAGATGGACAGGTTTTTGAATGATAAGGGAGTCAAGGGTTATGGGGAGCGAGCGTGGAAGTAGAGTTGAGGCCAAGATCAGATCAGCCATGATCTTATTGAATGGAGGAGCAGGCTCGAGGGGCCAAATGGCCTACTCCTGCTCCTATTTCTTATGTTCTTATGCATGTGGAAGTTATGCCTACCGTGGTTAAATAGCTGTGAATGTTGGCAAGGCGAGAAATGAGGCTGTGAGTGTGAGTAGGTACAGATGGTCGGTAATTGTCTGCTGGGTTAAACGCTGATTTGCACAGTGTTCATTGACAGAGCCTCAGAGGCTGGTATGTAAGACTTGTGGAAATATGTACTCACTTTGTCCACCTGAGTGAGGTCGTTGAATTTCTTGTGACACCGTCCACCACCGTGCTGCCGAACACCTCTGCCCACATGAACCTAAAAGCCTGTGAAGTAGGCCTTCTCACAGATGCAGGGAATGGTATCTCTTGCCTTTCCTCGACTGCCCCCGAAATGGCTCGAAGACTAGGTCACCGAAGCAAATGCTCCTTGCATAACGCCTTGCAGCAGCAATCGTACACCTTCCTTGTAGCTCAGTCAACTGAAGAAATTACTAGATTGACCAGGTGCTGACTGAAATGACATCCCCTTTAAGAACTGGAATGAACAGCAACCTCATTATCAGTTAATGAAAGTCAGCTAAAATTGGGTGCAGCCCCGTTAATAGTGTCCCCTGCAGTGTCCCACTGAGGCCATTCGTACCTCTGATATCGCCTGGCTTCATTTCTCAGGGAAAAGTGCACAATTTCCCACAATCATGCAGGCCATCTCGCTGAGCGTTAAATGGTCAATCTTTTAAAAGTTATCGCCCCAAACACGGTGTTACTGGATTTTGCCCCTCAGTTTCTTCATATCCTTTTTGTGACCACTATGTACATATGCCACAGGTTGCTGAGCTGGAATAAATGGCTCAGATTTGTTCACAGCAGTCCAATGATTCTTTTTTTTTGTATTTTGATTGTAGTGCTTATTTGGAGTGCAGGATCTGTATTGAATGCTGTTCTTCTCTGTTGAATGCCAGCTTTAACAAATGTCAATTCTCAATTGGTAGTGCATTTGATGTAGCGTATATGGATTTTAACATGGCTTTTGATAAGGTCTTACATGGCAGACTGGTCACATAAGTAAAAGCCCATAGGATCCAGGGCAAAGTAGCAAGTTGGATCCAAAATTTGCTGAGACAGGAAGCGAAAGGTAATGATTGATGGGTGTTTTTGTGACTGGAAGGCTGTGTCCAGTTATGTTCTGCAGGACTCAGTACTAGGTCCCTTGCTTTTTGTGGTATACATCAATAATTTAGACTTGAATGTAGGGGGTATGATTAAGAAGTTTGCAGATGATACTTGTTATATATGTACACTTGCATTTACTCTGTACAGCCACCAGAGGGCTCATCCCCTGGAGTCCCAAGGGATCCCATAATCCCTTGTAACACAGGTATATAAAGAGGCTTCACAGGTTGGAGAGGCACTCTGGAGACCTGCAATAAAAGACTAAGGTCACACTTTACTTTGAGCTCAGTGTTCAGTGTGATTCTTTCTCCATACACTACAATACTAAAATCGGCTGTGTGGTTGATAATGAAAAAGAAAGCTGTAGACTGCAGGAAGATATCAATAAACTGGTCAGGTGGGCAGTGGAAAATGCAATTCAATCTGGAGAAGTGTGAGGTAATGCATTTGGGGAGGGCTAACAAGGCTAGGGAATACACATTAAATGGTAGGACACTGAGAAGTGTAAACGAACATAAGGACCTTTGAGTACAGGTCCACAGATCACTGAAGGTAGCAGGCCAGGTAGTTAAGGTGGTTAAGAAGGCATATGGAATACTTGCCTTTATTAGCTGAGGCATAGAATACAAGAGCAGGGAGGTTATGCTTGAACTGTATAAAACACTAGTTAGGCCACAGCTGGAGTACTGCGTGCAGTTCTGGTCACCACATTACAGGAAAGATGTGATTGCACCAGAGAGGGCACAGAGGAGATTTGCGAGGATGTTGCCCAGACTGGAGAATTTTGGCTATGAGGAAAGTTTGCATAGGAACAGAGGAGGCTGAGGGGAGACCTCATTGAGGTACATATAATTATGAGGGGCCTAGATCGAGTGGATAGGGAGGATCTATTTCCCTAGCAGAGGAGTCAACAACCAGGGGGTATAGATTTAAAGCAATTGGGGGAGGGTTAGAGGAGATATAAGGGGAAATTTCTTCACTCAAAGGGTGGTGGGGGTCTGGAACTCACTGCCTGAAAGGGTGGTAGAGGCAGAAATCCTCACCACATTTAAAAAGTACTTAGATGTGCACTTGAAGTGCCGTAACCTGCAGGGCTATGGACCAAGAGCTCAAAAGTGGGATTAGGCTGGATAGCTCTTTGTTGGCCGGTGTGGCTGAAATAGCCTCCATCCGTGCTGTGAATTTCTATGATTCTATGGTGAAATGGGCAAGTGAAACACAACGCAGAGGTGTGAAGTGATACATTTTGATAGAAAGAATGAGGAGAGGCAATATAAACTAAAGGATACAATTTTAAAATGGGTGGAGAAACAGAGACCTGGGGGTGAGTGTACATAAATCTTTGAAGGAGCAGCACAAGTTGAGAAGGCTGTTAGAAAAGTATATGGGATCCTTGGCTTAATAGAGGCATAGAGTACAAAAGCAAGGAAGTTATGCTAAACCTTTAAAAAAACACTGGTTAGGCCTCAGCTGACGTATTGCAAGCGATTCTGGGCACCACGCTGTCGGAAGGATGTCAAGGCCTTAGAGAGGGTGCAAAAGAGATTTACTACAATGGTACCAGGTATGAGGGACTTCAGTTATGTGGAGCGACAGGAGAATCAAGAGATGTGGGGATAGGGCAGGAAAGTGAAGTTGAGGTCGAAGATCAGTCATGATCTGATTGAATGGTGAAGCAGGATCGAGGGGTTATACGGCCTACTCCTGCTCCTGATTTTGATGTTCTTAAGCTGTTGTTTTCCTTAGAGCACAAAAGATTAAGAGGAGATTTGATAGATGTGTTCAACATCATGAATGAAAAATAAATAAGCAAAAACTGTCACAGTGGCAGAAGAGTTTGGGAACCAGATTGGCAAAAGACCTGGAGGTGACCTGAGGAAACATTTTTTTAATGCAGCGAGTTGTTGTGATCTAGCATGCTCTGCCTGAAAAGACAGTGGAAGCAGATTCAATAATAGCTTTCAAAAGGGAATTGGATAAAGATTGGGCAGGGGAGTGGCGCAGGCACAGGCACGGTGGACTGAATGGCCTACTTTATGCAGTATGAGCTGTGGCAAAAATAAGAGCTTTTGAGTTGAAGGACATTTAAGAAATCTTTTCCGATTCATGCTCCTGGACACAGAGGTTTGTCTGTTGTGGTGCGTAGCTAGAATTCGAATTGACCCGCAGCTTCAGCTTGCCTTCAGTGTTTCAAGAAAGTACCCACATCAACACCTCTTGTAATCATCCGACTCTCAGTTCAGGCAACAGCACAGGATGCTGAGAGCAGTGAGGGCGATTGGAAGATTCTTGATTGTGTTACAAGGGGCACAGGTTCCAGAAATCGAATTCTTTGAGTTTCTTCAAACTATAATCTCTTCTACTGTCTACAAATGTCAAGGAATAAGAGCTTGTTTCTGAGATTCGCATTTTGATAGCACTAGTCAGTGTTTAGGATTTTTATATGCAAGGCATGTACTGAATATGTTTTATTCCCCATGTAGCACACTTTGGAAATCTTTCTGAAATATGCAGTACAGAAGACAATGATGTCTCCAGTCCAGGTAACTGGTTCTTAATACTGATGATGTCTTTATAAGAGTGACAGACTGGTTAGGAATAAGAAACATTTTCAGTTGACTATGTTCCAAAAATGTGTTTCGAAGGTGGTAAACCATTGATGTTCCAAAGTGCTGTGCCACTGGACACCAGCACAATGGTCCATATCTATAATTTTACAGGAAGATCTACACCATAGGATTAATAGAAACCTAGCTGCAAATGGACAATAATGCAAAATAAATGTATCAGGATATAGGAACATTTAAACAGGAGAAGGCTTATTTAGCCCCTCGAGCCTGTTCTGCCATTTAATGAGATCATGTCTGCTCTGTGACTAACTCCATATACCCCGCTTTGCTCCATATCCCTGAACACCTTTGGTTAACAATAATCCATCAATCTTAGTTTTAAAATTAACTACTGACCTAGCATCGAATGCTGTTTGCAGATGAGAATTTTAATCTTGAAATTCTAAACTAAAGTGCCGAGTGGACTGTTGTGTATCTATAAAGCATGCACTCCCATATTCCGCCATCAGGGAGTGCATCCCCTGAAGTCTCAAGGGATCCCAGCATCCCTTGGGAGCCCTGCATATAAGCCGGCACCTAAGACCTGTTCCTCACTCTGGAGTGTCTTAATAAAGACTGAGGTAACTGATACTTTAACCTCCCTGTGTGCAGTCTCATCTGTGTTAGGAACACAATAACTGGCGATGAGTATACGAATCCAACGCAAAGATGCAGCAAACTGTGGGCATCCTGGAGAACTTCTCGGAGGGTGAGGACTGGGAAGCCTATGTCGAATGGCTAGACCAGTACTTTGTAGTCAACAAGCTGGATGGAGAAGGAAGCGCTGCAAAAAGGAGAGCGGTCCTCCTCATGGTCTGCAGGGCACCGACCTACAGCCTCATGAAGAATCTTCTGGCTCCAGTGAAACCCACAGATAAGTCGTATGAGGAGCTGTGTACATTGGTTCGGGAGCATCTTAACCCGAGGGAGAGCATGCTGATGGCGAGGTATCGGTTCGACACGTGCCAGCGATCTGAAGGTCAGGAAGTGGCGAGTTACGAGCGACTTGCAGGACAATGTGAGTTTGATGGCTACCTGGAGCAGATGCTCAGAGATTTTTTTGTACTGGGCATTGGCCACGAGACCATCCTACGAGAACTTTTGACTGTAGAGACACTGACCCTCATAAGGCCATTGCGATAGCACAGGCATTTATGTCCACCAGTGATAACACCAAACAAATCTCTCAGCACACAAGTGCTAGCAATGTTCATAAATTAACTGGAACTGTGTTTATGAGAAGAAATGTACAGGGCAGAAACCACGAGTCTGCAACTGCCAGCAGGCCTCAGGTGACCCAGATGACTCAGAGTCCTGCAATTCACACCTTGTTGGCGTTGTGGAGGCTTCCATTCAGCCTATTCATGCCGCTTAAAGGGTATGTTTGCAAGAGCTGTGGAACAATGGGGCACCTCCAACGAGCTTGCAGATGAGCTGCAAGCTCTGCAAAACCTGCTAACCACCATGTGGCAGAGGAAGATTGGTCCATGGTGAATCAAAGCAATTTCGAGCCTCAGAGAGAGGAGGTAGATGCTGAAGTACATGGGGTGCACACATTTTCGATGAAATGTCCACCTATAATGCTAAATATAAAATTGAATGGCTAAATGTAAAATTGAATGGCTTATCCGTAGCCATGGAACTGAACACTGGCGCTAGCCAATCCATCATGAGTAAAAAGATGTTTGAGAAACTGTGGTGCAAGAAGGCACTCAGGCCAGCTCTGAGCCCCATCCACACAAAACTGAGAACGTGCACCAAAGAGCTCATCACTGTCCTGGGCAGCGCCATGGTCAAGGTCACCTAACAAGGGCACGGTGCATGAACTGCTACTCTGGATTGTCCCGGGCGATGGCCCCACACAGCTTGGAAGGAGCTGGCTGGGCAAAATCCGCTGGAACTGGGATCTCATCCAAGCGCTCTCACATGTCGATGAGGCCTCATGTACCCAGGTTCTGAACAAATTTCCTTCCCTTTTTGAGCCTGGCATTGGAAACTTTTCCGGGGCAAAGGTGCGAATCCACTTGGGCCCAGAAGCACGACCCATTCACCACAAGGCGCGAGCAGTACCTCACATGATGAGAGAGAGAAATCGAGCTGGACAGGCTGCAACGCGAGGGCATCATCTCCCCAGTGGAATTCAGCGAGTGGGCCAGCCCGATTGTTCCAGTACTCAAAAGTGATGGCACGGTCAGGATTTGCGGCAATTATAAAGTAACTATTAATCGTTTCTTGCTACAGGACCAATACCCGCTACCTAAGGAAGACGACCTATTTGCTATGCTGGCAGGAGGCAAGACGTTCACCAAGCTCGACCTGACTTAGGCCTACATGACGCAGGAGCTGGAGGAGTCTTCAAAGGGCCTCACCTGCATCAACACGCACAAGGGACTGTTCATCTACAACAGATGCCCGTTTGGAATTCGGTCGGCTGCAGCGATCTTCCAGAGAAACATGGAGAGCCTACTCAAGTCGGTACCACGCACGGTGGTCTTTCAGGACTACATATTGGTCACGGGTCGGGACACCGTCGAGCACCTACAAAACCTGGAGGAGGTTCTCCAGCGACTGGATCGCGTAGGGCTGCAGCTGAAGAGGTCGAAATGCGTCTTCATGGCAACAGAAGTGGCGTTTTTGGGGAGAACAATCACGGCGGATTGCATTCGGCCCACAGACGCCAAGACAGAGGCTATCAGGAACGTGCCCAGGCCACAGAACGTCACAGAGCTGCGGTCGTTCCTGGGACTCCTCAACTATTTTGGTAACTTCCTACCGGGGTTAAGCACCCTCTTAAAGCCCCTACATGTGTTATTGCGTGAAGGTGAGAACTGGGTATGGGGAAAAAAAACAAGTAATTGCTTTTGAGAAAGCCAGAAACATTTTATGCTCCAACAAGCTGCTTGTATTGGAAAACCAGTGTAAAAGACTTGTGTTAGAATTTGATGCATCGTCGTACGGAGTTGGGTGTGTATTACAACCAGCTAATGTTGCGGAGAAGTTGCAACCTGTCGCCTATGTCTCCAGGAGCTTGTCTAAGGCCGAGAGGGCCTACAGCATGATTGAGAAAGAGGCATTAGCATGTGTTTTCGGGGTAAAGAAAATGCATCAGTACTTGTTTGGCCTCAAATTTGAGCTGGAAACCGATCATAAGCCCCTCATATCCCTGTTCGCTGAAAGCAAGGGGATAATTACTAATGCCTCAGCCTGCATTCAAAAGGTGAGCACTCACGCTATCAACGTATAACTATACCATCCGCCACAGACCAGGCACCGAGAACTGTGCGGATGCTCTCAGTCGGCTACCATTGCCCATCACGGGGGTGGAAATGGCGCAGCCTGCAAACTTGTTGATGGTGGCGCAGCCCGCAGACTTGTTGATGGTCATGGAAGCGTTTGAAAATGATAAATCACCTGTCACAGCCCGCCAGATTAGGACTTGGACCAGCCAAGATCCTCTGATGTCCCTAGTAAAAAACTGTGTACTGCATGGGAGCTAGGCCAGCATCCCCGTTGAAATGCAAGAGCTAATCAAGCCATTCCAGCGGCGAAAGGACGAGCTGCCCATTCAGGCAGACTGTCTGTTGTGGGGTAACCGTGTAGTGCTACCCAAAAAGGGCATGGAGACGTTCATCTCGGATCTCCACAGCACACACCCGGATATAGTAATGATGAAAGCGATAGCCAGATCCCACGTATGGTGGCCTGGTATCGACTCTGACTTAGAGTCCTGTGTACGGCAATGCCGCGTGTGTGCTCAGTTGAGCAACGCGCCCAGAGAGGCACCACTAAGTTTGTGGTCCTGGCCCTCCAGACCATGGTCGAGGATCCATGTCGACTATGCGGTCCCGTTTCTCGGTAAAATGTTCCTGGTGGTGATGGATGCTTTTTCAAAATCAATTGAATGTGAAATAATGTCGGGAAGCACCGCCACCGCCACCATTGAAAGCCTGAGGGTCATGTTTGCCACCCACGGCCTGCCTGACATACTGGTCAGTGACAATGGGCCAGGTTTCACCAGTGCCGAATTTAAAGAATTCATGACCCGCAATGGGATCAAACATGTCACCTCGGCTCCGTTTAAACCAGCCTCCAATGGGCAGGCAGAACGGGCAGTACAAACAATCAAACAGAGCCTTAAATGAGTCACAGAAGGCTCACTCCAAACCCGCCTGTCCCGAGTACTGCTCAGCTATCGCATGAGACCCCACTCGCTCACAGGGGTGCCCCCAACTGAGCTACTCATGAAAAGGACACTTAAAACCAGACTCTCGCTGGTTCACCCCAACCTGCATGATCAGGTAGAGAGCAGGTGGCAGCAACAAAATGTAAACGATGGTCGCGCCACTGTGTCACGGGAAATTTATCTGAATGGCCCTGTGTATGTGCTAAACTATGGACATGGTCCCAAGTGGATCGCAAGCATGGTGATAGCTAAAGAAGGGAGTAGGGTGTTTGTAGTCAAACTAGACAATGGACAAATTTGTAGAAAGCACCTGGACCCAACGAGGCTGCGTTTCATAGACAGCCCTGAACAACCCATAGCAGACACCACCTTTCTCGAGCGCACAACACACACCCAAAGGATCAACAACACCACCCCGGACCAGAAAATTGAACCCATCACGCCCAAGAGCCCAGCAAGGCCAGGCTCACCCAGCAGCCCTGCAGGGCCAACAACACGCCAGCCCAGCAAGGGCACAGCCAACACACCAGAACAGACATTTGTACCGAGGCGATCCACAAGGGAAAGAAAGGCTCCCGACCGCCTCATCTTCTAAATAGTTTTCACTTTGACTTTGGGGGGGAGTGATGTTGTGTATCTGTAAAGCATGCACTACCATGTTCTGCCACCAGGGAGCGCATCCCCTGAAGTCCCAAGGGATCCCAGCATCCCTTGGGAGCACTCTATATAAGCCGGCCCCTAAGGCCTGTTCCTCACTCTGGAGTGTCTTAGTAAAGACTGAGGTTACTGTTACTTTAACCTCCCTGTGTGTAGCCTCATCTGTGTTAGGAACACAGTATGGACAATCCTGCTCGGCCTCCTCCTGAGGTCCTCACCATCAAAGCCAGTGTTCAGCCAATTCCACGTGATATCAAGAAACGGCGGAACACACTGGATACAGCAAAGGCTATGGGCCTTGACAACATCCCGGCTGTAGTGCTGAAAACTTGTGCTCCAGAACTAGCCACACCTCCAGCCAAACTGTTCTAGTACAATTACATCACTGGAATCTACCCGACAAAGTGAAAAATTGCCTTGGTATGTCCTGTCCACAATCCTAGGCCCAACCACCTTTAGCTACTTCATCATTCACACATTCGTTAACTTTGGGGACAGGTATCAGTTACCATGGAAGGTTTGCATTGTGCTACACAGCAGGCGAACTGATCGTGTCCATTTGGTCCTGTCTGGACCAGTGCCTGGAATAAACTGATAATCAAAAGATGTTAGCCATTGGACGAGTCAATAGGAGAACAACAGGAAATATGTTTGAAATGCTGTGATATGAACCCTCATAAAAAGAGGACCACTTCGGAGCGTGGGGCACTGCAGTGAAGAAGGACAGAGGACGGTCACCTGGTCCCCCCTACATTCAACACCAGAACAACCAGCTGTGTCGGTGATTGTAAGTTTCACCCAAATTGTAGAGGGGTTTGGGGGCTGCAGTCAGGAAGAAGGATGGAGGGTGGTCACCTGGTCCGAGCCTACAACTGACACCGGAACAACCAGCTGTGTGGGTGAGATTGCAAGTTTCAGTCAAATCACAGGGGAACTTGTCTGAGTAGTTTTGTAATCGCAGTCAGATCGCAAAAAAGTCTTAAACTGATATTTCGTGTTAGGCTTCAGGTAACCTTGTGTAGGGGTTTTGTATTGTGGGTTCTGTGTTATTCTGGTCAAATCTCAGGGAGATTATGCACTGGGGAATAGCGCAAGTTCAATAAATGTACAAATCTAAAGTTGAGCCAAAACCCTGTACCGTGTGTATTTTGTTTTTATTAATCCTGAAGTCCAAGAACTGTTGGTAAGGGGTTGTGGGATCTCTCACAAAGCTCTATGCACAAGTATCAATATAAGTGCTCAGATAAAAGTTTCTCAAAAAATTGTGTTTTAACATAAACTTCTATAGTGAAGAGTGATTAAACTTTTTTGAGTGATTGTTTTTCTGCTCATCTGAACATTTATCCACTATAGATATGCAATATCATAACAGGTACTCCTAAGGTCAAAAGCAGGGCTATGTACTGATAATGCAGTGTTCATTTCCATTCACAATTTCTCAACTAAAGAAATATATTCCCGTATACAGCAAGGCCAGAACAACATCCAGACTTGAGCTGCTAAAGTGGCAAGTAACATTCGCACCACACAAGTGCCAATGACCATCTCCAACAAGAGAGAGCCTAACCACCTCGCCTTGACATTCAGTGGCATTGCCATCGCCGAATCTCCTCCCCCCCCACCCCCCGCCCAGTCCCCCTCCCATTAATATCCTGGGCGTCACCACAGATTCAACTGGACCACTACATAAATGCTGTGGTTACTAGAGTAGGTCAAAGGCTGCATATTGGCTCACCCCCTGACTCCACAAAGCCTCTCCACCATCTACAAGACACACATCAGGACTGTGATGAAATACTCTATACTTATCTGGATGGGTGCAGCTTAACACCATCCCAGTGCAAAGCAGTATGCTTGATCGACACCTTATCCACTAGCCTAAAAATCCACCCTATCCACCAATAGCATAACAAGGTTATAGTATGTACTTACCACAGCTTCTTCCACCCTCTTCTTATTTCTCCTCCTTCACCTCTCTGACTCCCCGATACACTATCATTGTCTTCTCCCTTCTCTCACACTGTTTTCTCCTCCCGCTCCACCCCACCTCTTTTCTCTCACTCTTTGCCCTCCCCAGTTCTCTAACCATGCTGGACCTGAAAATTCAGATTGGCCTTGACTATCTGTGCATACTGGTACTCAGTATATTCTAAAATAGGGATAGTGATGGCAAAGGTAAGAAGGTTTATTAAGTTTCTTGTTACATTTTTACGAGCAGCAGTGTCATTAGAATCATAGAATAGTAGAGCACAGAGGAGGCCATTCAGCCCATCGAGTCTGCACTGGCTGTTTTGGAGAGCAACCAAGTTAGTCCCACTCCCCCACTCTTTCCCCATATCCCTGCAATTCTTTCTCCTTCAAGTATTTAACCAATTCCTTTTTGAAAACTGCTATCGAATCGGTTTCCACCACCCTATCATGCAGTGCATTCCAAACCCTAAGCACTTGTTGCGAAAAAATATTTTTCCACCACCTTACCCCCTCCAAAGCCTTCACGTTTTTCCTAAAGTGTGGTGGCCAGAATTGAACACAATAGTCCAAGCTGGAGCAAAACTAGTGGTTAGCATAACTTCCTGGCTTTTGTATTATATGCCTCTATTTATAAAGCCCGGGATCCTACATACTTTAGTAATCTGTCCTGCCACCTTCAAAGATTTATGCACAAACACCCCAGGTCTCTCTGCTTTCGCACCCCCATTAATCAGTTGATTACCAGGAAATATTGGGCCTGAATTAATGGATCAAAGTAACAGGGAGACTCATGGGCCACCCCGACCTATGAGAGAACATCTCCGCAGGTCGCGGCTTCAAAAAGAGCTGGAGCGTCAGGCCCGAAGACGTCATGGGTCCTCCCGACCTGTGTGAGAACATCTCCGCAGGTTGGAGCTTCAAAAAGAGCTGGAGCATGCCACTGCAGATTACAGCGCGAGCTGACACAAATGTGCGATGGCTACGAGGTGGGCGATCGGGTGACGTCATCAGCACCCAGGTCGTTTGGAGCATTGGCAGGAACATCGGCTAAGCCCTGGTACAGTAGAGGACTGGGAAGCGCGTGGCGGACTTGCGACCAGTGATCGGGGCGGAGGAGCAATAAGGGAACGTGGCTGAGATTTGGTGGGTGATCGTGGCGGGGGTTCTGCAAATGTTTGGTGCAGAGGTGCGGCGGGAGATCGTGGCGGAGGTGTGGCGATTGTTTTTGTGGCGGAGGAGCAATGAGGGATCGTGGCGGAGGTTCAGCGAATGTTTGTGGCGGAAGAGCGGCGAGAAATCGTGGCGGAGGTACGGCGAATGAGGGTACAGGGCGCAGAAGAGCCAAGAGCCCAGGGGCAGAACGGGCCAGCCCACACTGCGATATGTGTGCACACTAGGTCCGTGCAGTGGAGCAGTTCTCCAGTCGTCCTGGTTAACCCTTGCCATTGGATCAATCCTGTTAAAAAAATCCACACACAGGCAGCTTCCACCCCCTCAATTGGAGTTCAGGGTTGCAACATCGGGTCCTTCATTGAAACATCTGTGAACTCTTGTGGAAGCATCTTCGTTCGAGGGACCTCCTATGACTTCATCAATGGCCTTCCCTTCATCAGAAGATCAGAAGTGGAGATGTTCAATGTTCCATTCCATTCATAATTTCTCAGACACTGAAGCAGTCCATGTACAAATTCAGTAAGACCTGCACAACATCAAGGCTTGGGATGATAAGTAGCCAGTAACATTCGTGCCACACAGGAGCCATATGAACATAAAATCATGACTGATCATCAATCTCAACTCCACTTTCCTGCCCAATCTCCATATCCCTGGATACCCCTAGAGTCCAACAATCTATCTCAGCCTTGATTATACTCACAGATTCAGCATCTACAGCCATTTAGGGTAGAGAATTCCAAAGATTCACAACCCTCTGAGTGGTGATATTCCTCCTCATCTGGGTCTTAAATGGCCTACCCCTTATCCTGAGACTATGCCCCCTATTCCAAGACACTCCAGCCAGGAAACAACCTCTAGCATCTATCATGTAAATTCTCTTCATAATCTTGTATGTTGCAATGAGATCACCTTTCATTCTTCTAAACTGAAGAGCATAGGCCCATTCTACACAACCTCTCATCATAGGCAGCTCTCTCATCCCAGGAATCAATCTCGTGAATTTTTTGCACTGCCTCCATGGCAAGTATATTCTTCCTTGGATAAGGAGACCAAAACTGTGTGCAGTACTCCAGGTGTGGTCTCAGCAAGGCCCTGTACAATTATAGCAAGACTTCTTTATTCTTATATTCCAACCCCCTTGCAATAAAGGCCAACATTCCTTATTGCTTGCTGTACCTGCATGCTAGCTTCCTGAGATTCTTGCACAAGGACACAAAAATCTCTCTAAACACCAACATTAAAAAGTTTTTCACTGTTGAAAAAATATTCTGTTTTTCCATTCTTCCTACCAAAGTGAAAAACCTCACATTTCCCTACATTATACTCCATCTGCCACCTTACTGCCCACTCACTATATCCCTTTGCAGACTCTGTGTTCTCCTACAGTCCCCCCTAGAATTGTATCATCAGCAAACTTGGATACAGTACACTCGGTTCATTCATCTAGGTCATTAATATAGATTGTAACTAGCTGAGGCCCCAGCACTGATCCTTGCGGCACCCACTAGTTACATCCTATCAACCTGCAGGATGTATTATCCCTACTCTCGGTTTTCTGTCCATTAACCAATCCTCTAATATAATACCCACAATGCCTTGAGCCCTTATCTTGTATAATAACCTTTTATGTGGCACCTTATCGAATCCATACCTCGGGAGCCTCTTATCAACAGAGCAGACATTGACAACGAGATTCAACAGCACCTCTAGTGCGCCAGTGCAGCCTTCGGCCGCCTGAGGAAAAGAGTGTTTGAAGACCAGACCCTCAAATCTGCCATCAAGCTCATGGTCTACAGGGCTGTAGTAATACCTAACCTCCTGTATGGCTCAGAGACATGGACTGTGTACAGTAGACACCTCAAGTCACTGGAGAAATACCACCAATGATGTCTCCACAAGATCCTGCAAATCCCCTGGGAGGACAGACGCACCAATGTTAGCGTCTTCGACTAGGCCAACATCCCCAACATTGAAGCACTGAGCACACTTGATCAGCTCCGCTGGGCAGGCCACATTGTTCGCATGCCAGACACGAGACTCCCAAAGCAAGTGCTCTACTCGGAACTCCTTCACGGCAAACGAGCCAAATGTGGGCAGAGGAAACGTTACAAGGACACCCTCAAAGCCTTCCTGATAAAGTGCAACATCCCCACTGACACCTGGGAGTCCCTGGCCTAAGTGGAGGAAGTGCATCTGGGAGGGCGCTGAGCACCTCGAGTCTCATTGCCGAGAGCATGCAGAAATCAAGCACAGGCAGCGGAAAGAGCGTGCGGCCAACCAGTCCCACCCACCCTTACCCTCAACGACTATCTGTCCCACCTGGGACAGGGACTGTGGTTCTTGTATTGGATTGTTCAGTCACCTAAGGACTCATTTTTAGAGTGGAAGCAAGTCTTCCTAGATTCCGAGGGTCTGCCTGTGATGATGATGATGATGATCCATGCTAATATAATATCCCCAACGCCTTGAGCCCTTATCTTGTGTAAAAACCTTTTATGTGGCACCTTATTGAATGCATTTTGCAAATCGAAATATACTACATCCATTGGTTCACCTTTATCTACCCTGCTAGTTTCATCCTCAAAAAACTCTAATTCTCTAACTCTAACTCTAACTTGTCAAATACGATTTCACTTTCATAAAACCTTGTTGTTGCTGCCTAATCATGTTATGATTTTCTAAGTGCCCTGATACCACTTCCTTAACATTCGATTCTTTCATTTTCCCAATGACTGCTTGGTGAGTGAAGCTCCAACAACAATCAAGAAGCTCAACATCATCCAGGATAAAGCAGCCCGATAGATGGGGTACCGATCAATCATCTTAGACATTCACTTCCTCCACCACTTGTGCACCATGGCTGCAGTGTGTACCATCTACAAGATGCACTGCAGCAACTCGCCAAGGCTTCTTCGACAATACCTCACAAATCCGCAATCTCAACCACCTAGAAGGGCAAGGGCAGCAGGCGCATGGGAACACCACCACATTCAAATTCCCCTCCGAGTCACATACCATCCCGACGTGGAAATATATTGCCATTTCTTCATCAGAACTGGGTCAAAATCCTGGCATTCCCTATGTACCTTCACCACACAAACTGCAGCGGTTCAAGGTGGCAGCTCAGCACCACATGGTGAAGGACAATTAGGGATGGGCAATAAATGCTGGCCTTGTGAGCGACGGCCACATCCCGTGAATGAATGAATAATAAAAAAACTTGCACTAGCAGTGTGATCAGGAATGTAAATTTGCCACCTGAAACCTCCAGGCCCAGTAAACGTTTTCCCATGAAAAATGGATAAGGAGTTAAATTTCTTCCCAATTGTAAACTGATAGCACACAGGCACAATCTGGATCAAATGTCCAACCTGTGGACCATCCTGCGTGTCAGTAAGTGACCCTACATTCTGCTGCTATGTTCAAGTTCAAGTCCTTTTTTTTCACTGAGAGCGATTAACTAACCCCCATTAAAAACCAAATAGATGTTCGTCTACCTCAACCCCACTTTACCTCCCTATACCCATATCCCCAAAATGGAGAGGAAGTCACATATCTGGGCTCTGACTTAACATTATGAGGTACATTTACTGTTAATTAACAGCCAACCGCATTCAGCACTTTCACTGATGTATAATGTGATCACTGAGACTTTCTCTTTACTGGCAGAATATGATATGACCGCAGATTCGTTTGACATACCACAGCGTACATGCCGTAAGTACATCTATAGATGGTCTTAAATTGAAAAAGAGGTTTTTTTCAGAAAAAGCCTTTGAAAGGAGTGCGGGCATTGGTGATCCAACATTCTGGGTCTGAACAGTAACTTGCCCATAATTCAGGATATGGTGAACTTCACAGCTTGGTTAGCCCATTATGGTCAATGGAAGCCAGGATACCGCTTGGTTAATGCTGAACCACAGAAACAAAAAGGTAACAGGGTCTATAGTGAATTGAGGGGGAGAGAATCTCGGAATTGACTTGATATGCATTTTTTTTAAATGGTACCTTTGATGATCTCAGGACATCCCATAAAACTTTACAGCCAATGAAATACTTTTGAACTGCTGTAATGTAGGCAACACGGCAGCCAATTTGCACACAGCAAGGTCCCACAAATAGCAATGTGACAATTACCAGATCACACCTGTTTCAGTGTTATTGGTTGAGGGATAAATGTTGGCCAGGACACCAGGGAGAACTCCTTTACTCTTCTTCAAAATAGACTGAGGCTCTTTTCTCCAGAAAAGAGAAGACAGAGGGGACCTGACAGAGGTCTTTAAAATTATGAAGGGATTCAATAGGGTAGACGTAAAGAAAATATTTCCACTTGTGGGGCAGTCCAGAACTAGGGGCCATAAATATAAGATAGTCACTAATAAATCCAATAAGGAATTTAGGAGAAACTTATTTACTCAGAGAATGGTGAGACTGTAGAACTCGCTACCAGATGGAGTAGTTGAGGTGAATAGCAGAGATGCACAAAGGGAATGTAGATAAGTGCATGAGGAAGAAAGGAATAGACTATGCAGATAAAGTGAGATGAAGGCTCGTGTGCAACATAAAAGATAATGTATTTGCTTCATAAGTTCTTTGCTATTAAAAACTAGGTGGTTTATTAACAAAGATTTATCACACTACACATTACCAGTTCTTCCACTAGGCTCACAACTGCATACCTCATTGTGGATGACTGTGGTTTTATTGAGTCTTGAACATCACGTGACTGGCTAAGCCACTCACAATGCAACAGCTCTACAAACCTGTGAGCATACTCACCAGGTGCATACATTACACTGCTTCGCCTTTTTTTAAGAAGCACGGTATTTATACAATATTTCAAAAAAATACTTACGATTACAATCTTACAAATTTGACTGCTGAGCCTGAGTATCTTGTTGTAAGCTTTTAACTTCCTCCTGCTCTGACCTTGATTTCTTTGCAATTGACTGGCTACGTCCATTTTCTATATTCTTATTTGACTCAGGAGACCGTCTTGGGGAATTTCAGTTTCCATGACGTGTAGCCCAAGGTTCCTGACCTCTATGTTCCTGTATCCTCTTAATTTCCTCGAAACCCTTACATCAGTCCTAGTGTTAGCTTTCTTCCCAAGATCTTGATATTCCCAGTTATTAATATCTTGTCTAGTTGGTTTGCGTTTTCTCATTGATCTTCTCATCTGAACCCCAACTTCACCGCCCACCCCCCCGGAAGATACAGAGTCTCTGCGAGATTGTCCCATACCCTCAGTTGGCTGCATCTGAGTTGGTGGTGATATGGACGTTGTGTCCGTTGAAGTAGTTGGACCTGTCTACTCACACTGTTCATCATCCAACTCAGACTCAATCATCTACTTGTGGTATCAAAGGTGCATCACGCGCAAGAAACATTTGATCCCATGAAGCTTCCTGATGTATTCACCAATTTTGACCAAGTACTGCTTGGTGTCACAAACCCGAATAATTGTACCAATGTCTCATTTGTGTGGACTTGCCCTTTTTCGATTGAGTGACAACTCTGACCGGATCACTCTTCTGAAAGCACCACTCTTTAATACCAGAATGATAATGATGTTTCTGCACCAATTGTACCTTTTCTACCTTATCAGACAAGTTTGGTTGCAATAAACTGAGATGCATCTTCAGCCTACACTTCATCAGTAATTCAGCAGGTGTGCACCCTGTTGTAGAATGGGGCATAGTTCTGTATTTGAAAAGGAAAATTTGCTAACCTATGCTTCATGCTTACCTCGCCACCTGGCTCATGATGCCCCTATGCGTAATCCGGATGGAAGCTGACCGGGAATACAACATGTCGCACATTGCGACGCGCAGCATAATAGAGAAGACTATTGGCATCTTGAAACTGCGTTTCCAATGCCTGGACCATTCCGGAGGCTACTTGCAATACTCCCCTAAGATTGTCGGTCAGTTCACTGTTGTTTGCTGCATGTTGCATAACTTAGCCATCATGAGGCAGCAGCATCTGGTCGTAGAAAACCCACCTGAGGCGAGAGTGGCTGATGTCGATGAGGAAGATGCAGATGAGGAGGAGGAGGAGGAGGAAGCCATGCAACTACCTGAACCTGGAGCACGATGATGGAGGAGAACAGGCCGTCGTGTCCCTTTAAACGGTTGCTCGAGCCTTGCGTCAGCAGTTCATTCGTGAACGCTTTGCTGCCTGAAGGCTCAGCGGCAACTATTCCACATTGACCATGTTTAATGTTTGGGCCTGTTCTGTAATGTTGTGTTGTGTTAATGGAACAAATGATGGAAATTATTCTTGTTTACTTCAAAAAGTTGTTAATAATGGAACAAATAATGTAAATGATTCAGTTATAATTTAAAATATATTTTATTCAAAAGTTTTACAAACATTTGTTGGTACTTAACTTAAATTAAAATATTCTTGTATCAAGCTTTAAAGTTTTCAGTTAAGATCACTTTCAAACTTGTAAATTTACATAACTTGCACAAAATGTTTAATTTGAGAATAGTTACAACAACAATAATAGCAACAACAACAGCAGCAAAGAAAGGCTGCACCCATTTCTCCTCCACCTTATTCTAAGACCTCCTGCTGCGCTTGGTCTTGGTGACTCCACCCCCGCCCACAGGCAGTGGCGCAACGTTTCTCGGGTTGGTACCAAGCTTATTCTTTCGAACATCTCAGGTAATGCGCACTTCATGATGGGGTGGGGGAGGGGCAGCGGGGGAGTGGCGGAGTCACCAATGTGGAGGGCCTGGCTTGGGCCTCTTCAAAGGCTGGTCTGGGGATTGGAGTGGGAGTGGCAGTTGATTCTGTCAATCGGCGCGGAGTCTGGGCGTCTTCCCTTATTGCATCAGCTACCTGCGACATTCCCTTCCTCATGTGCACAGACATTGTTTCGGCTGACTGAGACATTCCCTCCGTCATGTTCCTGGACAGTGTTTCCATTCCTCGAGAGAGTGTTGTTACTTCTCCTGACAGTCCCGATACCTGATCACCCACCCTACTGATGTTGTCCAGGAGTGCTCGGGTAAGGTCAATGCTCTCCGCACTCATTGCCATCATCTGTTAGATCTTGCACCTCAGGAGAGCACTGTCGAGCTCTCCTTCCCCTCATCACCCTGGATGTGGCTCGCTGCATCGCACTGGGACACGCAGCCTCAGATGGTGGGGCCCTTGGTATGCCTCGCTGCACCCCACTGGAATCCCCAGCCTTGGACGGTGGCAAACCATGGAATGTCCCACCAACACTCATACCACTCATACCACTCAGGGAAGGGGTTGGCATCTCAATGGGCGGCAGCTGCACCTACTCCAGACTGAGTACAACAGTGGGGGCTTCATCCATCCCCTCTCCCTCATGCTCCTGGTCTGGAAGGTGGGATTGGAAGATGTTCTCCTCTTCAGGCTCGTCCGCATCTGAATCTTCTTCTGTATCGGCTCTAGCCTCGTCAGAGTTGGCCTCAAGTTCAGCAAAATATAACCGAACAGACAAATGGTTAGCAACAGAGGAGGGGGCAGGGTGGCATGGGTAGGCTCACACAGTGCAGGCAGCAGGCTCATTTGAAAGACCACGATGAATGATAGCACATTGCATCAACCGAAGCATAGCTGATGGAGACAACCCCATGAACCGAAGCCCGCGCAGTATGTAACATTTATCAAAGCCAGACTGTGGAATTTGCAGGACTTACCCTCTCCCTCGAGTTTGTGCCCAGCTTGTGCAGTGGTGATTGTTTTTCTCCAGGCAGGACCCATCAAAGCAGCGACCCTGTCTTCCAAGGGGGTCAGTGGGTGCAGATTTGCCGGGCCTCCTCCTGTTCGAGTTCTTTCCCTTTTGTTGTGTGCCACCTTCCTCTTCAAAGATGAAAATATAACTTTTTAAGGGACGGTGTTTTTCTGCTAGTTGGGACGTATACAGATGGTCACATTTACAATTTCATTGAATAAATGAAAATATTACTTACACTAACTACTTGACCAAGGTCCTGCCACTTCTTTTTACACTGGCCTCCAGATCTCGGGGTGGTCACCATTGCACAGTAATCTTCTGCAAGTTTGTTCCAGCGTTTCTTCATTTCTTTTCATGAAACTTTTATGTGACCTCTGCTGGTGTCCAGCTCATGTCATCTGCCTCAAACACAGTAACTAGTGCCTCCACTTCATCCTGCAAGAAATTCTTGGTCCTTGCGCCGCGTTGCATCTTGTATTGTAGCTCCGATTTTTCCAATGAGAATTAAAGTTCTCACACTCAACTGGCAGATCGGGAGCTGTGCTGGGCATGCATGCCCTTAGGAATTACATCAAAATCACCCCTTTTTTTTCCTCGTGCATGTGCAGAAGGGGGGGGCATCATTTTTTTGCTGCAGACAGTAGGCTCCACCTTCCGAAGCTACAGGACAGGCTGCGCGGCGCCAATTTCAAAAATTAGAACGGGGAAACTTGCTACTTTTTTGGGGGGAGTAGTTGGGGCCAAGAAAAATGGGCGTAACTCTAGCAATACGCCAAAAAATGGCACTGGGGAAAATTGAGCCCCAAGAGCTGGGAAGTGTGATTAGGCTGGATAGCTTTGTTGGCCAGCACGGACACTGTTGGCCAAAATGGCTTCCGCCGTCCTGTAAATCTCTATGATTATTCAACCCAGGCCAATAAACAAAACTTCAGGCCACCCCTTTCATGCCCACGATGCCAGTATGCTCACCGCGAAGTTCCATCAAGACTTTTTGCCTGTAGTGCACTGGGAATGACTACTCTCAGGCCCCATTTTAGGCATCCCTGCTCACGTGATAAACCGAGTCAACGATGATAAAAGGGCATTATCCCCTTGTCTAAATGCGTCTGATCTTCAGATCACCCTTGCATCCGCTGAAACGTGGCATCTTTCTGCGTGTGCTCTGCAATAACAGGGGCGGTGACTGGAAAGTCCTCATCAACAACATCTAGAGTAAAGGTTGGCTGTTCGCGGTCAATTCCAGAAACTTCACAAGACAACCTTGAAAGGGCATCCGCCACTGCATTCTGCTTCGATGTACGATACTCGATTTTAAAAAATGTACTGAGACAATAAAATAGTCCATCTTTGCATCCGGTAAGCTGCCATAGATGGAATTGCTGTGTTTGGGCATAGGATACCTTAGTAATGGTTTGTGATCGGTTACTAGCGTGAATTGGCATTCCAAAAGAAACTGGTAAAACTTTTTAATACCAAATATTTCTCAATCTGGGCATAATTTTGATCGCGTATGCTCAACAAAAGCAATGCAAAGGCAACCGATTTTTCCTGCCCATCATTCATAAAATGGCTCATCACTATTCCTATACCATACCCAAAGGCATCACATGCTAGTCTTAGTTCATGAGTCAGATTATAATGGCCAAGAAGAGCACTACTTCTCAAGCGTCGTTTGCATGTGTGGTATGCATTTTGTTGCTCTTTGTCCCATATCCAACCCACACCTTTAATAAATAATGGAGTGGTGCGTGCACCGTTGCTAGCCCTGGAAGGAAACAAGCATGTCTAAAAAGAAGGACCATGTCTAAAAAGGATTGTAATTCGGTAATGTTTTTCAGCTCCTGAGCCCTCATGATGGCTTGCACTTTCTCCTTAACTGGTTGGAAACCATTTTCATCAACCCGTAATCCTAGATAAACCACCTCATGCTATATGAATGTACATTTACTCATCTTCAGCTTCAGATTATGGTAATTGAATCATCTGAATACTTCTAAAATTTTCAGATTTTCCTTCCCTGTGGCAGTGGCTATCAACACATCATCTTGATTGCATAAATAGTGATTTATTCCCTCCAAGATCTGATCCATGGTAATCTGAAATATCTTTGGTAACTTAGTGTATGAATATATCCTGTGTGTGTGTTAACTGTCAGATACTGCTGATTATCCTTGCCAACTTAGAGTTGAGCATAGGCATGGGACAGTTCCAGTTTTGTGAAGACTTTGGCTCCTGCCAATTCTGCATATAGGTTCTGTGATGTCGGTAAAGGGTACTGTTCATCAACAACTGCTCGATTCAGGGTAATTTTATAATCCCTACAGAGCCGTACCATTTTGTCTGCCTTCAGAACTGCAACTAATGGGGTGGTCAAGTCACCCCTATCAGTCTTCACTAAAACTGTTTTTCCCCAACTTATCAAACTCTTGCTCAACCTGTGATTTTAATGCATATGGTATCAGCCTTGGTCTACAAAAAAAATGGGTTGGACAACCGACCTAATCTGAATATGTGCACTGTATCCCTGATGCCCTCATGTGAGCCCTCAAAGATGTTACCATATTTCTCCAGCAGAGTACCTAGCCGAGACTTAACCATTTCTGTACTACAGATGCTATACCAATCCAAATGAAGCACACTTAGCCAACCTTTGGCCATAAGTGTCAACCGATTGACATATTTCGCTATAATAATAGGTAATCTTGCTTGTTGCCCCTGGTATTGTACTATACACTCCATTTGTCCAAGCATCCGTAGTTTTTAACCCTGAATATGTTTTCAGTTTCACTGAGCTCGCCTTTAATGGCATGCCCCCGAAATTCTTGTAATTCACATTCCGACTCATTATTGAGCAATCAGTCACTGTATCTATTGTCAGACAGGGTATTAATCCATCGATTATTAATCAGTACTAACATTCTGAAATCCTGACATAAGGAATTGCTTTGCCCTTCACTGCATATACATCAAGACCTACACTGTTCTGAACAATTTCCATCCAGTGAAGTCTTTGATTATTGTTGGGCCTGTCCTTGGATTTACGTGCAACTTTAATAAGAACAGAAGAAATTGGAACAAAAGTCAGCCATATGGCCCCTCGAGCTTGCTCCGCTATTTAATACGATCATGGCTGATCCGATCATGGACTCAGGTCCACTTCCTTGCCCGCTCCCCATAACCCCTTATTCCCTTATCAGTTAAGAAACTGTCTATCTCCATCTTAAATTTATCCAATGACCCAGCTTCCACAGCTCTCTGAGTCAGCGAATTCCACAGGATTTGCAACCCATTCTGTGTCCCCTTACGTGGCATTGGTAGCATCTTGTCCACTTGAACCGACACTGTTGTGCGGTATGGTTCCAATTACACCTATAACATCTATTCTTCTTGGTTTCATTCATAACTCTCCATCCAAATAGGGCTCACAATCTTCTGTGTTTCTACAGTCCTCTGGCTGTGAACTGCTACTACTGCCGGAAATGGGTGATATTCCCTAATATTTTTTCTGCCATTTCCATGGAGGTGGCTATCTTGGAATCTCTTTCAAAAGAGAGATCATTCATACCTAACAATTTTGACTGGATGCACTCATCCGTTAATCCACACACAAATTTATCCCTGGCTTAGGAATCCTCCAAAATTGCAGTGTAGAGAAAATGCTCTTATGGCAACAAGGTATTCACTGATGGTTTCATCAGGCCTCTGGTTTCTCATTGCAAGCTTATAGCTCTCTGCTATTTCTAAAGGCTGTGGATCAAAATGATTCTAGAATGTTTGTAGTATGTCTGAGAATGAAGCATCCTTAACCTCTCAGGGTTAACAAATTCACCAAGATACTATAATTCTCTGCTCAAATCATGACTGACAGAATAACTTTCATCTTCTCCTGAACTGCTTGATTCATTAATTGCGAATCTGCCACACCTGCTGGGACTTCATTGACATCATTAGCTCTAAAAAAACATTTACAATCTTTCCCTGTAGGATCTAAACAATTCCTCGTTCTTGTCAAAAGCTCCTGTTGTCACATCCATGTTGCTTTCTTAGCTTAATAGCCATTAATTACTCTCAATAATCTCAAATTGCTTTTAAATAACTCTAAATGGCTTTCCACAAGCTCTTTTTGTCAGTTCCCCACTGTTCACTACTCACAAAAAAATTGGTACCGCCAATTCGGGAACCACACTGCCAGTATACCTTCTTGCTGTGCTCCACTTGGATTTGCCTTCAAAAGGAAATTTCACCAACATTTCTTTATGAAGAAACTCCTATTCTCGTCACCAGTTTGTAATGTATTTGCTTCAAGGGTTATTTGCTTCAGAATTCATAGCAACACATTGCTATTAAGAATTAGTTGGTTTATGAACAAAGGTTTAACAATCATAATGCCCATTACTAGTTCATCCACTAGGATCACCAGTACATCCATGATTGTGAATGACCTAGACCCAACTGACTGGGGTTTTATTGAATGTTGTGAACATCACGTCATTGGCTAAACCACTCACAATGCAACATCTCTACAACTATTTTAAACACACAATTAGCCAAGTGCCCCCCTTGTTAAAGGGGCACAACAACTAGCAAATCAAAGAAATCAAATTAAAATTTGGTTGCCAGGGGTGATGATGCACTCCAGTCTCTCTGGTGCTCACCAGGAGTGTACCGGTAGACGCCCCATGCTCCAGCTCCAGGAATACCCTAGGCGATTGTAGCCGCGGAAGAGAGGCAGGCAGTTGGGCTGAACGACCGGCTCAACTGCCCGCTGCCTGGACCTGTTAATGGACACCTTGGCCAGGCCCAGGAGAAGTCCCACAAGAGGATCTTCCATCCTGCACACTTCCCTCCGCACTGGGTCCCCAAAGATCAGGAGCATGGGACTGAAGTGCAGCCAGAAAGTGAGGAGCAGCCCCTTCAAATAATGGAAGAGGGGCTGCAGCCTCACACACTGTACATATACATGGAACACAGACTCCTCCAGACCGCAGAAAATGCAGGCGGCCTGTGAGTCCATGAACAGACTTAAAAACTTATTGCACAGGACTACCCCATGCAACACCCTCCAGGCCAAGTCACCAATAGATAAAGAGAGGACTCCCGCGTAGAGAGTACTCCACTGGGGAGCCCCGCCTCTTTCAGATGGCAAGATGATATGCCATGGCATGTCCAGATGGCAGACAAGGATGGCAAAATAGAGGGTGTGCAAGAGGAATCCCCTCCGCAGAACTGAAAGGCACGGAGGGGATTTCCCCGAGAAGGCTCAAGTTGTGAGGCGCCGGCTCCCGAGGGAGATTTCGGGGCTTGGTGCCGATAAGGAATTCCGTCCAGGTGGAGGTCAGTTCGGATGGGATCACCCCACATGTTCCTTCCGCTGCCTGCGCTTGATTTCTGCATGCTCTCAATGACGAGACTCGAGGTGCTCAGCGCCCTCCTGGATGCACTTCCTCCACTTAGGGTGGACTTTGGCCAGGGACTCCCAGGTGCCAATGGGGATGTTGTACTTTATCAGGGAGGCTTTGAAGGTGTTTTGTAACATTTCCGCTGCCCACCCTTGGCTCGTTTGCCGTGAAGGAGTTGCGAGTAGAGCGCTTGCTTTGGGAGTCTCGTGTCTGGCATGCGAATTATGTGGCCTGCCCAGTGGAGCTGATCAAATGTGGTCAGTGCTTCAATGCTGGGGATGTTGGCCTGGACGAGGACGCTAACGTTGGTGCATCTGTCCTCCCAGGGGATCTGTAGGATCTTGCGGAGACATCGTTGGTGGTATTTCTCCAGCGACTTGAGGTGTCTACTGAGTGCAGTGCTGCACTGTCGGAGGTGCTGTGTTTTGGACGAGACGTTAAACCGAGGCCCCACCTGCCTTCTCAGGTAGATGTAAAAGGTCCCATGAAACTATTTTGAAGAAGAACAGGGGAGTTATCCCCGGTGTCCTGGCCAATATTTATCCCTCAATCAACATAACAAAAATAGATTATCTGGTTAATTTCACATTGCTGTGCGCAAGTTGGCTCCGGTTTTCCCATAGTACAACAGTGACTACATTCCAAAAGTACTTGATTGGCTGTAAAGTGCTTTGGGACATTCAGTGATCGTGAAAGGTGCTATATAAATGCAAGTCTTTTTTTCTTTTTACTGAGTGTTGCTCTTTTTTGTTCAATGCCAGGCTTACCAAATATGAATTCTTCCATGATAGACGATTTGGAGAATGACTATCACCATCAAGGTAACTTGACTTTAATATTAATGAGATCATCTAAGTCATGGAATCACATGAAAGAATAGAATAAGGAGAAACTGCTTCCACTGGCAGGTGGGTCTGTAACCAGAGGACTCAGATTTAGGATAATTGGCAAAAGACCCAGAGGGGAGATGAGGACAATTTTTAATACAGTGAGTTGCTACTCTTGAAAAGAAAAAATGGCAAGACTACGGGGATAGAGCTGGGAAGTGGGACGACAAATGATAAGTAGTAAGAGCTTGTTCCCCATTACGAGATTCATTGTTTGTTTTGGGTTTTTGATGTGAAAGGCATTGTCTGAATATTTTTTATTCTCTATTTGACAGACTTTGGAAATTTGTCCTCCATATTCAGTGCAGATTCACAACATGAAGTTGAGGACCTCAGTTCAGGTAACCGGAACTTAATACTGAAAAGGTCACATAGTTCATGTTGTGATGAGAGTGACAGAAATAAGAAAAGTTTTCAATTGACTATGTTCCAGAAATGTGGTTTGAAGGTGACAAAGCCACTTGGCACATTGATCTTCCAAAGTGCAATGCCACAGAGCACCAGCACATCGGTTCCCCTCTGTGATTCTGCACGAGGTGGGATTAATGCTGAGACCCACAGTGCTTGACATACTAGGGCACTTTGGGCACTGGAGCCCCTGATGGTATGGGGCACAGAATTGCAAACCCTGATCCCTGCAGTAAGTGCTGAGCAGTAGAGGTGGAAGGTTCATAGGGTATTAGGAACCTGCTCATCAACAATACACAAAGTTCATCAAATGAGCGAAACAGTGCCATTAGGCACCGACATTGTTATCTTGATGGGACAAGTAGTCCCGCTACCATTTGTCCTGTACAGGGATGGCTCAGCATGGTTAAATGATACAGAATACAACTTGTATGAACTTAGAAACGCATGAGGAAGGATATTAGATCCATGGAAGGTTACAGCCAAGATTCACTGGAATGACATTGGGATTGACAGGCTGCAGTTATGACAGGAACCAAGGCCTTTTCACTTGTAGAGAGAATGTGAAGGAGTGATAGAGCCTTTTAAAATTATGAAAGGGTTGAAGGGTGTAAAGTGAGAGATTGTTTTCATAGATTGGGGATTTAGTAACATTGATATAAAATGAAATAGTGAACAGACAGTGTAATGGGATAAGCACAGACAACTCCAGTTCAAGAACGAGCACCTGTGCAGGAATGAGGGGCCAAAGGGCCTTCTTTACATTCTGATTGTATGAAGAAGTTCATTATTTTGTTAGACGAACATAGCAACACAGTTCACTTTGTAATACAAATCCAAATATATATACATGGGGTGAAAGTCATTACATAACTGAGAGCGCAAACTATTATCTTAAAACCCTCTGATAAAAGAGATATTAGGCAACATTTTCTAATCAATGGGATTGCCCAAATAAGCCACTCCCTACAGCATAATGAATTGCTCGAACATAATGACCATGTAGATGCCGCTCACACATTTAAAGGTAAAAGTGCCTGAAGTGCATATCAGGAGCTTGGGCTATTATTTTTTTAATAATTCATTCTCAGGATGTGGGTGTCACTGACAAGGCCGGAATTTATTGCCCTTCCCTGTGATATAACTGAATGGTTTGCTAGGCCACTTCAGAGGGCATGTTGGTGTGGGACTGGAGTCACATATAGGACTAGAATGGATAAGGGCAGCAGGTTTCCTTCCCTAAAGGACATTTCCGAGCCAGTGAGTTTTTATGCCAACCCGATAGCTCCATGGTCACTTTTACAGATGGCTGCTTTTTATTGAAACTAAATTCAAATTCTGCAACTGTTATGCAGGGGATTTGAACTCATGTTCCCTGAATTTTTAAATCCAGCAACATAACCACTCCACCATCATACCCATGTATGACAAGGCATGACAGAAGGCATCAGTGCTGAATTTCACATACCCACCTTTATGCCAACCAACCGTTTCATACAGGTCCCAGCGCACCTTCCTGTCAATGATAACTGCATCTGTAGGTTCCTGGTCAGAATAGAGTCAGTGGCACGGCTGTGCTGTCATCTTTCCAACATTGGGGCTCACTGTCAATCCCAGTCAAGGCCATCACAGCTCTCAAAAATCTCTAGTTCTGCCTGATTCCAGGCGAGAATCTGCGGTCTCAGCAATACCCGCAATCTTTTCACTCAGAGGTCATTGTGTTACTGACTGAGTCAAAAGTCATTGATGGCATCAATGTGGCCATCCAGGCAGCAAAGTCCAATTCCTTCTCCAGCACCATCACTTGTTACCCCCGCACCTGTGCATATTTACTCACCCAATGCAACCATCTGACGCTTAATAACTGCATCTCCAGGTCATGTGAGAGGGACACAGGGTTTTGAGGCTCTGTCTTGGGATTGGCATTGATTAAAGGCCTACAACGACAGAAACAGTTTAAATGTTAGTTCCAAGGCATAATATCAAACAGAGCTTGCAATGCAGCCTGCATGTGAAATTTGTGTGCTTTTGTGTATTCTGCTTTGTAGGAGTGAATGAGATGGGGCATCATATATGAGATCTGGATGATACTAGCCCTGAGCTTCCCCTACTCTCCCTGTGAAATGATATCCAGGGAGAAATCCTCCAAGAGAGATGTCAGGCTTCTAATTTGTGAGTTCCCCTTCCAGTTTGGATCTATTCCGATCTGGTTTGTGCCATCTTGTGATGGAAGTAGTCTTGAAATGAGCTGGACCAGTTCCTAGTTGGAGCAGAGATTGTGTCACACAAGAGGTAGGTACCAAGTAATATAAATCATGGTCAATGAAGCATAGGAACAGGAGTAGGCCAATCAACCCCTCAAGCCTGTTCTATTAGATCATGGCTGATCTGCATCTTACGCTATCTATCCACCTTGGTTTCATAACCCTAAATACCCTTACTGAACAAAAGTATTTTCAATTGACCCAGTCTGAACAGGAGAGAGAGCATTCCAGATTTCCACTTCCCTTTGTGTGCTTCTTGATATCAACTCTAAATGGTTTAGTTCCAATTTTAAGCTAATACTCCCTTGTTCTGGATTTATGGACTAGTTTTGATCACCATCGGAGAGGAATTTTCCAAATATCCCCAACCCCACCCCTTCCAAATAGAACTTGCTTTTTAAAACCTGCTTTTCACATCTTCCAGGAGATAACATGGCACTTGGTGGCTAGGGCGGTCTTGGTTGTGAAGCATAACGCATGGGACAGGCAAGCTGGTCTTTTCCTGTCTAACATTTCCGTCCATTTGTACTTTGACTGCCATTAGTTTTTTCCCCTGCAACCTTGCGAAAAGTTCAAAATGTATATTTAACTGGATGCATTCCATCAAAATTTAGCTGCAGCCCTTTAAAAATGTAATCAAACAAAGATTCACACTAGGAATTCAGCAAACATTACATTTACAATTTTTACATGCAAATTCAAGCCAATTTCTTTTACTGAGAGAAACATAGAAACATAGAATATAGGTGCAGGAGTAGGCCATTCGGCCCTTCGAGCCTGCACCACCATTCAATAAGATCATGGCTGATCATTCACCTCAGTACCCCTTTCCTGTTTTCTCTCCATGCCCCTTGATCCCTTTAGCCGTAAGGGCCATATCTAACTCCCTCTTGAATATATCTAACGAACTGGCATCAACAACTCTCTGCAGTAGAGAATTCCACAGGTTAACAACTCTCTGAGTGAAGAAGTTTCTCCTGATCGCGGTCCTAAATGGCTTACCCCTTATCCTTAGACTATGACCCCTGGTTCTGGACTTCCCCAACATAGTGAACATTCTTCGTGTATCTAACCTGTCCAGTACCATCAGAATTTTATGTTTCCATGAGATCCCCTCTCTTTCTTCTAAACTCCAGTGAATACAGGCCCAGTCTCTTCTCATATGTCAGTCCTGTCATCCTGGAAATCAGTCTGGTGAACCTTCGCTGCACTCCCTCAATAGCAAGAATGTCCTTCTTCAGATTAGGAGACCAAAACTGAACACAATATTCCAGATGAGGCCTCACCAAAGCCCTGTACAACTGCAGGAAGACCTCCCTGCTCCTATACTCAAATCCCCTAGCTATGAAGGCCAACATTGCATTTGCCTTCTTCACCGCCTGCTGCACCTGGTTCAATGACTGATGACACGCAGGTCTCGTTGCACCTCTCCTTTTCCTAAACTGCCGCCATTCAGATAATATTCTACCTTCCTGTTTTTGCCCCCAAAGTAAATAACCTCACATTTATCCACATTATACTGTATCTGCCATGCACTTGCCCACTCATCTAACCTGTCCAAGTCAACCTGCAGCTTCTTAGCATCCTCCTCACAGCTCACACCGCCACCCAGCTTAGTGTCATCTGCAAACTTGGAGATATTAAACTCAATTCTTTCATCCAAATCATTGATATATATTGTAAATAGCTGGGGTCCCAGCACTGAGCCCTGCGGCAGTCCACTAGTCACTGCCTGCCATTCTGAAAAGGACCCATTTATCCTGACTCTCTGCTTCCTGTCTTCCAACCTGTTCTCTATCCACGTCAATACATTACCCCCAGTACCATGTGCTTTAATTTTGCACACTAATCTCTTGTGTAGGACCTTGTGAAAAGCCTTTTGAAAGTCCAAATACACCACATCCACTGTCCACTCTACTAGTTACATCCTCGAAAAATTCTAGAAGATTTGTTAGGCATGATTTCTCTTTCATAAAACCATGCTGACTTGGACCGATCCTGCCACCGCTTTCCAAATGTGCTACTATTTCACCTTTAATAATTGATTCCAAGATTTTCCCCACTACTGATGTCAGGCTAACCGGTCTATAATTACCCGTTTTCTCTCTCCCTCCTTTTTTTAAAAAAGTGGTGTTACATTAGCTATCCTCCAATCGATAGGAACTGATCCAGAGTCGATAGACTGTTGGAAAATGATCACTAATGCATCCACTATTTTTGGGGCCACTTCCTTAAGTACTCTGGGATGCAAAAGATCAGGCCCTGGGGATTTATCAGCCTTCAATCCCATCAATTTCCCTAACACAATTTCCTGACTAATAAGCATTTCCTTCAGTTCCTCCTTATCGCTAGACCCTCGGTCCCCTAATATTTCCAGAAGGTTATTTGTGTCTTCCTTCTTGAAGACAGAACCAAAGTATTTGTTCAATTGGTCTGCCATTTCTTTGTTCCCCATTATAAATTCACCTGATTCTGACTGCAAGGACCTACGTTTGTCTTCACTAATCTTTTTCTCTTCACATATCTATAGAAGCTTTTGCAGTCAGTTTTTATGTTCCCTGCAAGCTTCCTCTCATACTCTATTTTCCCCCTCCTAATTAAACCCTTTGTCCTCCTCTGCTGAATTCTAAATTTCTCCCAGTCCTCAGGTTTGCTGCATTTTCTGGCCAATTTATATGCCTCTTCCTTGGATTTAACACTATCCCTAATTTCCCTTGTTAGCCACGGTTAAGACACCTTCCCCGTTTTATTTTTACTCCAGACAGGGATGTACAGCAGACACCTCAACTTGCAGGATTTTTTCCAATAGTTTTCCCACCACTGAGGTTAGGCTGACAGGCCTGTAATTATTCGGCCTATCCTTTTTTCCTTCTTAAACAAGGGTACTACATTAGCAGTCCTCCAATCCTCCGACACCATGCCCATATCCAAAGAGGACTGGAAAATGATGGTCGAGGTCTCTGCTATTTCCTCTTTTACTTCGCTCAACAGCCTGGGATGCATTTTATCCGGGCCTGGGGACTTATCTAGTTTCAAAGCTGCTAAACCCCTTAATACTTCCTCTTTCACTATATTTATTTCATCCAGAATATCACACTCCTCCTTGATAGCAGCATCTGCATTGCCCCTTTCCTTTGTGAAAACAGATGCAAAGTATTCGTTAAGAAACCTACCAACATCTTCCACCTCCAAACAAAGATTACCCTCATTGTCTCTAATAGGCCCTTTCCTTTCTATAGTTACCTTCTTACTCTTAATATATTTATAGAACATCTTAGTGTTTTCTTTAATTTCACTGGCCAAGAATTTCTCGTGCTCTCTCTTAGCATTCCTAATATCCTTTTTAATTTTGCCTCTTAACTTTCTATATTCCTCTAAAGATTCTAAAGTATTTAGCCGTTGATATATGACATAAGCATCCCTTTTTTCTTTATCCTCCCCTGTAAGTCCCTAGACATCCGGGGCTCTAGAATTATTTTTCCCAGACTTTTTCTTTAAGGGCACATGTTTGGCCTGAGCATTCCGGATCTCCTCCCACTGTTCCGACACTGATTTACCCACAAGTAGCTGTTTCCAGTCCACTATGGCCAAATCAATCCTTAACTTAGCAAAATTAACTTTTCCCCAATTCGGAACTTTTATTCAAGGCCTATTCTTGTCTTTATCCATAACCTACTTGAATCTGACTGAATTATGATCACTGGCACCCAAGTGCTTCCCCACTAATACCCCTTCAACCTGCCCAGCTTCATTCCCCAAAACTAAATCCAAGACCACCCCCTCTCGTGTTGAGCGTACTATATACTGACTAAAAAAATTGTCTTGAATGCATCTCAAGAATTCCGCACCCTCTATACCCTTCACACTAAATTTGTCCCAATCAATATTTGGATAGTTAAAATCCCTACTTTACTATCCTATGGTTTTTAGACTTCACAGCAATTTGCCTATATATTTGCTTCTCTATCTCCCTCCCAATATTTGGGGGTCTATAATACATGCCCAGCAGTGTGATCGCCCCTTTTTTATTTTTCAATTCGACCCATATGGCCTCATTTGATGATCCCTCTAACATATCATCCCTCTTCACCGCTGTAATAGTTTCTTTAATCAGTACCGCAACCCCGCCTCCCCTTTTTACCTCCCTCTCTATCTTGTCCAAAAATCCTGTAGTCAGGAATATTGATCTGCCAAACCTGCCTCTCTTTCAGCCATGTTTCTGTAATAGCTATAACGTCATACTCCAAAGTATCTACCTGTGCTCTGAGCTCATCTGCCTTATTCGCTATACTCCTTGCATTAAAGTATATACCATTCAGCACAGGAAGACCTCCTTGCTTACTACTTACTCAGCCCTATTTCCTCTGTCTTACAGATTCACTTTCTAGATTCTTGCTATCCAACTTCTGCTTTACTTCCCTCCCTTTTGAATTCGTTCTCAGGTTCCCATCCCCCTGCCAAGCTAGTTTAAACTCTCCCCAACAGCACGAGCAAAAGCCCCCGCAAGGATATTGATCCCGGCGCTGTTGAGGTGCAACCCGTCTGGTTTGTACAGGTCCCATCTTCCCCAGAAGCAGTCCCAATGCCTCAAGAATTTAAAGCCCTCCCTCCTACACCAATTACCCAGCCACGTGTTCATCCTCTCTACCCATCTTTTCTTATACTCATTAGCACGTGGTACCAGTAGTAATCCGGAGATTACTACCTTTGAGATCCTACTCTTTAATTTTCTTCCTCGCTCCCTAAATTCTTCCTCATCCCTCATTTTACCTATGTATTTGGTCCCGATATGGACCACGACCTCTAGTTGTTTCCCCTCCCCCCCACCCCAGCAGGATGCTCTGCGTCTGCTCTGTGTCATCCTTGACCCTAGCACCAGGGAGGCACAAAACCTTGCGGGAGTCACGTCTATGGCCGCAGAAACGCCTGTCTGCTCCCCTAACTATAGAATCCCCTATCACTAGGGCTTTTTTGTTCTTTGTCCCTTCCCCCTGTGCAGCTGAACCATCCATGGTGCCTTGGAATTGGCTCTGGCTGCACTCCCCAGAGGCACCATTGTCCTTACCGATACTCAGAATTGAATATCGGTTTGAAAGCGAGATGGACTCACGGGGAGATTCCTGCGCTACCTGCCTAGCACACTTACTACGTCTGGTGGTCACCCACTTCCCCTCCACCTGCACGCCTTTAAGCTGCGGGGTGACCACCTCCTGAAACGTGCTATCCACGTAGCTCTCAGCCTCGCGGATGTATCTTATTGACTCCACCCGCTGCTCCAGCTCCAAAACGCAGAGATCGAGCAGTTGATTCTGGAGACACCTTCTGCTCATATGGTTGTGCAGCCACGAATAAATGGATCTACACAATCCTCACCACAACCCCGCACTGTCCACTACTGAACACCTCCCCATGTCATGGCAATAAGGACTTGGGAAAGGCTTAGGGGGGAGTGTTGTTATGTATCCATGTTAATGTATGTATTGTAACACTAGACCACTGAATGTACCTTCACCCTCTATACACCACACCTGTACCACCAGAGGATTCTGCTACTGGAGACCTAAGGGTCACCTGTACATTGCAGGTAACCATGTATAAAAGGTAGCTCACCTCTTGGTGTCCTCACTCTAGGAGCTGCAATAAAGGACTAAGGTCACTACAGTTCAAGTACTATACCCTTACCTCATGGAGTCGTTATTAGAGTGCTTGCATATACTACGACTGGCAACGAGGTTATGAATTTCCGTGCACAATATGTCTAACCTAAGCAACTTCCAATAATTCGCTGATGGGGCAAATTGGGATGCCTTTGTAGAAAGGCTAGAATACTTTTTTTTATCGCAATCGACCTGGCTGGGGACTCACCGACCTCGCTGAAGGACAAGCGCAGAGCCATCCTGCTCAGCAGTTGTGGGCCCAATGTCCACGGCCTTGTGAGGGACCTGCTAGCCCCAACGAAGACGACAACCAAGATGTATGCAGAGCTTGTAACTTTAATACAAGGACAACTCAAACCTAAAGAGAGCATCCTCACAGCCAGACACCGGTTCTACACCCACCGTCGGCCCGAAGGCCAAGAAATTGCTAAATATGCTGCAGATCTGAGAAGATTGGCTGCACCGTGTGATTTTGGCGACCACCTCACCGAAGCACTAAGGGACATCTTCGATATTGGAATCGGCCACGAGGGCCTCCTCCATAAGCTGCTCTCTGCGGACACTATGGTCACCCTACAGAAGTCAATCAAAGTAAGCCAGGCATTCATGATTTCGGTCTGCGACTCCAAAAGGATGATGACTCACCCCCGGGACTCTAACCCGACCAGGACAGTGAACCGAATGGCGGCTTTCAGAGGCAAGACTGCTGCCCTGAGTCGCACAACCCTGAGTCCGCCACATGGGACCAACCGGCTAGCCCCGTGCTGACGCTGTGGAGGACCCACCAGTGCCGATACAAAGACTATACCTGCAAAGGCTGCAACACTAAAGTTCACCTTCAGCAAATGTGTAGAAGAAGTTTTACTCAACAAGTCGCTGAAGAGTTGGCCGATCACCCGGGCTCCCCCGCTGATGAAGACGAAGCAGCTCAGCCCCTGAAAGAGGAGTACGGAATATTTACCTGTTCCACCGAGAGTTCCAGTCTCGATGGAGATCGACACAGGGGCGAGCCAGTCGCTGATGAATTAGACGGCCTTTGAGAAAGTCTGGGAAAATCCTGCCGAACGACCCAAAATGTCCCCAATCCAGGCAAAACTGCTCACCTACACAAAAGGCACCATCCCAGTCGTTGTCAGCGTGGAGGTCCAGGTGTCCCATGGCGGCGCGATGCACAAGCTTCCCCTGTGGATCATTGCCGGTGATGGTCTAATGCTGCTGAGAAGAAGATCGATGAAGCAAGTCCAAATCTGTCGGAGTGACGAAGGCCTCCAGGCCCTGCCGATCGACATCCTACTCGGTCCCCAGCAGCACCTGAAAACCCAACCGTCCGACTCGACTGCGCGGCAACGACACAGGCTACACAACTTAGCGGCGAGATGATTCAATCCGAATGACCAGATCTCACCCTCAGGGCTCCTACAATTTAAGTTAAAGCAATATTGCGAATTTACGTTTTCCACACTATATTTCAGATCCCTCTGTAGATTACTTCATTAGACACCTCCTTTCCAGGACAAAAAAAGAAGATTTTTCCAGTCTTTTCTCATATCTCAGATCCCCGACATCAGCCTCCAGTACTTGAATATCTTCCTGGTGTCTCGGTGAGCAGAACTGGACACAGTACTCCAGGTACGGTCCGACCAAAGAGATGTGCAGTTTGATCACCTGACTTGTATCTTACTCCTCTGGCTCTGTGGTTTAACATTCTACTGACTTGAACATATTGTGTGTCAAATCTACTAAGATTCTTAGATCTCTTTCCTTCTCATCATTAGCTATTTCAACACCATTCATGAAGTATGTATTTGTCTTATTTTTCCACCTTACGTGCAGTGCTTTGTACTTGCCTGCATTAAATTTCACCTGCCATTTATCTGTCCAAATGTCCAAATTGTTGTATTGCTTCCTCCAACTCCATTGCCCCTCACAGGGTGGCATTATCAGCAAATTTAACCACTTTCCATTAAGTGTCCGGGGCCCAGTAGCACCACGTTTGGGGGCGGTAACCGAGGCGGGAGCCGCAAACAATGCAAATTTCTCCCCGAGTCTACATACATACACCATTACAATAGATATGGAGAATAATGCAAATGGAAAGAATAGAAATTCAAGCATAAATGTGAATATAATTCAGCATGTAGAGATAGTAAGTAGCTTTGAAATAACAGCCAGGAAGTGCCAAAGGACTGCATGCTTATGTATTGAATCTTTTGACTGTCAGAGTATTTGTTTGACCAGCATATATAATGAGTAAGCAACCTAACTTGCTCCTAAAAGTGTGAAGTTCTAGCCCTGCCTGGGGTCATTTATTTGTTTGTATTGTAGATCTTTAACTGTTCAATAACTGTTGCTTCCTTTCGCAGAACAACCACGAGTTGTCAAAAATTTAACTGACAAAGAGATGGCATGCTATTTCGTAAAAAATAAGCCTACTCTTCGAGAGAGATATCCACCTAAACAACCAGAGGTAGTAAAAAGTAAGTTTGAGAGACTTAAAACAAATTGAGGTTTGCAGGGAAAAAGGCACGCCAGACTCCATGTGACCAGTAATATGATGGTGGACACAAGGGGGCCGAAATTTCCGTTTCTATTGCGACTGCCGTTAGCGCTTCTGGGAGGCGCTATCAGGGCACAAAATGGTTTTCTCCCGGGCATGGCGCTAAAATCGCCCCCCGGAATTGGGCGGGGATTTTGCGGAGGGTGCCTTGCTCCTGCCAGGAGAGCCCCCGCTTGGCTGCGCATGGCGATGATGACATCATCACCATGTGCAATGCCCCATCACCGCCCCAGAAGTGAAATTCGGCTGCACACCCTCACTTACCGCCTGGCAGTGACAACAGCTTCAGCTGCCGAGTTGCAGTCGGGAATCAACTGGAGCAGTGCTATTTAAAGGTGCCATCTTGAAACATAATCTCTGTCGGACATTTTTTTTTGTTTTCCAACATATAGGCAGAGTTGCTGGTAGACCAATGGCAGTGATAATTATTTCAAGGATTGTTCTGCCTCCTAACTAGTCCCCTTTATTACTTAAGGCAGATTTGAAATTACAACATTTCTTTTAACATAGGAACATAGAAAATAGGTGCAGGAGTAGGCCATTCGGCCCTTCGAGCCTGCACCGCCATTCAATATGATCATGGCTGATCATGCAACTTCAGTATTCCTTTCTTGCTTTCTCTCCATACCCTTTGATCCCTTTAGCCGTAAGGGCCATGTCTAACTCCCTTTTGAATATATATAACGAACTTTCCTCAACAACTTTCTGTGGTAGATAATTCCACAGGTTCACAATTCTCTGAGTGAAGAAATTTCTCCTCATCTCGGTCCTAAATGGCATACCCTTATCCTTAGACTGTGACCCCTGGTTCTGGCCTTCCCCAACATTGGGAACATTCTTCCTGCATCTAACTTGTCCAAAGAGCTGGAGCGCCCTAGGACATCATCGTGGCCCACACCGACTTGCGAGAGAACATCTTCGCAGGTTGGGGCTTCAAAGACAGCTGGAGCGGCAGGCCCTAGGACATCATGAGCTCTCCTGACCTGCGTGAGAACATCTCCGCTGGTTGGAGCTTCAAAAACAGCTGGAGCATGCCACTGCAGCTTCAGCGCGAGCTGACACAAATGTGCGATGGCTTCGAGGTGGGCAACTGGGTGACGTTATCAGCATCCAGGTCGCCGTTTGGAGTGTTGGCAGGAACATCGGCTGGGCCCTGGTACAGCAGAGGACGAGGGATGTCGTGGCGAACCTGCGACGAGTGATCGGGTCGGAGGAGCAATAAGGGAACGTGGCTGAGATTTGGTGGGTGATCGTGGCGGGGGTGCGGCGATTGTTTTTGTGGCGGAGGAGGAATGAGGGATCGTGGCAGAGGTGCAGCGAATGTTTGTGGCGGAAGAGCGGCGAGAAATCGTGGCGGAGGTACGGCGAATGAGGGTACAGGGCGCAGAAGAGCCAAGAGCCCAGGGGCAGAACGGGCCAGCCCACACTGCGATATGTGTGCGCACTAGGTCCGTGCAGCGGAGCAGGTCTCCAGTCGTCCTGGTTAACCCTTGCCTCTGGATAAAGGCCTAGCTCTGTCAAGCCTGTTAAAACACACACAGGCATCTTCCACCCCCTCAATTGGAGTTCAGGGCTGGAACATCGGGTCCTACATTGAAACATCTGTGAACTCTTGTGGAAGCATCTTCGTTCGAGGGACCTCCTATGACTTCATCAATGGCCTTCCCTTCATCAGAAGATCAGAAGTGGGGATGTTCAATGTTCCATTCCATTCATAATTTCTCAGACACTGAAGCAGTCCATGTACAAATTCAGTAATGCCTGCACAACATCAAGGCTTGAGATGATAAGTAGCCAGTAACATTCGTGCCACACAGGAGCCATATGAACATAAGATCATGGCTGATCATCAATCTCAACTCCACTTTCCTGCCCAATCTCCATATCCCTGGATTTCCCTAGAGTCCAACAATCTATCTCAGCCTTGATTATACTCAAAGACTCAGCATCCACAGCCGTTTAGGGTAGAGAATTCCAAAGATTCACAACCCTCTGAGTGGTGATATTCCTCCTCATCTGGGTCTTAAATAGCCTACCCCTTATCCTGAGACTATGCCCCCTAGTCCTAGACACTCCAGCCAGGAAACAACCTCTAGCATCTATCATGTAAATCCTCTTCATAATCTTGTATGTTGCAATGAGATCACCTTTCATTCTTCTAAACTGAAGAGCATAGGCCCATTCTACACAACCTCTCATCATAGGCAGTCCTCTCATCCCAGGAATCAATCTCGTGAATTTTTGCACTGCCTCCATGGCAAGTATATCCTTCCTTGGATAAGGAGACCAAAACTGTGCGCAGTACTCCAGGTGTGGTCACAGCAAGGCCCTGTACAATTGTAGCAAGACTTCTTTACTCTTATACTCCAACCCCCTTGCAATAAAGGCCAACATTCCTTATTGCTTGCTGTACCTGCATGCTAGCTTCCTGAGATTCTTCTAAGAGGACATACAAATCTCTCTGAACACCAACATTAAAACATTTTTCACTGTTTAAAAAATATTCTGTTTTTCCATTCTTCCTACCAAAGTGAAAAACCTCACATTTCCCTACATTATACTCCATCTGCTACCTTACTGCCCACTCACTTAGTCCATCTATATCCCTTTGCAGACTCTTTGTGTTCTCATACTGTCCCACCTAGCGTTGTATTGTCAGCAAACTTGTATACAGTACACTCGGTTCATTCATCTAGGTCATTAATATAGATTGTAAATAGCTGAGGCCCCAGCACTGATCCTTGCGGCACCCATTAGTTACATCCTATCAACCTGCAGGATGTATTATCCCTACTCTCAATTTTCTGTCCATTAACCAATCCTCTATCCATGCTAATATAATACCCCCAACACCTTGAGCCCTTATCTTGTGTAATAACCTTTTATGTGGCACCTTATCGAATCCATACCTCAAGAGCCTCTTATCAACAAGAGCAGACATTGACGACGAGATTCAACACCGCCTCCAGTGCGCCAGTGCAGCCTTCGGCCACCTGAGGAAAAGAGTGTTCGAAGACCAGGCCCTCAAATCTGCCACCAAGCTCATGGTCTACAGGGCTATCGTAATACCCACCCTCCTGTATGGCTCAGAGACATGGACTGTGTACAGTAGACACCTCAAGTCACTGGAGAAATGCCACCAATGATGTCTCCGCAAGATCCTGCAAATCCCCTGGGAGGACAGACGCACCAACGTTAGTGTCCTTGACCAGGCCAACATCCCCAGCTTTGAAGCACTGACCACACTTGATCAGCTCTGCTGGGCAGGCCACATTGTTCGCATGCCAGACACGCGACTCCCAAAGCAAGCGCTCTACTCGGAACTCTTTCACGGCAAAAGAGCCATAAGTGGGCAGAGGAAACGTTACAAGGACATCCTCAAAGCCTCCCTGATAAAGTGCAACATCCCCACTGACACCTGGGAGTCCCTGGCCAAAGACGGCCCTAAGTGGAGGAAGTGCATCCGGGAGGGCGCTGAGCACCGAGTCTCATCGCCGAGAGCATGCAGAAAGCAAGCGCAGGCAGCGGAATGAGTGTGCGGCAAACCTGTCCCACCCACCCTTTCCCTCAACGACTATCTGTCTCACTTGTGACTGGGACTGTGGTTCTTGTATTGGATTGTTCAGTCCTAGAATGGGAGCAAATCTTCTTCGATTCTGAGGGACTGCCTATGATGATGATGATGATCCATGCTAATATAATAGCCCTAACGCCTTGAGCCCTTATCTTGTGTAATAACCTTTTATGTGGCACCTTATCGAATGCATTTTGCAAATCTAAATATACTATATCCATTGGTTCACCTTTATCTACTCTGCTAGTTACATCTTCAAAAACCTCTAATTCTCCAACTCTAACTCTAATTTGTCAAAAACGATTTCACTTTCATAAAACCATGTTGATGCTGCCTAATCATGTTATGATGTTCTAAGTGCCCTGATACCACTTCCTTAACAATGGATTCCTTCATTTTCCCAGTGACTGATGTCAGTCTAACTGGTCTGTCGTTCTCTGTTTTTTCTCTCCCGCCTTTCTTGAATAGCAGTAGGCAATGACCAATGACAGTGGAAAGTCTAACCACCTCCCCTTGACATTCAATGGCACTACTGTCGTCGAATTTCCTGCATCAATATCCTCAGGGTCACCGTTGACCAGAAATATAACTGGACCAGCCACATATATACTGTGACTACAAGAACAGGTCAGAGGCTGCTATATTGCATTGAGTGATTCATCTCTTGGCTCCCCAAAGCCTTTTCACCACAAGTCAGGGGTGTGATTGAATACTCTCCACTTGCTTGGGTGAGTGCAGCTCCAACAATAATCAAAAAGCTCAACATCATCCAGGTTAAAGCAGCCCGATTGATTAGTACCCCATCTACCATCTTAGACATTCACTTCCTCCACCACCTGTGCACTGTGGCTGCAGTGTGTACCATCTACAAGATGCACTGCAGCAACTCGCCAAGGCTTCTTCGACAGCACCTCCCAAACCCACAATCTTGACCACCTAGAAGGACAAAGGCAGCAGGCGCATGGGAACACCACCACATTAAAGTTCCCCTCCGAGTCACATACCATTCCGACGTGGAAATATATTGCCATTTCTTCATCAGAACTGGGTCAAAATCCTGGCATTCCCTACGTAGCATCACTGGGAGTACCTTCACCACACAGCGGTTCAAGCTGGCAGCTCAGCACCACATGGTGAAGGACAGTTCGGGATGGGCAATAAATGCTGGCCTTGCCAGCGACGGCCACATCCCGTGAATGAATAAATAATTAAAAAACTTGCACTAGCAGTGTGATCAGGAATGTAAGTTGGCCACCTGAAACCTCCAGGCCCAGTTTTCCCCTGAAAAATGGATAAGGAGTTAAATTTCTTCCCCATTGTAAACTGATAGCACACAGGCACAATCTGGATCAAATGTCCAACCTGTGGACCATCCTGCGTGTCAGTAAGTGACCCTGCATTCTGCTGCGATGTGCATGTTCAAGTCTTTTTTTTTACTGAGAGCGATTAACTAACCCCCATTAAATACCAAATAGATGTTCGTCTACCTCAACCCCACTTTTCCTCCCTATACCCATATCCCCAAAATGAAGAGGAAGTCACATATCTGGGCTCTGTCTGTTCACATTATGAGGTACATTTACTGTTAATTAACAGCCAACCGCATTCAGCACTTTCACTGATGTATAATGTGATCACTGAGACTTTCTCCTTTCTTTACTGGCAGAATATGATATGACCGCAGATTCGTTTGACATACCACAGTGTACATGCCGTAAGTACATCTATAGATGGTCTTAAATTGAAAAAGAGTTTTTTTTCAGAAAAAGGTTCTCCAGGGGTGTCCCAACAGCCTCTGCAATATCCTGCCGACTATGCCATTGATAGCGCGAATGTACCCTCCAAGAATCACTCGTCACTCAGGGTCGGTCCATACATCAAAACGGTTTATTACGCCAGTGGGGAGATGAAGCCACTGGTGCATCCAGGTACCTCTCTCCACCGAACAAAGGGTTTCATGGATTTTTATATGTTTTACAACAGTTTACTACAGTTACATCAGCCCATTTCGGCCGGACACTATCCAATCATATTGATTATGGATTACATATAGATTCAGATAGAGCAATAGAAGTGGTCCTGAAACATTAGGTGGCTGCGTGATTGCCTCATGTGTTGCTAAGAATTATTCATGATCTTGTGACATGGTCCAGGCCCCCTCTTATCTTACTGTCCTTGGGTGCTGTCTTTGGGCAGTCTCCTTATCTTAATCCTGTTACAGAGTCTTATTGTTCTAACATGAACCAGGACATCTTGTCTGAGGCCTGAAAGCCAGTTGATTAGAGACATCTGCAGAACTCATTTTTTTTAATATGTATTCCTGTGTGAGAAACAACAGTTATCAGTAACAAAGAATGCAGTCTCTTTCGGCTAGCTGAAATCGCTTGAGGCTTTGCTGAATCACGAGCAGCCATCTTCATACATTTTACACACACACATTTAATTCTAACATTATGCATTATGCTACAGGCGCCTTTGCTCTATTGGAAAATATCTCTCTCTAACAATTCCCCCCTTTCAGTAAAGGGGCTAGTCCTAGCCCCCTGAAACCGACACTAATTTATATGATGTCATTTATGGTTTTTTTTTATCACCCGGTACTCCCTGCTTTGACGTGCTGGCCAGTCACGTGATTTCAGGAGTCCCAGTTGTTTTAGATCAAATTAATATAGTTCGAATCGCCCCTCTCGCCTGTCATGTGAGCTCTGGTGTTAAACCTCCGTTGTTGTGCATAATATCTGCAGGAACGGCAAGTCATGATTCCCCATGCTAACGTTAGGACTTGCTGTATTCCGACCAGTGTATGTGATATAATTCAAATCCAAGGGTGGATGTTGACATTCATCCCCCAGTTCCAAACCCTCCTCCACCAACTCTCATCCTGCAGTTCTGTGTCGGTGTCTTTCTCCAGTATCTCAATCTTTGTCTGTAGTTGGTGGTAGAGTTTAACAGACTGTCCGACTCTGAGTCTTAGTTCCCTTACTACTTCCGCTAAATGGGGAATAGGGGCCTGTACTGGCTCGTCATAGTCCTGCAGGTGATCATGGAGCTGATCGGTAGCGTTAATGATTTCGGTACCTCGCCGTCTAACTTGGATAAAGCGGGCTTGCCCTATAGCAATGGGTCGTAGGGGTGTAAAGCAGAAGTTTGGTTGCGGGATCTGACATTGCAAGCCGTTATACTGATATGAGTGTTCCGTGGTGGAGACACAGTATCTCCCTTTGCCTCCGTACCCGGCCCGGGCAAAATGTGTAGGGGCAGGTACTATTTCCAGAACGCATCCATCGGTTCGATTAAAACCGCACTCATCTAATTCTCCCTGTCCCACTGGGTGTGGACACACCGTGATCTCGCCCCTCTGTTTGCACCCTGTCTGTCAGGGAGACGCCGTATAGCGTGTTATCTCTACGGATAGCGGAGTCTGCGGTTAAATAGTAACGGAGGGAGGCATTGTCGCGTACAACCCCGATATTCTCCAATTGGTGAAGGGGAAATGGACCTGAGTCTCGTGTGACTATAGGGATGATCAAGACAATCCCCACTCCCGCAGCTGTGCCCATTTGGCAGTTTGGGATCGCTGGGTATACTCTGGTTAGTCCCTTCAGAGTGCAGTTATCCAGTGTCCCCTTCATCTTGGCTAGCAGAGCCAGATGTGAGCTGTCTATCCAGTCCGGTACCTCCCCCCTTTGGATCTGATCGCGGTTGTGTCGTATCTGTCCCACCATCCACAAACCATAAGTGTGACAGAGTTGCCCTTGTCGGAGCTTTTCGGCATCTTCCTCTTCTCTGTCAATTAGATGATTAATTGTTTTGGCATGTGTGTCGATTACTGAAATTCCATCTAACTGTATCTCTATGCCTTCCCTTCCTAAGTCGACTTGGTCTTTCTGATTCTGCTCTGCCCGCTCTAACAGTTCCTTCATCACCTCTTTAAGTTGTTCCACCTTTTCATTCAGCCCTTGTATATCCAGTGAGTTTACTATGGAGGTCCCGGTATTAAAGCCGGTAACAGCGTCATTAATTATTCTCCTCTTATGCCTATGCACCTGCTCTTGTCCTCGGAACCTACTGGCACCCATGGCATCAGCAGCCTGCTACACTACAACCTTACACTATACATCTTTCTTGCCTGTTCTGTACAATACTCCAGCATTTGTATGCCTGAAATATTGATCAGAACCGACACAATTTCATGTTTTACATTATCATATAATAATTCACCTTCGTTAAGTAATACAATCCTGTTCTGCGGTCCCGTAGTGGTTAAAGGACATGGGAAGAGTTCGGGCAAGGTGGAGGTCGCTATGGGGCGCGATGTCGGAGGTGGTGAGTGCAGCTCCAACAATAATCAAAAAGCTCAACATCATCCAGGTTAAAGCAGCCCGATTGATAAGTACCTCATCTACCATCTTAGACATTCACTTCCTCCACCACCTGTGCACCGTGGCTGTAGTGTGTACCATCTACAAGATGCACTGCAGCAACTGGCCAAAGCTTCTTCGACAGCACCTCCAAAACCCACAATCTTGACCACCTAGAAAGACAAAGGCAGCAGGCGCATGGGAACACCACCACATTAAAGTTCCCCTCCGAGTCACATACCATCCCGACGTGAAAATATATTGCCATGTCTTCATCAGAACTGGGTCAAAATCCTGGCATTCCCTACGTAGCATCACTGGGAGTACCTTCACCACACAAACTGCAGCGGTTCAAGGTGGCAGCTCAGCACCACATGGTGAAGGACAGTTCGGGATGGGCAATAAATGCTGGCCTTGCCAGCGACGGCCACATCCCGTGAATGAATAAATAATAAAAAAACTTGCACTAGCAGTGTGATCAGGAATGTAAGTTGGCCACCTGAAACCTCCAGGCCCAGTTTTTCCCTGAAAAATGGTTAAGGAGTTAAATTTCTTCCCCATTGTAAACTGATAGCACACAGGCACAATCTGGATCAAATGTCCAACCTGTGGACCATCCTGCGTGTCAGTAAGTGACCCTGCATTCTGCTGCGATGTGCATGTTCAAGTCTTTTTTTTTTTACTGAGAGCGATTAACTAACCCCCATTAAATACCAAATAGATGTTCGTCTACCTCAACCCCACTTTTCCTCCCTATACCCATATCCCCAAAATGAAGAGGAAGTCACATATCTGGGCTCTGTCTGTTCACATTATGAGGTACATTTACTGTTAATTAACAGCCAACCGCATTCAGCACTTTCACTGATGTATAATGTGATCACTGAGACTTTCTCCTTTCTTTTCTGGCAGAATATGATATGACCGCAGGTTCGTTTGACATACCACAGCGTACATGCCGTAAGTACAGCTATAGATGGTCTTAAATTGAAAAAGAGTTTTTTTTCAGAAAAAGGTTCTCCAGGGGTGTCCCAACAGCCTCTGCAATATCCTGCCGACTATGCCATTGATAGCGCGAATGTACCCTCCAAGAATCACTCGTCACTCAGGGTCGGTCCATACATCAAAACGGTTTATTACGCCGGCGGGGAGATGAAGCCACTGGTGCATCCAGGTACCTCTCTCCACCGAACAAAGGGTTTCATGGATTTTTATATGTTTTACAACAGTTTACTACAGTTACATCAGCCCATTTCGGCCGGACACTATCCAATCATATTGATTATGGATTACATATAGATTCAGATAGAGCAATAGAAGTGGTCCTGAAACATTAGGTGGCTGCGTGATTGCCTCATGTGTTGCTAAGAATTATTCATGATCTTGTGACATGGTCCAGGCCCCCTCTTATCTTACTGTCCTTGGGTGCTGTCTTTGGGCAGTCTCCTTATCTTAATCCTGTTACAGAGTCTTATTGTTCTAACATGAACCAGGACATCTTGTCTGAGGCCTGAAAGCCAGTTGATTAGAGACATCTGCAGAACTCATTTTTTGAATATGTATTCCTGTGTGAGAAACAACAGTTATCAGTAACAAAGAATGCAGTCTCTTTCGGCTAGCTGAAATCGCTTGAGGCTTTGCTGAATCACGAGCAGCCATCTTCATACATTTTACACACACACATTTAATTCTAACATTATGCATTATGCTACAGGCGCCTTTGCTCTATTGGAAAATCTCTCTCTCCAACACTTTCTCCTTTCTTTACTGGCAGAATATGATATGACCGCAGATTCGTTTGACATACCACAGCCTACATGCCGTAAGTACAGCTATAGATGGTCTTAAATTGAAAGAGTTTTTTTTCAGAAAAAGCCTTTGAAAGGAGTGCGGGCATTGGTGATCCAACATTCTGGGTCTGAACAGTAACTTGCCCATAATTCAGGATATGGTGAACTTCACAGCTTGGTTAGCCCATCATGGTCAATGGAGGCCAGGATACCACTTGGTTAATGCTGAACCACAGAAACAAAAAGGTAACAGGGTCTATCGTGAATTGAGGGGGAGAGAATCTCGGAATTGACTTGATATGCATTTTTTTAAATGGCATCTTTGATGATCTCAGGACGTCCCATAAAACTTTACAGCCAATGAAATACGTTTGAACTGCTGTAATGTAGGCAACACGGCAGCCAATTTTCACACAGCAAGGTCCCACAAACAGCAATGTAACAATTACAGATTACACCTGTTGCAGTGTTATTGGTTGAGGGATAAATATTGGCCAGGACACCAGGGAGAACTCCTTTACTCTTCTTCAAAATAGACTGAGGCTCTTTTCTCCAGAAAAGCAAAGACAGAGGGGACCTGATCGAGGTCTTTAAAATTATGAAGGGATTCGATAGGGTAGATGGAAAGAAAATATTTCCACTTGTGGGGCAGTCCAAAACTAGAGGCCATAAATATAAGATAGTCACTAATAAATCCAATAAGGAATTTAGGAGAAACTTATTTACTCAGAGAATGGTGAGAATGTAGAACTCGCTACCAGATGGAGTAGTTGAGGTGAATAGCAGAGATGCACAAAGGGAATGTAGATAAGTGCATGAGGAAGAAAGGAATAGAATATGCAGATAAAGTGAGATGAAGGCTCGTGTGCAACATAAAAGGTAATGTTTTTGCTTCATAAGTTCTTTGTTGATAAACCACCTAGTTTTTAAGAGCAAAGATTTAACAATCACACTGCACATTACCAGTTCTTCCAGTAGGCTCACAACTGCATACCTCATTGTGGATGACTGTGTTTTATTGAGTCTTCAACATCACATGACTGGCTAAGCCACTCACAATGCAACAGCTCTACAACTCTTTTGTTGAGAACAATAAACAATTAAATCAAGTGCTCCCTGATTAAAGGGGGGGGGGGGGAACACTTCAAACAGTTCACAAGTGCCCTTTTTTTTGTTAATTTTTGGGGGGCACTAAAACCACAAATTATACAAGTCCCCCCTGGCTAAAACACGAGGGGGGACACTAAAACCCGGCAATAAAACAAATTAAACTTTAAAACATATAAAATCAAATTAAAATTTGGTTGCCGGGGGTGATGATGCACTCCAGTCCCTCCGGTGCCCATCTGTCGCGGAAGGCCGCGAGCGTACCAGTGGACACCGCGTGCTCCATCTTCAGGGACACCTTGGCTCGGATGTAACCACTGAAGAGAGGCAGGCAGTCGGGCCGAACGACCCCCGCGACCGCCCGCTGCCTGGACCGGCTGATGGCCCCCTTGGCTGTGCCCAGGAGCAGTCCTACAAGGAGGCCCTCGGACCTACCCGCTCCCCTCCGCACAGGGTGCCCAAAGATCAGGAGTGTGGGACTGAAGTGCAGCCAGAATTTGAGCAGCCATCCCTTCAAATAATGGAATAGGGGCTGCAACCTCGCACATTCCATAAAAACATGGAACACGGACTCTTCCAGGCCGCAGAAATTGCAGGCGGCCTGGGAGCCCGTGAACCGACTTATAAATTTATTGCACGGGACTGCTCCGTGCACCACCCTCCAGGCCAAGTCCCCAATAAATAGTGGGAGGACTCCCGCATAGAGTACACTCCATTGGGGACCCTCGCCTCCTCCGGACGGCAAGATGGTACACCATGGCGTGTCCGGACGGCAGACGAGGATGGCAAGGTGGAGAGTGTGCAGGAGCAGCCCGTACAGGAAACCTCTCTGCGCAGAACTGAAAGGCACGGAGGGGATTTCCCTGAGGCGGCTCAAGTTGTGAGGCGCTGGCTCCCGAGGGAGGTTTCGGGGCTTGGCGCCGATGAGGAATTCCATCCGGACAGGGGTCAGTTTGGACGGGATCTCCCCACGTGCTTGAGCCTCCTTGACACACCTAACGGAGTCAGGGCCCAGCGCTGATTTTAGCGACTCAATGGCATTGGTCGCGCGCCGGACGTCGGCCCAGTTTAGGCGCCGTGCCAACACGTCTGGTGCCATCCAGCCCGCTCCTCCGCCATCGAGCTTGTTGCTGACCCTGGTTACCTCGCCAGCCACAGCCCTCTCGTCCGCCTGCCACCTAAAACCGTGGTCGTGGAGGCACTGATTTCTGAGCAGCGGCTCCTGCAGGACAACCGCCACTCCAGATGGTGGAGAGCTGCGCTTGGTGGCGACTCTGTTCCAGACCCTGATGAGTTCCTGGTAAAAGATAGGCAGCCCCCGCATGGCGGTCCTGATGCCCCCCAGGCTCAGAAACAGGAGCTGTGTGTCATATTTGAGGCTGTACTGCTGGCGGAAGAAATACGTCGCCAGTGCACGCCACCTAGGAAAGGCCCCACGTAAAGGTATCTCTGCAGGGTCTGAAGACGGAAAGTCTCAAGCTGGGTGCCTGCGCACACCAACGCCTGACCCACCTCCCTAAGCAGGAGACTGAAGACCGCAGCAGAGACCCAGTGCTTCCCGTTGATCCAGAAGAAGTCCACCGGCTTCTTCTGTATCTTGGCGGGGGGAGGGATCAAAGTGACCAGCCGGTACCACAGCATAGCGGCCACCAGCTGGTTTATGACTAGTGCTCGACCCCTGTAGGACAGCACTCGGAGCAGTACTGTCCAGCGCCCTAGGCGAGCGGCGACCTTGGCCTCCAGCTCTTGCCAGTTTGCCGGCCAGGCTTCCTCATCGGTGCTAAGGTAGACTCCCAGATAGAAGAGATGGGTCGTGCTCCAGGCAAAAGGCCCAAGCTCCTCCGGCAGGGAGTCCACCCGCCACTGACCCACCAGGAGTCCGGAACATTTCTCCCAGTTGATCCTGGCGGAGGATGCGGCCGCGTAAATCTCCAGGCGCTCACGCATCCTCTGCAGGTCAACGGGATCCTCGACCGTGAGGAGCCAGTCATCGGCGTAAGCCGAGAGGATGACCTCCACGTCTGGCCCTTGCAGAGCCAGTCCCGTCAGCCTCGTCCGCAAGAGGTACAGGAAAGGCTCCACGCAGATGGCATATAACTGGCCGGACATGGGGCATCCCTGGCGCACTCCTCTCCCAAAGCAAAGAGGCGCCGTCAAAGACCCGTTCACCTTAATCAGACACTCTGCGGCGGCGTACAAAAGTCGGATCCGTCCAGCCCCGGGGCCTTTCCCCTCGAGAGCTGGTCAAGGGCACCGGTCAGCTCCGCCAAGCTTGGCAGAGCATCCAGATTTTCGGTGCCTTCCGGGCCGACTTTCGGCAGGTCCTCCCACAAAACTCTACGTGCTTCCTTGCTGGACGGATAGAGAGAGAACAGAACTCCGTAATAGTCTCGGGCCCTGTTGCCGATGACCTCCGGATCCGAGACAAGAGATCCGTTGGCGGCCAGCAGCATCAAGAGCTGCTTACAGACCCCCTGTCTTTTTTCCAGAGAGTAGAAGGGGGAGCCGCGATCCAGGTCCTGGAGAAACCAAATCCACGACCTCACGAATGCGCCTCGGGACCCGGCGAGCTGCAGGTCCTTCAGCGCGGCCTTCTTCGCTTCGTACACCATCCGCAGGGCCGGGTCCTCAACGACTTGACCGAGACGGGATTCCATGTCGAGCACATTCTTTTCCAGGCACCCCTCCCTGGCTGCCCGCCTCTTGGTCGACCCCCTCGCATACTCTTGACAGAAGAGACGGACGTGAGCCTTGCCCACGTCCCACCATAGCCTCAAGGAGGGGAAGGCCCCCTGCTTTCTTCTCTAGTTGGCCCAGAAATGACGGAACGAATCCCGGAACCGCTCGTCCTCCAACAGCAGGTTGTTAAAATGCCAGTATGCGGACCCCGTCCTCGCGCGGAGTGAAGTGAGCTCCGCCCACACCAGGTGGTGGTCCGAACACGGCACCGGCTGCATGGAGGCCGCCGGAACGCAGGAAACGTACGCCCGAGACATGTAAAGGCGGTCGATTCTGGACCATCCTCTTCCAGGCCTCACCCACAAGCGCTGGAGTCGGGATGGAGATTTCGCCAGATGTCCACCAAGTCGAGGAACCCGACTACGTTTCTCAATTTTTCTATCGCCGTCATGCTCTGCGGGGCACCGGAGCAGTCCCTCGCCTCAAGGGTGCAGTTAAAATCCCCCCCGAGGACAATGCAGTCGCCAATGTCGACGGAGCCAAGAAGAGTGGACACTTCTTCAAAGAAGCGCGTTTGCTGCGGGCCGGGCTGAGGGGCGTACACGTTCACGAGATGGAGCGGCATGTCCCCCAGTTGAACCGTGACGTGCTGCAAATGCCCTGGCACAGGCTCCTCGACCCCCAAGATCTCCGGCTGAAAATGTGGGGCCAGAAAGCTAGCCACCCCACAAGAAGTGGTAGTGAAGTGGCTTATGCGGACCTCTCCTTGCCATTCCAGGAGCCACGTGGCCTCGTCTCCCAGAATGGTGTGGGTTTCCTGCAGGAAGCACACCGCATATGTCCCCTCCCATAGGATCGAAAAATTGTTAAATCTATGGCGTGTCTCTCTGCTGCTGTTGATGTTGATACTGGCTATGGTTATCTTCATGGCAAAAGCATAGTGCAACCTCTACCTTAACCTATTGTGGGGGGAAGTGGAGTCGTTTGTTGACCTCCACTCCCTCAGCAACCCAGTGAGGAACGTTCTGAGCTGGCGCAGCTCAAAGCTTTCTTGTTTTGATAAGGGCCCGCCTGCGGCCATGGTTTTAATGGCGGCGCGGACGGACCTGTTGAGCAGCGCTGGCTCGGACCATTTGTCCAGGGTCAGATGGGTTCGGTTGCGGCGACCCTGGCATTGTGCCAAAAAATCTCGGAGTTCCTTTACAGGAATGAGGGGGGACTCAGCGGTAGGCACGAGGAGATCCTCCACCTCACTGGTGATGGACTCCAGATCTTCTCCCGTGCCCTCCACCGAATCCCCGTCCCCCTCTGGGTGGTCGCCGCCAGCAGCCGGTCCGTCGACCGCACTGGGTATGGCACACAAAATGATCCCTCCGTTGTCTTCTCCCGCACCAGCCGAACAAAAAGCTGGTGGCGGAAGGAGAACACATGATGGAGGCTGGCCTCCCTGAGGCCAAGAGGTATGGGATTGATCCCAGACCTTACCTCCCCCAGTTGATGTAGGTGGGGGAGGAGGAGCTCAGCGGGAACAAAGGGTGGGATATTCGAAATGATGACCCTCTGCGCGGTGGCCTCGAGAGGGTCCACCGGCAGGAAGGTCCCGCCCACCGTGAGCCCCTTTTCGAGGGTCAGGGACACCACCCGCTCTGACTCCAGGAAGAACACAGCCTTACCGGACATCTTGGAGGCTGCGACAATGGCCGAGGGGCCGACTACCCCCAGCCATTGCCCTCAAGCACTCCTCGATGCTCATGTTGGGGTGAGTGTAGCTCTTCACCTCATTTTTTTTGGCAATGAGTTTAAATGATGGCAGGGCAGCAGGAGGCGCCATGGCTGCGGACACCACGCACGTATATGTCATTGCTGGCCCTGCCATGGGCATGGATGGGGTTGCCATTATGGGGTCCCTTTAAGGGCTACACTCATCCCAAAGTCACAGGCCTGATAGGTCTCAATGGCCTTGTTAATATTGAGCAGAGGGAGCTCTTAAAGAGGCACACCTCTCCCCTACTTGATGATTGGGGAGGGGCATTTCTCCCTCTGCTCAGTTGTCTTATTATAAATAATTTAATTAATTAAAGGGGAGAACGGGGCCACTCAGAGAGAGACAAGCTGCGAGAGTAGGTCTCCCCTCACAGCGTTGGGTGGGTATTTTCTGGGGTGCACTACCCGGATGGTAAACACTAGACAAAGTCTTAAATAATGGTCTTCGGGTGGGGGGAGAAGATGTCTTCGCCCGGGATAGCTGGAACTACCCAGGCACAGTACTCCCAACGATGTTAATTAGGGTGTTAATGAGTCTTCAGCCAGGTAGCTCCAGCTAACCCAGGCCAGGCAATGGGGGAAGGGTGCTTTAGTGGTGTGTGTGTGGCCTAGTTGTGGGCAAGAACCCCACACACACTTAGACACACACACCCCCCGCGATGTTCCGGCCTTCAAATTAATCTTCTTTCCTCCCCCCACCAATAAAACAAAGTCTTTTTGGGAAGTGCACCAATACACCCACCAGTAGATGATGTAGAATAATGGCTCTCCCTCCTTCCTCAATGGATGATGTTATTTCTAGGATGTTATTTGTTGTTCTTTTCTCCTCCTCTCTCCAACTCTCTGTAGCAGTTGCTCTCCTCCTCTCCCTCTGGATGTTTGAATTCAGTAAGCCCCTTCCTCCTCTTCCTGGGGTGTACTCAGGTCAGCAGGCTGGAGCAGATTGCAAGAGCTCCTCTCTCCACCAGCTCACTGCTCCAAGTGAATAGGCCACACCTACAACAGCTCTGCACACCTGTGAACATACTCACCAGGTGCATACATTACACTGCTTCGCCTTTTTTAAGAAGCACGGTATTTATACAATATTTCAAAAAAATACTTACGATTACAATCTTACAAATTTGACTGCTGAGCCTGAGGATCTTGTTGTAAGCTTTTAACTTCCTCCTGCTCTGACCTCGATTTCTTTGCAATTGACTGGCTACGCCCATTTTCTATATTCTTATTTGACTCAGGACACCGTCTTGGGGAATTTCAGTTTCCATGACGTGTAGCCCAGGGTTTCTGACCTCTATGTTCCTGTATCCTCTTGAGTTTCCTTGAAACCCTTACATCAGTCCTAGTGTTAGCTTTCTTCCCAAGATCTTGATGTTCCCAGTTATCAATATTCCGTCTAGTTGGTTTGCGTTTTCTCATTGATCTTCTCATCTGAACCCCAACTTCACTGCCTGCCCCCCCGGAAGATGCAGAGTCTCTGCGAGATTGTCCCATACCCTCAGTCGGCTGCATCTGAGTTGGTGGGGATATGGACGTTGAGTCCGTTGAAGTAGTTGGACCTGTCCACTCACACTGTTCATCATCCAACTCAGACTCAATCATCTACTTGTGGTACCGAAGGTGTATCACTCGCTAGAAACATTTGATCCCATGAAGCTTCCTGATGTATTCACCAATTTTGACCAAGTACTGCTTGGTGTCACAACCCAAATAATTGTACCAATGCCTCTTCAGAGGCTGGTCTGAGGATTGGAGCGGGAGTGGCAGTTGATTCTGTCAATCGGCGCGGGGTCTGGGTGTGTTCCCTTATTGCAGCAGCTAACTCCTACATTCCCTCCCTCATGTTCACTGATAGCGCATCAGCTACCTGCAACATTCCCTTCCTCATGTGCACCGACATTGTTTCGGCTGACTGAGATAATCTCTCCCTCATGTTCCCGGACAGTGTTCCCATTTCTCGAGAGTGTATTGTTATTTCTCCCGCCAGGCCCAATACCTGATCACCCACCCCACTGATGTTGTCCAGGAGTGCTCGGGTAAGGTCAATGCTCTCCGCACTCATTGCCTTCATCTTTAACCACATCTGTTAGATCCTGCACCTCAGGAGAGCGCTGTTGAGCTCTCCTTCCCCTCCTCACCCTGGATGTGGCTCGCTGCATCGCACTGGGACCCGCAGGCTCAGATGGTGGAGCCCTGGATGTGCCTCACTTGCAGCCCAATGAAATCCTCAGCCTCGGACGGTGGGAAACCATGGAATGTCCCACCAATACTCATTCCATTCAGGGAAGGAGTTGGCACCTCAATGGCATCTGCACCTCCTCCAGACTGAGTACAACAGTGGGGGCTTCATCCATCCCCTCCCCGTCATGCTCCTGGTCTGGAAGGTAGGATTGCAAGATGTTCTCTTCTTCAGGCTCATCCGCGTCTGAATCTTCTTCTGTATCGGCTTCAGCCTCGTCAGGGTTGGCCTCAAGTTCTGAAAAATATAACAGAACAGACAAATGGTTAGCAACAGAGAAGGGGGCAGGGCGGCATGAGTAGGCTCACACAGCGCCAGGCAGCAGGCTCATTTGAAGGACCACAATGAATGATAGCACATTGCATCAACCGAAGCATAGCTGACGGAGACAACCCCATGAATAAAAGGACGGCTAGCCCACGCAGTACTTAACATTTAGCAAAGCCAGACTGTGGAATTTGCAGGACTTACCCTCTCCCTCGAGTGTGGGCCCAGCTGGTGTAGTGGTGGTTGCTTTTCTCCAGGCAGGACCCATCAAAGCAGCAACCCTGTCTTCCAAGGGGGTCAGTGGGTGCAGATTTGCCAGGCCTCCACCTGTTCGAGTTCTTTCCCTTTTGTTGTGCGCCACCTTCCTTTGCAAAGATGAAAATATAACTTTTTAAGAGATGGTGTTTTTCTGCTGGTTGAATAACTGAAAATATTACTTACACTAACTACTTGACTAAGGTCCTGCCACTTCTTTTCTTTTTAGAAATATAGAAACATAGAAAATAGGTGCAGGAGTAGGCAGTTCGGCCCTTCGAGCCTGCACCACCATTCAATAAGATCATGGCTGATCATTCATCTCAGCCTTTCCTGTTTTCTCTCCATACCCCTTGATTCCTTTAGCCGTAAGGGCCATATCTAACTCCCTCTTGAATATATCCAATGAACTGGCATCAACAACTCTCTGCGGTTGGAAATTCCGCAGGTGAGTGAAGAGGTTTCTCCTCATCTCATGGCTTATCCCTTATCCTTAGACTATGTCCCCTGGTTCTGTACTTCGCTAACATCGGGAACATTCTTCCTGCATCTAACCTGTCCAGTCCCGTCAGAATTTTATATGTTTCTATGAGATCCCCTCTCATCCTTCTAAACTCCAGTGAATATAGGCACAGTCGATCCAATCTCTCCTCATATGTCAGTCCTGCCATCCCTGGAATCAGTCTGGTGAACCTTCGCTGCACTCCCTCAATAGCAAGAATGTCCTTCCTCAGATTAGGAGACCAAAACTGAACACAATATTCCAGGTGAGGCCTCACCAAGGCCTTGTACAACTGTAGTAAGACCCCACTGCTCCTATACTCAAAACCCCTAGCTATGAAGGCCAACATACCATTTGCCTTCTTCACCGCCTGCTGTACCTGCATGCCAACTTTCAATGACTGATGTACCATGACACCCAGGTCTCGTTGTACCTCCCCTTTTCCTAATTTGCTGCCATTCAGATAATATTCTGCCTTCGTGTTTTTGCCCCCAAAGTGGATAACCTCACATTTATCCACATTATACTTCATCTGCCACGCGTTTGCCCACTCACCTAACCTGTCCAAGTCACCCTGCAGCCTCTTTGCGTCGTCCTCACAGCTCACACCGCCTCCCAGCTTAGTGGCATCTGCAAACTTGGAGATATTACACTCAATTCTCTCATCCAAATCATTAATGTATATTGTAAATAGCTGTGGTCCCAGCACTGAGTCCTGCAGCACCCCACTAGTCACTGCCTGTCATTCTGAAAAGGACCCGTTTATCCCGACTCTCTGCTTCCTGTCTGCCAATCAGTTCTCTATCCACGTCAGTACATTACCCCCAATACCATGTGCTTTAATTTTGCACACCAATCTCTTCTGTGGGACCTTGTCAAAGGCCTTTTGAAAGTCCAAATACACCACATCCACTGGTTCTCCCTTGTCCACTCTACCAGTTACATCCTCAAAAAATGCTAGAAGATTTGTCAAGCATGATTTCTGTTTCATAAATCCATGCTGACTTGGACTATTCCCAACACTGCTTTCCAAATGTGCTGCTATTTCATCGATAATAATTATTTCCAACATTTACCCCACTACCGATGTCAGGCTACCCGGTCTATAATTACCCATTTTCTGACAAGACTCGAGGTGCTCAGCGCCCTCCTGGATGCACTTCCTCCACTTAGGGCGGGCTTTGGCCAGGGACTCCCAGGTGTCAGTGGGGATGTTGCACTTTAACAGGGAGGCTTTGAGGGTGTCCTTGTAACATTTCCACTGCCCACCTTTGGCTCGTTTGCCGTGAAGGAGTTCTGAGTAGAGCACTTGCTTTGGGAGTCTTGTGTCTGGCATGCGAACTATGTGGCCTGATCAAGTGTAATCAGTGTTTCAATGCTGGGGATGTTGGCCTGGCCGAGGACGCTAACGTTGGTGCGTCTGTCCTCCCAGGGGATTTGTAGGATCTTGCGGAGACATCGATGGTGGTATTTCTTCAGAGACTTGAGGTGAGTAGTGAGTGCAGTGCTGAGGGAGTGCTGCACTCTCGGAGCTGCTGTGTTTTGGATGAGACGTTAAACCGAGGCCCCATCTGCCCTCTCAGGTGGATGTAAAAGATCCCATGGCACTATTTTGAAGAAGAGCAGGGGAGTTATCCCTGGTGTCCTGGCCAATATTTATCCCTCAATCAACATAACCAAAACAGATTATCTGGTCATTATCCCATTGCTGTTTGCGGGAGCTTGCTGTGCGCAAGTTGACTTCGGTTTTCCCACATTACAACAGTGACTACATTCCAAAAGTACTTCATTGGCTGTAAAGTGCTTTGGGAGGTCCGGTGGTTGTGAAAGGTGCTCTATAAATGCATGTCTTTCTTTTTATTGAGTGTTGCTCTTCTCTGTTCAATGCCAGGCTTCCCAATTATGAATTCTTCCATGATAGATGATTTGGAGAATGAATACGACCATCAAGGTAACTAGGCTTTAATATTAATGAGATCATCTAAGACATGGAATCACATGAAAGAATAGAATAAGGAGAAACTGCTTCCACTGGCAGGTGGGTCTGTAACCAGAGGACTCAGATTTAGGATAATTGGCAAAAGAACCAGAGGGGAGATGAGGACAATTTTTAATACAGTGAGTTGCTAAAAGAAAAAATGGCAAGACTACGGGGATAGAGCTGGGAAGTGGGACGACAAATGATAAGTAGTAAGAGCTTGTTCCCCATTACGAGATTCATTGTTTGTTTTGGGTTTTTGATGTGAAAGGCATTGTCTGAATATTTTTTATTCTCTATTTGATAGACTTTGGAAATTTGTCCTCCATATTCAGTGCAGATTCACAACATGAAGTTGAGGACCTCAGTTCAGGTAACCGGAACTTAATACTGAAAAGGTTACATAGTTCATGTTGTGATGAGAGTGACAGAAATAAGAAAAGTTTTCAATTGTAGGGGGTAGTGTGTGGGTCAGGTTCACTTCTGACTTTCTGAGCGGTTCGAATCACTCTCACTCCCTCGATTCTAGACCTTGGATTTATTTAGGGATGTGACAAAGTGCAGCAGACAACTGGTTTTGGTGCAAGAAACTTTGATTTTATTCAAGAAAGAAAAATACAATATTTAATGTCTTGTCAAAATCTTACAATCTCTAAAATAGGGAACACTTTAATACACACAAGAAGAAATACAGCAGAAAAAAACATCTCCCACCTCCCAATCCCTATCTGTAGCTAAGTTAGACTCTAGGGCAGCAGGGATAATGCTCACCAATCCTTCCTTTGACAGTTGATGGTAGTTCGTGATTTCGGGGTTCGCTGGGTTTTGTAGGTTCTGCTTGCCATACCCCAAACGTAGTAGAGGACTTCTTACTGCGTTTCCTTCAGTTGGGGTGTGTCCGCTGATGCGGTAGGGCGCATTTTGGATGTATGGAGTAAGTACCCACTTTTTCTCTTGCAGAGGTAGGGTTTTGGGTTACTTTAGGTGAGGTTTTACCCGTTAGCAGGTCAGGAACAGATTGTAGAGTGTAAAACTTTCGATTCTCTGTTTTTTTCCCGAGTTGGTTCTTGTCGAAATCTGCCGATCGCGGTGGTTCAATATTACCAAGTTGGTTGTTGGTAATGGTTTGTTGGTAGTTTCGTAAGGCTCTTGTTGCCGCGATATGTCCGATGATGTCCGTGGTCACAGAAAACTGACTTTCTGCCTTGGCTGTGATGATCTGTGACAGCCTCGAAATAACCATGAATAGTTTTGAATAACCTGTGATAACCTACTGACTGCAAAACAGGGCCTCAATTATACTTTGAGAGGCCCTCTAATCTGTGCGCCAAATCAAGCCCAGTTCTTTGTTTAATTTTGGCGGGCTCGTTAATGTGTCACTTGTTGAAATTATCCTTTGGCGGGCTCGTAAATGTGTCAATTGTTGAAATTATCCTTTGGTTTCGAGTCGCAATTGTTGAAGCTAGTTTCTGGTGTCGAGTCGCCTGTCTGGGTCTGAGATTTCTATAAAGGCCGGAAAGGTGATTAGTATTATGCATGTGTTGAATGGGTCCTGTGCTTAGACTGGAAACTGTACTTCCTTGGGTCGATTGTTGAAATGTTAATGTCTTCTAGTGGGTAGGTCTGAGGGTAAACAATTCTCCAGACAATTTGATTAGCTCCAATATCCCCAGATAGTTTGATTAGCTCCAATATCCAAAACTGGCTTTACAGAGGTTGATCCCACCTCTGGTCTTGCAGCCTTTTTTCCCTCACAGACCCAAAGTTCGTCTTAAAAGAGTCCAAAAATGATCCTTCCTTGGGGTTTCTTCAAGCATGGGGGAATCTTTGAATTTTGAGAAAACCTACACAATTGACTATGGTCCAGAAATGTGGTTTGAAAGTGACAAAGCTACATGGCACATTGATCTTCCAAAGTGCAATGCCACAGAGCACCAGCACATCGGTTCCCCTCTGTGATTCTGCACAAGGTGGGATTGATGCTGAGACCCACAGTGCTTGACGTACTCGTGCACTTTGGGCACTGGAGCCCCCGATGGTATGGTACAGAATCGCAAACCCTGCTCCCTGCATTGAGTGCTAAGCAGTAGGAGCGTAAAGTCCATAGGGTATTAGGAACCTGCTCATCAACAATACACAAAGTTCATCAAATGAGCGAAACAGTGCCATTAGGCACCGACATTGTTATCTTAATGGGACAAGTAGCTCCACTACCATTTGTCCTGTACAGGGATGGCTCAGCATCGTTAAATGATACAGTAACCAACTCATATGAACTTAAAAATGCAGAAGGAAAGATATTAGATCCATGGAAGGTTAGAGCCAAGATTCTCTGGAATGACATTGGGATTGACAGGCTGCAGTTATGACAGGAACCAAGGCCTTTTCACTTATAGAGAGAATGTGAAGGAGTGATAGAGGCTTTTAAAATTATGAAAGGGTTGAAGGGTGTAAAGTGAGAGATTGTTTTCATAGATTGGGGATTTAGTGACATTGATATAAAATGAAATAGTGAACAGACAGTGTAATGGGATAAGCACAGACAACTCCAGTTCAAGAACGAGCACCTGTGCAGGAATGAGGGGCCAAAGGACCTTCTTTACATTCTGATTGTATGAAGAAGTTTATTATATTGTTAGACAAACATAGCAACGCAGTTCACTTTGTAATACAAATCCAAATATATATATACATGGGGTGAAGGTCATTACATATCTGAGAGCGCAAACTATTATTTCAAAATCCTCTGATAAAAGAGATATTAGGGAACATTTTCTGGTCAATGGGATTGCACAAGTAATCCACTCCCTACAGCATAATGAATTGCTCGAACATAATGACCATGTAGATGCCGCTCACACATTTAAAGGTAAAAGTGCCTGAAGTGCATATCAGGAGCTTGGGCTATTATTTTTTTAATAATTCATTCTCAGGATGTGGGTGTCACTGACAAGGCCGGAATTTATTGCTCTTCCCTGTGATATAACTGAATGGTTTGCTAGGCCACTTCAGAGGGCATGTTGGTATGGGACTGGAGTCACATATAGGACTAGAATGGATAAGGGCAGCAGGTTTCCTTCACTAAAGAACATTTCGGAGCCAGTGGGTTTTTATGCCAACCCGATAGCTCCATGGTCACTTTTACAGATGGCTGCTTTTTATTGAAACTAAATTCAAATTCTGCAACTGTTATGGTGGGGATTTGAACTCATGTTCCCTGAATTTTTAAATCCAGCAACATAACCACTCCACCATCGTACCCATGTATAGCAAGGCATGACAGAAGGCATCAGTGCTGAATTTCACATACCCACCTTTATGCCAACCAGGTCCCAGCGCACCTTCCTGTCAATGATAACTGCATCTGTAGGTTCCAGGTCAGAATAGAGTCAGTGGCACGGCTGTGCTGTCATCTTTCCAACATTGGGGCTCACTGTCAATCCCAGTCAAGGCCATCACAGCTCTCAAAAATCTCTAGTTCTGCCTGATTCCAGGCGAGAATCTGCGGTCTCAGCAATACCCGCAATCTTTTCACTCAGAGGTCATTGTGTTACTGACTGAGTCAAAAATTGAAGTGGGGTCATTGATGGCGTCAATGTGGCCATCCAGGCAGCAAAGTCCAATTCCTTCTCCAGCACCATCACTTGTTACCCCCGCACCTGTGCATATTTACTCACCCAATGCAACCATCTGACGCTTAATAACTGCATCTCCAGGTCATGTGAGAGGGACACAGGGTTTTGAGGCTCTGTCTTGGGATTGGCATTGATTAAAGGCCTACAACGACAGAAACAGGTTAAATGTTAGTTCCAAGGCACAATATCAAACAGAGCTTGCAATTACATAAGAACATAAGAATTAGGAACAGGAGTCAGCCATCTAGCCCCTCGAGCCTGCTCCGCCATTCAACAAGATCATGGCTGATCTGGCCGTGGACTCAGCTCCACTTACCCGCCCGCTCCCCATAACCCTTAATTCCCTTATTGGTTAAAAATCTATCTATCTGTGATTTGAATACATTCAATGAGCTAGACTCAACTGCTTCCTTGGGCAGAGAATTCCACAGATTCACAACCCTCTGGGAGAAGAAATTCCTTCTCAACTCGGTTTTAAATTGGCTCCCCCGTATTTTGAGGCTGTGCCCCCTAGTTCTAGTCTCCCCGACCAGTGGAAACAACCTCTCTGCCTCTATCTTGTCTATCCCTTTCATTATTTTAAATGTTTCTATAAGACCACCCCTCATCTTTCTGAACGGGTCCAACGAGTAAAGACCCAGTCTAGTCTACTTAATCTATCATCATAAGGTAACCCCCTCATCTCTGGAATCAGCCTAGTGAATCGTCTCTGTACCCCCTCCAAAGCTTTCTTAAGCAAGGTGACCAAAACAATGTAGCCTGCAAGTGAAATTTGTGTGCTTTTGTGCATTCTGCTGTGTAGGAGTGAATGAGATGGGGCATCAGATATGAGATCTGGATGATACTAGCCCTGAGCTTCCCCTACTCTCCCTGTGAAATGATATCCAGGGAGAAATCCTCCAAGAGAGATGTCAGGCTTCTAATTTGTGAGTTCCCCTTCCAGTTTGGGTCTATTCTGTTCTGGTTTGTGCCATCTTGTGATGGAAGTAGTCTTGAAATGAACTGGACCAGTTCCTAGTTGGAGCAGAGATTGTGTCATACAAGAGGTAGGTACCAAGTAATATAAATCATGGTCAGTGAAGCATAGGAACAGGAGTAGGCCAATCAACCCCTCAAGCCTGTTCTATTAGATCATGGCTGATCTGTATCTTACGCCATCTATCCACCTTGGTTTCATAACCCTAAATACCCTTACTGAACAAAAGTATTTTCAATTGACCCAGTCTGAACAGGAGAGAGAGCATTCCAGATTTCCACTTCCCTTTGTGTAAATAAGTGCTTCTTGATATCAACTCTGAATGGCCTAGTTCCAATTTTAAGCTAATACTCCCTTGTTCTGGATTTCTGGACTAGTTTTGATCACCATCGGAGAGGAATTTTCCAAACCCCCCCACCCCCACCCTTTCCAAGTGGAACATGTTTTTAAAAAACCTGCTTTTCACATCTCCCAGGAGATAACATGGCACTTGGTGGCTAGGGCGGTCTTGGTTGTGAAGCATAACGCATGGGACAGGCAAGCTGGTCTTTTCCTGTCTAACATTTCCGTCTGTTCGTATTTTGGCTGCCATTAGTTTTTTTCCCTCTGCAACCTTGCGAAAAGTTCAAAATGTATGTTTAACTGGATGCATTCCATCAAAATTTAGCTGCAGCCCTTTAAAAATGTAATCAAACAAAGATTCACACTAGGAATTCATCAAGCATTACATTTACAATTTTTACATGCAAATTCAAGCCAATTTCTTTTACTGAGAGATACTACTAACACTCATTGAAAACCCTATAGATTTTCTGTATACTCATCTCTGATAGGCTAAGATAGGAAAATTGTAGAATAGAGAGACAGTCACAGATCTGGGCTCTCTCTGTCCACATTATCAGGCGTATTTAGTGTTAATGAGCAGCTAACCAACACATTAATTGATGTATAATATAAGAACTGAGACCTTCTCCTTTTTTTAATGGCAGCAATGAATGCAGGTGCACGAATGATGCCAGAGCTTTCAGTCCGTAAGTACAATCATAGATCATCATCATCATCATCATAGGCAGTCCCTCGGAATCAAGGAAGACTTGCTTCCACTCCTGAAGTGAGTTCTTTGGTGGCTGGACAGTCCAATAAGAGAGCCACAGACTTTGTCATGGGGGGGACAGATAGTCATTGAGGGTAAAGGTGGATGGGACTGGTTTGCACATGCTCTTTCCGTTGCCTGCGCTTGATTTCTGCATACTCTCAGCGTTGAGACTCAAGGTGCTCAACGCCCTCTCGGATGCACTTTCTCCACTTAGGGCGGTCTTTGGCCAGGGACTCCCAGGTGTCAGTGGAGGCTTTGAGAGTGTCCTTGTAACATTTCCACTGCCCACTTTTGGCTCGTTTGCCGTGAAGGACTTCCGAGTGAAGCACTTGCTTTGGGAGTCTCGTGTCTGGCATGCGAACTATGTGGCCTGCCCATCGGAGCTGATTAAGTGTGGTCAGTGCTTCAATGCTGGGGATCTTAGTCTGGACGCGGATGCTGATGTTGGTGCATCTAACCGCCCAGGGGATTTGCAGGATCTTGCAGAGACATCATTGGTGATATTTTTCCAGCGACTTGAGGTGTCTGCTGTACATCCCTGTCTGGCGTAAAAATAAAATGAGGAAGGTGGCTCAACCGTGGCTAACAAGGGAAATTAGGGATAGTGTTAAATCCAAGGAAGAGGCATATAAATTGGCCAGAAAACGCACCAAACCTGAGGACTGGGAGAAATTTTGAATTCAGCAGAGAAGGAATCAGGGTTTAATTAGGAGGGGGAAAATAGAGTATGAGAGTAAGCTAAAAGAGAACATAAGAACTGACTGCAAAAGCTTCCATAGATATGTGAAGAGAAAAAGAATAGTGAAGACAAATGTGGCTCCCTTGCAGTCAGAATCAGATGAATTTATAATGGGGAACAAAGAAATGGCAGCCCAATTGAACAAATACTTTGGTTCTGTCTTCATTAAGGAAGACACAAATAACCTTCCGGAAATACTAGGGGACCGAGGGTCGAGTGAGAAGGAGGAACTGAAGGAAATCCTTATTAATCAGGAAATTGTGTTAGGGAAATTGATGGGATTGAAAGCCGATAAATCCCCAGGGCCTGATAGCCTGCATCCCAGAGTACTTAAGGAAGTGGCTCTAGAAATAGTGGATGCATTGGTGGTCATTTTCCAACATTCTATAGACTCTGGATCAGTTCCTATGGATTGGAGGCTAGCTAATGTAACCCCACTTTTTAAAAAAGGAGGGAGAGAGAAATACAAGGAATTATAGACCAGTTAGCTTGACATCAGCAGTGGGGAAATTATTAAATTTAATCAATTATTAAAGATGTAATCGTAGCGCATTTGGAAAGAAGTAACAGGATCGGTTCAAGACAGCATTGATTTATGAAAGGGAAATCTTGCTTGGCAAATCTTCTCGAATTTTTTAAGGATGTAACTAGTAGAGTGGACAAGGGAGAACCAGTGGATGTGGTGTATTTGGACTTACAAAAGGCTTTTGACACAAGAGATTAGTGTGCAAAATTAAAGCACATGGTATTGGGGGTAATGTATTGACATGGATAGAGAACTGGTTGGCAGACAGGAAGCAAAAAGTATGAATAAACGGGCCCTTTTCAGAATGGAATGCAGGGACTAGTGGGGTACCGCAAAGTTCAGTGCTGGGACCCCAGCTACTTACAATATACATTAATAATTTGGACAAAGGAATTGAATGTAATATTTCCAAGTTTGCAGGTGACACGAAGCTGGGTGGCGGTGTGAGCTGTGAGGAGGATGCTAAGAGGCTGCAGGGTGACTTGGACAGGTTAGATGAGTGGGCAAATGCATGGCAGATGCAGTTTAATGTAGATAAATGTGAAGTTATCCACTTTGGTGGCAAAAACAGGAAGGCAGAATATTATCTAAATGTTGACAGATTAGGAAAAGGAGAGGTGCAACGAGACCTGGGTGTCATGGTACATCAGTCGTTGAAAGTTGGCATGCAGGTACAGCAGGCGGTGAAGAAGGCAAATGGCATGTTGGGCTTCATAGTGAGAGGATTTGAGTATAGGAGCAGGGAGGTGTTGCTACAGTTGTACAGGGCCTTGGTGAGGCCACACCTTGAATATTGTGTACAATTTTAGTCTCCTAATCTGAGGAAGGACATTCTTACTATTGAGGGAGTGCAGCAAAGGTTCACCAGACTGATTCCCGGGATGGCAGGACTGACATATGAAGAAAGACTGGATGGACTAGGCTTATGTTCACTGGAATTTGGAAGAATGAAAGGGGCTGTCATAGAAACATATAAAATTCTGACAGGATTAGACAGTTTAGATTCAGGAAGAATGTTGCCGATGTTGGAGAAGTCCAGAACCAGGGGTCACAGTCTAAGGATAAGGGGTAAGCCATTTAGGACCGAGATGAGGAGAAACTTCTTCACCCAGAGAATTGTGAACCTGTGGAATTCTCTACCACATAGAAACATAGAAATTTACAGCGCAGAAGGAGGCCATTTCGGCCCATCGTGTCCACGCCGGCCGACACAGATCCGCACGGCCCTTGGTCAGCAGCCCTAAAGGTTACATATAAACCTATGAACAATGACGGTAAGGCAAAGAGCACCCAGCCCAACCAGTCCGCCTCACACAACTGCGACACCCCTTATACTGAAAACATCTACACTCCACCCCAACCGGAGCCATGTGATCTTCTGGGAGAGGCAAAAACCAGATAAAAACCCAGACCAATTTAGGGAGAAAAAAATTGGGAAAATTCCTCTCCAACCCATCCAAGCAATTGAAACTAGTCCAGGAGATCACCCTGGCCGTATTCTATTCCCTGCAGTACTTACCATTATATCTGCACTGTCCAACAAAAGATCATCCAGTCTAATCCCAATTACCAGCTCTAGGTCTGTAACCCTGCAGGTTACTACACTTTAAGTGCCCATCCAACCATCTCTTAAAAGTGGTGAGGGTTTCTGCATCCACCACTCCAATGAGAAAAAACCCATCTTATCCAATCTGTCCTCATAACTAACATTCTCCATTCCAGGCATCATTCTAGTAAATCTCCTCTGCACCCTCTCTAGTGCAATCATGTCCTTCCTATAATACGGCAACCAGAACTGCACGCAGTACTCCAGCTGTGGCCTAACCAAAGTATTATACAATTAAAGCATAACCTCCCTGCTCTTATATTCTATGCCTCGGCAAATAAAGGCAATCATTCCGTATGCCTTCTTAACTACCTTATCCACCTGGCCTGCTACTTTCAGGGATCTGTGGACAAGCACTCCAAGATCCCTTTGTTCATCCATACTATTAAGTGGCCTACCGCTTAATGTGTATATACCCTTTCCTTATTAGCCCTCCCAAAGTGCATCACCTCACACTTCTCTGAATTAAATTCCATTTTCCACTGCTCTGCCTACTTGATCAGTAAATTGAGATCCTTCTGCAGTCCATGACTTTCCTCTTCATTATCAACCACACAGCCAATTTTAGTGTCGTCTGCAAACTTCTTAATCATTTTTCCGATATTCAAATCTAAATCGTTGATATATATCACAAAAAGCAAGGAACCCAATACTGAGCCCTGCGGAACCCCACTGGAAATGTTCTTCCAGTAACAAAAACATCCATCAATCATTACACTTTGTTTCCTACCTCCGAGCCAATTTTGGATCTAACTTGCCACTTTGCCCTGGATCCCATGGGCTTTAACCTTCATGACCAGTCTACCATGCGGGACCTTTTCAAAAGCCTTGCTAAAGTCCATATATACTACAACGTACACAATACTCTCTTCGATCCTCTTGGTTACCTCCTCAAAAAATTCAATCAGGTTATCAAACACGATCTTCCCTTGACAAATCCGTGTTGACTGTCCCTAATTAATCCTTGCCCATCCAAATGCAGATTTATCCTGTCTTTCAGGATTTTTTCCAATAGTTTTCCCACCACTGAGGTTAGGCTGACAGGCCTGTAATTATTTGGCCTATTCTTTTTTCCTTTCTTAAACAAGGGTACTACATTAGCTGTCCGCCAATCCTCCAGCACCATGCCCATATACAAAGAGGACTGGAAAATGATGGTCAATGCCTCTGCTATTTCCTCTTTTACTTCGCTCAACAGCTTGGGATGCATTTCATCCGGGCCTGGGGACTTATCTGATTTCAAAGCTGCTAAACCCCTTAATACTTCCTCTCTCACTATATTTATTTCATCCAGAATATCACACTCCTCCTTGATAGCAGTATCTGCATTGCCCCTTTCCTTTATGAAAACAGATGCAAAGTGTTCGTTAAGAACCCTATCAACATCTTCTGCCTCCACAAAAAGATTACCCTCATGGTCTCTAATAAGCCCTATCCTTTCTTTAATTACCCTCTCACTCTTAATATATTTATAGAACATCTTAGGGTTTTCCTTAATTTTACTGGCCAAGAATTTCTCGTGCTCTCTCTTAGCATTCCTAATATCCTTTTTAATTTTTCCTCTTAACTTTCTATATTCCTCTAAAGATTCTAAAGTATTTAACTGTTGATATATGACATAAGCGTCCCTTTTTTCTTAATCCTCCGCTGTAAGTCCCGAGACCTCCAGAGGGCTCGAGAATTATTTTTCCCAGCCTTTTTCTTTAAGGGCACATGTTTGGCCTGAGCCTTCCAGATCTCCTCCTTGAATGCCTCCCACTGTTCCGACACTGATTTACCCACAAGTAGCTGTTTCCAGTCAACTATGGCCAAATCACTCCTTAACTTAGCAAAATTAGCTTTTCCCCAATTCGGAACTTTTATTCCAGGCCTATTCTTGTCTTTATCCATAACCAACTTGAATCTGACTGAATTATGATCACTGGCACCCAAGTGCTCCCCCACTAATAAACCTTCAACCTGCCCAGCTTCATTCCCCAAAACTAAATCCAAGACCACTCCCTCTCGTATTGCGCGTGCTATATACCAATTAAAAAATTCTCTTGAATGCATCTGAAGAATTCTGCACCCTCTATACTCTTCACACTAAATTTGTCCCAATCAATATTTGGATAGTTAAAATCCCCTACTAATACTACCCTATGGTTTTTAGACTTCACAGCAATTTGCCTACAAATTTGCTTCTCTATCTCCCTCCCACTGTTTGGTGGTCTATAATACACGCCCAGCAGTGTGATCGGCCCTTTTTTATTTTTCAATTCGAACCATATGGCCTCTTTTGATGGTCCCTCTAACATTTCATCCCTCCTCACCGCTGTAATAGTTTCTTTAATCAGTACCGCAACCCCCCACCCCCCACCCACACTTTTTAAACCCCTCTCTATCTTGTCTAAAAATCCTGTAGCCAGGAATATTGATGTGCCCCTCTTTCAGCCATGTTTCTGTCATACTGTCATACTCCCAAGTGTCTACCTGTGCTCTTAGCTCATCCGCCTTATTCGTTATTAATATATCCTTACTAACAGTACGAATGCACATGAGACCCATACTAGACAGAAGGTCACTCTGTGACCAGTAACCTTTATTAGCCAGCACTGAAGTGGAGAAGATGGGTGGAGCTTCCCCTTTTATACCTGAAAGTCCAGGTTAGGAGTGTCTCCCACAAGTTCACCATCTAGTGATCAGTGTTTTCATGGTGTACAACTTAGGTCAGTTAAAACATGGATTACAATGACAGTTGAATACATGACAGTTATACTCCTTGCATTAAGGTATATACCATTCAGCACAGGAAGACCTCCTTGCTTACTACATACTCAGCCCTGTTTCCTCTGTCTTACAGGTTCGCTTTCTAGATTCTTGCGATCTAACTTCTGCTTTACTTCCCTCCCTTTTGAATTCGTTCTCAGGTTCTCATCTCCCTGCCAAGCTAGTTTAAACTCTCCCCAACTGCACTAGCAAAACTCCCCGCGAGGATATTGATCCCGGCGCTGTTGAGGTGCAACCCGTCCGGTTTGTACAAGTCCCATCTCCTCCAGAAGCGGTCCTAATGCCTCAAGAATTTAAAGCCCTCCCTCCTACACCAATTTTCCAGTCACGTGTTCATCCTCTCTATCCTTCTATTCTTATACTCATTAGCATGTGGCACCGGTACTAACCCGGAGATTACTATCTTTGAGGTCCTACTCTTTAATTTTCTTCCTAGCTCCCTAAATTCTTTCTGTAGGACCTCATCCCTCATTTTACCTATGTCTTTGGTCCCGATATGGACCACGACCTCTCGCTGTTTACTCTCCCCCGCCCCAAGGATGCCATGCGTCCGCTCTATGACATCCTTGACTCTGGCACCAGGGAGGCACAAAACCTTTCGGGAGTCACGTCTACGGTCGCAGAAACGCCTGTCTGTTCCCCTAACTATAGAATCCCCTATCACTAGGGCTTTTTTGTTCTTCGTCCCTTCCCCCTGTGCAGTTGAGTCACCTGTGGTGCCTTGAAATTCGCTCTGGCTGCACTCCCCAGAGGCACCATTGTCCTTACCAATACTCAGAATTGGTTTGAAAGCGAGATGGACTCACGGAGGGACTCCTGCGCTACCTGCCTAGCACACTTACTACGTCTGGTGGTCACCCACTTCCCCTCCACCTGCACGCCTTTAAGCTGCGGGGTGACCACCTCCTGAAACGTGCTATCCATGTAGCTCTCAGCCTCGCAGATGCATCTTATTGACTCCACCCGCTGCTCCAGCTCCAAAACGCGGATATCGAGCAGTTGATTCTGAAGACATCTTCTGCACATATGGTTGTCTAGGCTGTGCAGGCACGAACACATGGATCACACCCAGCACCCACACAACCCTCACCACAACCCCCCGCCGTCCATTACTGACCACCTCCCCATGTAATGGCAATAAGGGCTTGGGAAAGGCTTAGGGGGGAGTGTTGTTATGTATGCATGTTAATGTATGTACTGTAGAAACATAGAAAATTGGTGCAGGAGTAGTCCATTCAGCCCTTCAAGCCTGCACCACCATTCAATAAGATCATGGCTGATCATTCCCTCAGTACCCCTTTCCTGCTTTCTTTCCATACCCCTTGATCCCTTTAGTGGCAAGGGCCATATCTAACTCCCTCTTGAATATATCCAATGAACTGGCATCAACAACTCTCTGCGGTAGGGAATTCCACAGGTTAACAACTCTCTGAGTGAAGAAGTTTCTCCTCATCTCAGTCCTAAATGGCCTACCCCTTATCCTAAGACTGTGTTCCATGGTTCTGGACTTCCACATCATCGGGAACATTCTACCTGCATCTAACCTGTCCCGTCCCGTCAGAATCTTGTAAGCTTCTATGAGATGCCCTCTCATCTTTCTAAACTCCAATGTATAAAGGCCCAGTTGATCTAGTCTCTCCTCATATGTCGGTCCCGCCATCCCGGGAATCAGTCTGGTGAACTTCGCTGCACTCCCTCAATAGCAAGAATGTCCTTCCTGAGATTAGGAGACCAAAACTAAACACACCAAGGCCCTGTACAACTGCAGTAAGATCTCATTGCCCCTATACTCAAATCCCCAGCTATGAAGGCCAACATACTATTTGCCTTATTCACCGCCAGCTGTACCTGCATGCCAACTTTCAAAGACTGATGAACCATGACACCCAGGTCTCGTTGCACCTCCCCCTTTCCTAATCTGCTGCCATTCAGATAATATTCTGCCTTTGTGTTTTTGCCCCCAAAGTGGATAACCTCACATTTATCCACATTATACTGCATCTGCCATGCATTTGCCCACTCACCTAACCTGTCCAAGTCACCCTGCAGCCTTTTAGCGTCCTCCTCACAGCTCACACCGCCACCCAGCTTAGTGTCATCCGCAAACTTGGAGATATTACACTCAATTCCTTCATCTAAATCGTTAATGTATATTGTAAAGAGCTGGGGTCCCAGCACTGAGCCCTGCGGTCTTCCACTAGTCACTGCCTGCTATTCTGAAAAGGACCCGTTTATCTCGACTCTCTGCTTCCTGTCTGCCAACCAGTTCTCTATCCACGTCAGTACATTTCCCCCAAGCTCTTGTGTGGGATTTTGTCAAAAGCCTTTTGAAAGTCCAAATTCGTCACACTCACTGGTTTTCCCTTGTCCACTCTACTAGTTACATCCTCAAAAAATGTCAGAAAATTTGTCAAGCATGATTTCCCTTTCATAAATCCATGCTGATTTGGACCGATCCTGTCACTGCTTTCCAAATGCGCAGCTATTTCATCTTTAATTATTGATTCCAACATTTTCCCCATAACTGATGTCAGGCTAACCAGTCTATAATTACCGTTTTCTCTCTCCCTCCTTTTTAAAACACTGGTGTTACATTAGCTACCCTCCAGTCCATAGGAACTGATCCACAGTCGACAGACTGTTGGAAAATGATCACCAATGCATCCACTATTTCTATGGCCACTTCCTTATGTATTCTGGGATGCAGATTATCAGGCCCCGGGGATTTATCGGCCGTCAATCCCATCAATTTCCCTAACACAATTTCCTGCTTTATAAGGATATCCTTCAGTTCCTCTTTCTCACTAGACCCTCGGTCCCCTAGTATTTCCGGAAGGTTATTTGGTCTTCCTTCGTGAAAACAGAACCAAAGTATTTGTTTAACTGGTCCGCCATTTCTTTGTTCCCCATTATAAATTCACCTGAATCTGACTGCAAGGGACCTACGTTTGTTTTCACTAATCTTTTTCTCTTCACATATCTATAGAACCTTTTGCAATCAGTTTTTATGTTCCCAGCAAGCTTCCTCTCATACTCTATTTTCCCCCTCCTAATTAAACCCTTTGTCCTCCCCTGCTGTATTTACAAAATTCTCCCAGTCCTCAGGTTTGCTGTTTTATCTGGCCAATTTAAATGCCTCTCCCTTGGATTTAACACTATCCTTAATTTCCCTTGTTAGCCACGGTTGAGCCATCTTCCCCGTTTTATTTTTACTCCAGACAGGGATGTACAATTGTTGAAGTTCATCCATGTGATCTTTAAATGTTTGCCATTGCCTATCCACCGTCAACCCTTTAAGTCTCACTTGCCAGTCTATTCTAGCCAAGTCACGTCTCATACCATTGAAGTTACCTTTCCCCAAGTTCTGGACCCTAGTCTCTGAATTAACTGTCACTCTCCATCTTAATAAATATTTATACCATATTATGGTCACTCTTCCCCAAGGGGCCTCGCACAACAAGATTGTTAATTAGTCCTTTCTCATTACACATCACCCAGTCTAGGATGGCCAGCCCTCTAGTTGGTTCATCGACATATTGGTCTCGAAAACCATCCCTAATACACTCCAGGAAATCTTCCTCCACCGCATTGCTACCAGTTTGGTTATCCCAATCTATATGTAGGTTAAAGTCACCCATGATAACTGCTGTACCTCAACTGCACGCATCCCTAATTTTTTGTTTGATGCTGTCCCCATCCTCACTACTACTATTTGGTGGTCTGTACACACTCCCACTAACGTTTTCTGCCCTTTGGTATTCCGTACCTCCACCCATACAGATTCCACATCATCCAAGCTAACATCATCCTTACTATTGCATTAATTTCCTCTTTAGCCAGCAACGCCACCCCACTTCCTTTTCCTTTCTGTCTACCCTTCCTAAATGTTGTATACCCCTGGATGTAGAGTTCCCAGCCTTGGTCACCCTGGAGCCAAGGCTCCGTGATGCCAATTACATCATATCCGTTAACTGCTATCTGCGCAGTTAATTCGTTCATCTTATTCCGAATACTCCTCGCATTGAGGCACAGAGCCTTCAGGCTTGTATTTTTAACACACTTTGCCCCTTTAGGATTTTGCTGTAATGTGGCCCTTTTTGCTTTTTGCCTTGGGTTTCTCTGCCCTCCACATTTACTTTTCTTCTTTCTACCTTTTGCTTCTGCCCCCATTCTACTTCCCTCTGTCTCCCTGCATAGGTTCCCATCTCCCTGCCATATTAGTTTAACCCCCTGTAACACTAGACCACTGAATGTACCTTCACCCTCTATACACCACACCTGTACCACCAGAGGAATGCTGCTGCTGGAGAGCTAAGGGTCACCTGTACACTGCAGGTAACCAAGTATAAAAGGGAGCTCACCTCTTGGTGTCCTCACTCTAGGAGCTGCAATAAAGGACTAAGGTCCATACAGTTCAAGTACTATACCCTTACCTCGTGGAGTTGTTATTAGAGTGCTTGCATATACTACAACTGGCGACAAGGTTACAAATTTCCACGCACAATATGTCTAACCTAAGCAACTTCCAACAATTCGCTCATCGGAAAAATTGGGATGCCTTTGTGGAAAGGCTCGAACACTTTTTTATCGTGATCGACCTGGCTGGGGACTCACCGACCTCGCTGAAGCTCAAGCACAGAGCCATCCTTGTGGGCCCAATGTCCACGGCCATGCCAAGGCCCTGCTAGCCCCAGTGAAGATGACAACCAAGACCTATGCGGAGCTCTTAACTTTAATACAAGAACAACTCAAACCTAAAGAGAGCATCCTCACAGCCGGACACCGGTTCTACACCCCTCGCTGGCCCGAAGACCAAGAAATTGTTAAATATGCTGCAGATCTGAGAAGATTGGCTGCACCATGTGATTTTGGCGACCACCTCACCGAAGCTCTAAGGGACATCTTCGTTATTGGAATTGGCCACGAGGGCCTCCTCCATAAGCTGCTCTTTGCGGACACTACGGTCATCCTGCAGAAGGCAATCAAAGTGAGCCAGGCATTCATGATTTTGGTCTGCGACTCCAAAAGGATGATGACTCACCTCCAGGACTCTAACCCGACCAGGACAGTGAACCAAATGGTGACTTTCAGAGGAAAGACTGCTGCCCCGAGTCCCGCAACCCTGAGTCCGCCACATGGGACCAACCGGCTAGCCCCGTGCTGACACTGTGGAGGGCCCACCAGTGCCGATACAAAGACTATACCTGCAAAGGCTGCAACACTAAAGTTCACCTTCAGCAAATGTGTGGAAGAAGTTTTACTCACCAAGTCGCTGAAGAGTTGGCCGATCACCCGGGCTCCACTGCTGATGTAGACAAAGCGGCTCAGCCCCTGGAAGAGGAGTATGGAATGTATACGTGTTCCACCGAGAGTTCCCCGTGGAAAATGGAAGTGAAAATCAACGGGGTTCCAGTCTCGATGGAGATCGACACAGGGGCGAGCCAGTCGCTGATGAATCAGACGGCCTTTGAGAAACTTTGGGACAATCCCGCCTAACGACCCAAAATGTCCCCAATCCAGGCAAAGCTGCTCACCTACACAAAAGGCACCATCCCAGTTGTTGTCAGCGTGGAGGTCCAGGTGTCCCATGGCGGCGCGATGCACAAGCTTCCCCTGTGGATCATTGCCGGTGATGGTCCAACACTGCTGAGAAGAAGATCGATGAAGCAAGTCCAAATCTGTCAGAGTGACGAAGGCCTCCGGGCCCCGGCAATCGACATCCTACTCGGCCCCAAACTTGGATCCATCGCAGCACCTGAAAATCCTATCGTCCGACTCGACTGCGCGGCAACGACACAGGCTACACAACTTAGCGGCGAGATGATTCAATCCGAACGACCAGATCTCACCCTCAGGGCTCCTACAATTTAAGTTAAAGCAATATTGCGAATTTACGTTTTCCAGACTACATTTCAGATCCCTCAATAGATTACTTCATTAGACACCTCCTTTCCAGGACAAAAAAAGAAGATTTTTCCAGTCTTTTCTCATATCTCAGATCCCCGACATCAGCCTCCAGTACTTGAATATCTTCCTTGTGTCTCGGTGAGCAGAACTGGACACAGTACTCCAGGTGCGGTCCGACCAAAGAGATGTGCAGTTTGATCACCTGACTTGTATCTTACTCCTCTGGCTCTGTGGTCTAACATTCTACTGACTTGAACATATTGTGTGTCAAATCTACTAAGATTCTTAGATCTCTTCCTTCTCATCATTAGCTATTTCAACACCATTCATGAAGGATGTATGTGTCTTATTTTTCCACCTTACGTGCAGTGCTTTGTACTTGCCTGCATTAAATTTCACCTGCCATTTATCTGTCCAAATGTCCAAATTGTTGTGCTGCTTCCTCCAACTCCATTGCCCCTCACGGGTTGGCATTATCAGCAAATTTAACCACTATGCATTAAGTGTCCAGGGCCGATATTCAGTCACACCCCATTTGGGGGCGGTAACCGAGGCAGGAGTCGCAAACTATGCAAATTTCTCCTCGAGTCTACATACATACACCATTACAATATTTATAGAAAATAATGCAAATGGAAAGAATAGAAATTCAAGCATAAATGTGACTATAATTCACCATGTAGAGATAGTAAATAGCTTTGAAATAACAGCCAGTGGACGTGCCAAAGGACTGCATGCTTATATATTGAATATTTTGACTGTCAAAGTATTTTTTGACCAGCAAATGTAATGAGTAAGCAACCTAACTTGCTCCTAAAAGTGTGAAGTTCTAGTCCTGCCTGGGGTCATTTATTTGTTTGTATTGTAGATCTTTAACAGTTCAAAAACTGTTGTTTCCTTTCACAGAACAACCACGAGTTGCCAAAAATTTAACTGACGAAGAGATGGCATGCTATTTCGTAAAAAATAAGCCTACTCTTCAAGAGAGATATCTACCTAAACAACCAGAGGTAGTAAAAAGTAAGTTTGAGAGACTTAAAACAAATTTAGGCTTGCAGGGAAAAAGGCACGCCAGACTCCATGTGACCAGTAATATGATGGTGGACACAAGGGGGCCGAAATTTCCGTTTCTATTGCGACTGCCGTTAGCGCTTCTGGGAGGCGCTATCAGGGCACAAAATGGTTTTCTCCCGGGCATGGCGCTAAAATCGCCCCCCCCCGGAATTTGGCGGGGATTTTGCGGAGGGTGCCTTGCTCCTGCCAGGAGAGGCCCCGCTTGGCTGCGCATAGCTATGATGACGTCGTCACCATGTGCAATGCCCCATCACCGCCCCAGAAGTGAAATTCGGCCACACACCCTCACTTACCGCCTGGCAGTGACAACAGCTTCAGCTGCCGAGTTGCAGTCGGGAATCAACTGGAGCAGTGCTATTTAAAGGTGCCACCTTGAAACATAATTTCTGCCGGACATTTCTTTTTTCTGCTTTCCAACAAATAGGCAGAGTTGCTGGTGGACCAATGGCAGCGATACTTATTTCAAAGATTGTTCTGCCTCCTAACTAGTCCCCTGTATCACTAAAGGCAGATTTGAAATTACAACATTTCTTTTAACATAGAAACATAGAAAATATGTGCAGGAGTAGGCCATTCGGCCCTTCGAGGCTGCACCACCATTCAATATGATCATGGCTGATCATGCAACTTCAGTTTCCTGCTTTCTCTCCATACCCTGTGATCCCTTTAGTCGTAAGGGCCACATCTAACTCCCTTTTGAATATATCTAACGAACTGGCCTCAACAACTTTCCGTGGTAGAGAATTCCACAGGTTCACAACTCTCTGAGTGAAGAGGTTTCTCCTCATCTTGGCCCTAAATGGCTTACCCGTTATCCTTAGACTGTGTCCCCTCGTTCTGGACTTCCCCAACATTGAGAACATTCTTCCTGCATCTAACCTGCCCAATTCTGTCAGAATTTTATATGTTTCTATGAGAGCCCCTGAATTCCAGTGAATATAAATAAGCCTAGCCGATCCAGTCTTTCTTCATATGTCAGCCCTGCCATCCCAGGATTCAGTCTGGTGAACCTTCGCAGGTATATAAATGTACTGTTGAATGGTGATGCCGGCAATGCTAATGGGAGAAATGTAATGAATACTTCAAAAAGTGATGTAAGTGACAAGTTTGTACTGCTGAACAATGATGCCAGTAATGCTAACGTGACAAATGTTAACTAACAAAGGCAGGTATCCAAATGTAACCTTGTACAGAGATTCAGATAGACACAAGAAAGCATTGTGTGACAAATGTGAAAGTGTAAAGAGATATAACAATTTCGAGTCAGCTAGTTGTGGTCGGAGCCAATGTATCATGTATGCTAATGATAGAATAAGAAATGATACTGGGTTCTACATGTATACTGACAATGCCAAAGGTAACCCCCACGTGGGAAACACCCAGGTCCAGTGGGCTACCTGATCATGTAGCCTGCGCTTCTGGGACCAATGTGATGCCCCAGGAAAGGTTCACACACACCCAGTGGGAGCATACCCACTGCAGGGACAGCTGTCAATGGACAGCACAGCCACCACCACTGGCAACCTGCCCCAGATCGGTCCTACGCCCCCTGGCCACCAGAACCAGCACCGGAAGCAAGAGGCCAGTACCCTCCAGCTTTCCTGGTGAACCTGGGATGACCAGATTTCTCCCACCAATGGAGGACAAGGAGGCCACACCATCCTGTGGCCCTGCCCACCACTAAATGCCACCACCCACCCATTCAACAATGTATGTACCTTACCCATAACAACATGTACTTGCTCCACCACTGCGGAACCCTCCAACAGTGACATACCCACGTGGTCTATGTATTGGAGGGGAAAATGGATGTGTGCAGCCACGAATACATGGATCACAGCCGGCACCCACACAACTCTCACCACAACTCCCCACCGTCCACTACTGACCACCTCTCCATGTCATGGCAATAAGGACTTGGGAAAGGCTTAGCAGGGAGTGTTGTTATGTATGCATGTTAATATATGTACTGTAACACTAGACCACTGAATGTACCTTCACCCTATATACAGCATACCTGTACCACCAGAGGGTGCTGCTGCTGGAGACCTAAGGGTCACCTGTACACTGCAGGTAACCATGTATAAAAGGGAGCTAACCTCTTGGTGTCCTCATTCTAGGAGCTGCAATAAAGGACTAAGGTCACTACAGTTCAAGAACTATACCTTTACCTTGTGGAGTTGTTATTAGAGTGCTTGCATATACTACAGTTGTCTCGGCTGCGGAAAGTGTCCAGGACTTCCCACATGCCGCAGGATGTGCACTCCACAGGACTGAGCTGCACTGCCATCCATCTAGTTAGCCTTATCTAGTTTAAAATCTACTTAAAAAGAAATAGAGAAAAGAGAGCTACTCACCAACTCACCTCACCGACCTCTGTGGCCTCCCGATGTCTCGGCCTCCGAACTCCCAACCTAAAAGAAATAGAGAAAAGAGAGCTACTCACCAACTCACCTCACCGAACTCTGTGGCCTCCCGACCTCCGAGTTCCCAACCTGCCGGCCTTCAAACTCCCGACCTACTTAAAAAGAAATAAAGAAAAGAGAGCTACTTACCAACTCACCTCACTGACCTCCTGGCCTCCGAACTCCCGTCGTCCCAACTCCCAACTCACCGACTTCAGGGCCTCCCGACTCACCGATCTCAGGGCCTCCGACTCACCGACCTCAGGGCCTCCGAACTCCCGACCTCTCGACAGAAAGTTGTTGAGGCCAGTTCGTTAGATTTTTCAAAAGGGCGTTAGATGTGGCCCTTTCGGCTAAAGGGATCAAGGGGTATGGAGAGAAAGCAGGAGTGGGGTTCTGAAGTTGCATGATCAGCCATGATCATATTGAATGGTGGTGCAGGCTCGAAGGGCCGAACGGCCTACTCCAACACCTATTTTCTATGTTACCTGGTCCATGCAGGAGGGTGGGTATTACTACAGCCCTGTAGACCATAAGCTTGGTGGTGGTTTTGAGGGCCTGGTCTTCAAACACTCTTTTCCTCAGGTCTTAAATTGAAAGCATTAGTGATCCAACACTCTGAGGCACTGAACAGCAAGGCACTGGTTCTTGAACACAATTCAGGATATGGTGAACTTCACAGCTCACTTTGTCCATCAGAGTCAATGAAGGCCAGATGACCACTTGGTTAATGTTAGAGATGGAAAAACCAAAAGATGTTCAGTATATTCATCTCTAATAATTCCAGGTAGGAATGTTGTAGAATAAAGAACGAGTTACAGATCTGGGCTCTATTTGTCCACGTTATGAGACACATATACTGTTAATGGTCAGCTAAATGTTTTCAACTTGTCTTTGATGTATAATATGAGCGCTGAGGACTTCTGCTTTCTTTCATAGCAGCATTAAGAATGAATGCAGGTGAACGAATAATGCCAGAGTTTGTATACCGTAAGTACAATCATAGATAGTCTTAAATTGAAAGACATTTAGGTATGTTTCAGAAAAAGACCTTGGAAGGCATTCGAGCACTGGTGATCCAACACTCTGTGGGACTGAACAGCAAGGCACTGGTTCTTGAACACAATTCAGGATATGGTGAACTTCACAGCTCAGTTAGTCCACCAGAGTCAATGAAGGCCAGGTGACCACTTGGTTAATGTTAGAGATGGAAAAACCAAAAGATGTTCAGTATACTCATCTCTAATAGTTCCAGGCAGGAAAGTTGTAGAATAGAGAGCAAGTCACAGATCTGGGTTCTATCTGTCCACATTATGAGTCACATATACTGTTAATGGTCAGTCAGCTCATTGTATTCAGCATTTTCATTGATGTATAATTTGTGTACTAAGACCTTCTCCTTTCTTTAATGGTGGCAGGTGAAATGAGCGCAGATTCACTTGAAATGAGTGATGATTCACTGGATGAACCACGGAATTTATGCCGTAAGTGCAAATATAAATAGTCTTAAATTCAAAGATATGTGGGTTTGTTTTAAAATTAGGAGTTCAAGCATTGGTGCTCCAACACTCTGTGGGATTAAACAGCAATTAAACAGGGATTAAACGGAGTGCAGCAGCTCAGAGTGGGAAACCTGAGAGTTTGAGCGGCAGCGTACCTGAGTGGGAGCAGACTGAGGACCGAGAGTGAGGTAAAAGCCACAGCAGACTTGCAACTTCAAGGAATCTAATACAGCCACACTGTAATCTCCTGGACTAGTTTCCATCACCTGGTTGGGTGGGAAAGGAATTGTCCCAGATTTTTTCCCCAATTGGCCTGGGTTTTTCTGGTTTTTTGCCTCTCCCAGGATATCTCACGGCTCCGGGTGAGAAGAACTCTGCTGTGTGACATCACTGGTAAGGCAGGTAAGTGATTGGTAGTGATTGTGGGCTAAGTTTTTCTTTTAACTTAACATATAGCATATAACTAAATTCTAAAAACAACCTTTAACTAATTTAATAAACTATATAGGTTAAATACTTTGATTAACACTAAATTACTTAATTAAATAATACAATGGGAAAACAGGAGATGTGTTGCTGCTGCAATATGTGGGAGCTTCTGGACGTTTTGGTCCAGGGCGACTACATCTGCGGTAAGTGTCTGCGACTCGACGAACTTTGGCTTCGAGTTGAGGAGCTGCAGTCCGAGCTGCAGACATTGCGAGACATCAGGGAGGGAGAAAGTTACCTGGACCTTTTGCTCCAGGAGGCAGCCACACCCTCTAGATTAAATACTTTAGAATTGACACATGGCCAGGGACAGGAGGGTGTGAGGCAGGTAATATTGCAGGAGGTAGTATTGCAGGAGTCTCAGTCCCTGCACATGTCCAATATATTTGAGGTTCTTGCAATCCTTAAGGACAAGTGTGCAGACTGTGGGGTGGAAGAGCAGACTGACCAAGGCACTGTGGTGCAGAAAGCCATTCAAATGAGGGGGGAGTAAAGAGGCAGGTGGTTTTAGTATGGGACAGTATAGTTAGGGGGATAGATAGGGTTCTCTGCAGCTGAGAGTGTGGGTCCCAAAGGCTGTGTTGCCTATCCGGTGCCAGGGTAAAGGACATTTCCTCTGGGCTGGAGAAGAACTTGGAGTGGGAGGGGGAGGATTCATTTGTCATGGTACATGTAGGTATCAATGGCATAGTTAGGACTAAGAAAGAGATTCTGCTCAGAGAGGTTGAGCAGTTAGGGACTAAATTGAAAAGCAGAACCACAAAGGTAATAATCTCTGCATTATTACCTGAGCCACGAACAAATTGGCACAGGGTCAATAGAATCAGGGAGATGAATGCATGGCTCAGAGGTTGGTATGGGAGAAGTGGGTTTCGATTCGTGGGGCACTGGCACCAATACTCGGGAAAGAGAGAGCTGTTCCTTGGGGACGGACTACACTTGAACTATGCTGAGACCAGAGTTCTAGCGAATCGAATAACTATGGAGGTAGACAGGGCTTTAAACTAAATGGGGGGGGGGGGGGGTGGGAAAGACAGTCGCAGAGGAGAGAAATCTAGAATGCTAAAGAGAAAAGAAAAGGAAGCAATGCAGGAAAGTGATTGTGAGCATACAAACAAAAGAGTGCACGAACAAATAGGGTCTAGGTAAAAAAAAAATAGTGATAAGACGAATAGGGCTGTAGTACAACATAATGATAAGATGTCTGTAGTGTATGGAGAAAGAGTCAGACTGAACATTGTGAGCTCAAAGTAAAGTGTGACCGTAGTCTTTTATTGCAGGTCTCCAGAGTGCTTCTCCAACCTGTGAAGCCTCCTTAAATACCTGTGCTCCCAAGGGATTATGGGATCCCTTGGGACTCCATGGTATGAGCTGTACAGCGTAAATACAAGTTTACATATATAACAACGCTCCCCCCTCCCCCCCAAAGTCAATAGTGTAACTATTTACAATGTGAGTCAATCTGGGGCCCTTCTTGCCCTGGTTGATTATCTCGGCGTGCAAGCTGGTGTTGTTGAATCATTTGTTCGGCCCTCACTGGGCTGCTGTGCAGCTGGCCTTGTTGGGCTGACTGGTGTGTTGGGCCCTGCTGGGCTGCTATGGATGATGGGTTCTGCTTCATGGTCAACCGTGATGCCGGTTGCCACTGTTGTATATGTTGGGAGATCAAAAACGGTAGGGTCCAAGGTCGGTTGCTCAGGATAGTCTGTGAATCTGAGTTTGATTTGGTCCAAGTGTTTCCGGTAAATGAGTCCATTTGAAAGTTTGACCCGAAACACGCTGCTCCCCTCTTTGGCCATGACAGTGCCGGGAAGCCACTTGGGACCTTGTCCATAATTTAATAAAAATACAGGATCATTGATTTCAATCTCACGTGACACATTTGCGCTTTATTGAAGCCTCCTGCTCTCTACCTGTTCATGTAGATCAGCGTGAACTAACGAGAGCCTCGTCTTAAGTGCTCTTTTCACGAGTAGTTCAGCAGGTGGGATCCCAGTGAGTGAGTGGGGTCTCGTTCGGTAGCTAAGCAGGACTTGGGATAGGCGAGTCTGCAGTGAGCCTTCAGTTACCCTCTTCAAGCTTTAATGGTTTGCACTGCTCTCTCTGCCTGACCATTGGACGCTGGTTTAAATGGGGCAGATGTGACATGTTTGATCCCGTTACGGGTCATAAATTCTTTGAACTCAGCACTGCTAAAACATGGCCCATTGTCGCTCACCAGGACATCGGGTAGGCCGTGTGTGCCAGGACATCGGGTAGGCCGTGTGTGGCAAACATGGCCCGCAGGCTTTCAGTAGTGGCAGTGGATGTGCTAGCCGACATTATCTCACATTCAATCCACTTGGAGTACGCGTCTACAACCACAAGGAACATTTTACCCAAGAACGGGCCTGCATAGTTGACGTGTACCTTAGACCATGGTTTGGAGGGCCAAGACCATAAACTTAACGGCGCCTCCCTGGGTACATTGCTTAACTGAGAACATGTATTACATCTGTGAACGCAGGACGTTTCTATGAGATCCCCTCTCATCCTTCTAAACTCCAGTGTATAAAGGCCCAGTTGATCCAGTCTCTCCTCATATGTCAGTCCAGCCATCCCTGGAATCAGTCTGGTGAAACTTCGCTGCACTCCCTCAATAGCAAGAACGTCCTTCCTCAGATTAGGAGACCAAAACTGAACACAATATTCCAGGTGAGGCCTCACCAAGGTCCTGTACAACTGCAGTAAGACCGCCCTGCTCCTATACTCAAATCCCCTAGCTATGAAAACCAACATGCCATTTGCCTTCTTCACCGCCTGCTGTACCTGCATGCCAACTTTCAATGACTGATGAACCATTACACCCAGGTCTCGTTGCACCTCCCCTTTTCCTAATCTGCCGCCATTCAGATAATATTCTGCCTTCGTGTTTTTGCCCCTGTTAGCGTTAGTGTTTTCTCAGAAGAATCACTCAACACTCAGAGTTGGTTCCAATGCTGATGCGGCCTTTATTACGCTTAGCGGGGAGGAAATCACAAGACTGAGTCCAGGCTTCTCTCCACAGAACAAAGGGTTACATTCACTTTTATATGTTTCACAACAGTTACAAACATTTTACTACAGTTACACAGCCCATCACGGCTGGCCACAAGCCAATCACAACGATTATAGATTACATATAGGTTCTTTTAACCCAATAGAATTCCCCTTATGTCTCAGGAACCATGTGTTCGTCTCTTGTCAGCTTGGGCTGATTGATATAGGTTCTCTCACTAGTTCTTTCTTCTTGGAGAAATAATTGGTTTATAACCTTGTTTACAGGAGATGGGTTCTCTTATCTCTTTCTTCCTGGGGAATTAATTGGTTTATGGCCTTGAATACGGGAGATGGATTCTCTCCTCATTATTCTTATCCTGCATCCAAGGCATTCCTATAGTGGGCCTCACAGGGTTATTGCTCGGTCATTGAACATTCAACAGTTCACAGCTTGACTACCTGATTTCCCATCATGCTTGGGCAGCCATTTTATGTGTGGCCACTTTAAACTTATATGCGTTTAGATATATCTAGCAGGTGCCTAATGCCTAGTATTCTGGTATATTCTAAAGGTGCCTACCTCCTACAACAGCCCCCAAAGTGGATAACCTCACATTTATCTGCATTATACTGCGTCTGCCATGCATTTGCCCACTAACCTGTCCAAGTCGCCCTGCAGCCTCTTAAGTCCTCCTCACAGCTCACACCACCACCTAGTTTAGTGTCATCCGCAAACTTGGAGATATTACACTCAATTCCTTCATCTAAATCGTTAATGTATATTGCAAAGAGCTGAGGTCCCAGCACTGAGCCCTGCGGCACTCCACTAGTCACTGCCTGTCATTCTGAAAAGGACCCGTTTATCCCGACTCTCTGCTTCCTGTCTGCCAAGCAGTTCTCTATCCACGTCAGTACATTACCCCCAATTCCATGCGCTTTAATTTTGCACACCAATCTCTTGTGTGGGACCTTGTCAAAAGCCTTTTGAAAGTCCAAATACATCACATCCACTGGTTCTCCCTTGTCCACTCTGCTAGTTACATCCTCAAAAAATTCCAGAAGATTCGTCAAGCATGATTTCCCCTTCATAATCCATTCTGACTTGGTCCAATCCTGTCACTGCTTTCCAAATGCGTTGCTATTTCATCCTTAATGATTGATTCCAACATTTTCCCCACTACTGATGTCAGGCTAACTGGTCTATAATTACCCGTTTTCTCTCTCCCTCCTTTTTTAAAAAGTGGTGTTACATTAGCTACCCTCCAGTCCATAGGAATAGATCCAGAAACAATAGATTGTTGGAAAATGATCACCAATGCATCACTATTTCTAGGGTCACTTCCTTAAGTACTCTGGTGTGTAGACTATCAGGCCCCGGGGATTTATCGGCCTTCAATCCCATCATTTTCCCTAACACAATTTCCCGCCTGATAAGGATATCCTTCAGTTCCTCCTTCTCACTAGACCTACTGTCCCCTAGTACATTCGGAAAGTTATTTATGTCTTCCTTCATGAATTTGTTCAATTGATCTGCCATTTCTTTGTTCCCCATTATAAATTAACCTGAATCCGACTGCAAAGGACATATGTTTGTCTTCACTAATCTTTTTCTCTTCACATATTTATAGAAGCTTTTGTAGTCAGTTTTTATGTTCCCTGCAAACTTCCTTTCATACTCTATTTTCCCCCTCTTAATTAAACCCTTAGTCTTCCTCTGTTGAATTCTAAATTTCTCCCAGTCCTCAGGTTTGTTGCTTTTTCTAGCCAAATTATATGCCTCTTCCTTGGCTTTAACACTATCCTTAATTTCCCTTGTTAGCCATGGTTGAGCCATCTTCCCCGTTTTATTTTTACTCCAGACAGGGATGTACAATTGCTGAAGTTCATCCATGTGATCTTTAAATGTTTGCCATTGCTTATCCACCGTCAACCCTTTAAGTATCATTTGCCAGTCTATTCTAGCCAATTCATGCCTCATGCTGTCGAAGTTACCTTTCCTTAAGTTCAAGACCCTAGTTTCTGAATTAACTGTCACTCTCCATCTTAATAAAGAATTCTACCATATTATGGTCACTCTTCCCCAAGGGGCCTCGCACAACAAGATTGCTAATTAGTCCCTTCTCATTACACATCGCCCAGTCTAGGATGGCCAGCTCCCTAGTTGGTTCCTCGACATATTGGTCAAGAAAACCATCCCTAATACACTCCAGGAAATCCTCCTCCACCGCATTGGTTAGCCCAATCTATATGTAAATTAAAGTCACCATGAGAACTGCTGTACATTTATTGCACACATCCCTTATTTCTTGTTTGATGCTATCTCCAACCTCACTACTACTGTTTGCTGGCCTGTACACAACTCCCACCAGTGTTTTCTGCCCTTTGGTATTCCGTAGCTCTACCCATACCGATTCCACATCATCCTTCCTTACTATTGCGTTAATTTCCTCTTTAACCAGCAACACTTCCCCGCCTCCTTTTCCTTTCTGTCTATCCTTCCTAATTGTTGAATACCCCTGGATGTTGAGTTCCCAGCCTTGGTCACCCTGGAGCCATGTCTCCGTGATGCCAATTACATCATATCCATTAACTGCTATCTGCGCAGTTAATTCGTCCACCTTATTCCGAATGCTCCTCGCATTGAGGCACAGAGCCTTCAGGTTTGTCTTTTTAACACACTTTGCTCCTTTAGAATTTTGCTGTAATGTGGCCCTTTTTGTTTTTTGCCTTGGGTTTCTCTGCCCTCCACCTTTGCTATTCTCCTTTCTATCTTTTGCCCCTGTCTCCCTTTTATTGCCCTCTGTCCCCCTCCGAGGAAGACTTGCTTCCATTCCTGAAGTGAGTTCTTTGGTGGCTGAACAGTCCAATACGAGAGCCTCAGACTCTGTCACAGGTGGGACAAACAGTTGTTGAGGGAAGGGGTGGATGAATCTGGTTTGCCGCACGCTCCTCCCGCTGCCTGCGCTTGACCTCTGCACGCTCTCAACATTGAGACTCGAAGTGCTCAATGTCCTCCAGGATTCACTTTCTCCACTTAGGGCGGTCTTTGGCCAGGGTCTCCCAAGTGTCAGTGGTGATGTTGCACTTTATCAAGGAGGCTTTGAGGGTGTCCTTGTAATGTTTCCGCTGCCCACCTTTGGCTCGTTTGCCGTGAAGGAGCTCCGTGTAGAGCACTTAGTTTGGCAGTATACTTGCAAGGAACATAAAAACCGACTGCAAACATTTCTACAAGTATATAAAAAGAAAGAAATTAGTGAAGACAAATGTAGGTCCTTTACAGTCAGAAATGGGAGAGTTTATAATGGAACAAGGAAATGGCAGAACAATTAAATAAATACTTTGGTTCTGTCTTCACGGAAGAGGACACAAATAATATCATAGAAATGCTAGGGAACCAAGGGTCGAGTGAGCTAGAGGAATGAAAGGAAATGATTATTAGTAAGAAAATAGTGCTGGAGAAACTAATGAGACTGAAAGCCAATAAATCCCCAGGGCCTGATAATCTGCATCCCAGAGTACTAAAAGAGGTAGCCATGGAATAGATTGTCATCTTCCAAAATTCTATAGATTATGGTAATTCCTGCAGATTGGAGGGTGACAAATATTTCCAAGTTTGCTGGCCACACAAAACTAAGAGGGATTGTGAGTTAGAACATAAGAAATAGGAGCAGGAGTAGGCCATATGACCCCTCGAGCCTGCTCTGCCATTTAAAACGATCATGGCTGATCTGATCATGGACTCAGGTCCAATTCCCTGCCTGCTCACCATAACCCCTTATTCCCTTATCTGAAAGGACCCCGCACTGGCCCGCTTCTATCCTGGGCTGAAGGGACCCCGCACCCGCCCGCTTCAATCGAGGAGGACAGACCCCGCTCGGGAGCGGAGGACAGACCCCGCTCGGGAGCGGAGGAGAGACCCAGCCCGGGAGCGGAGGACAGACCCCGCTCGGGAGCGGAGGACAGACCCCGCCCGGGAGCGGAGGACAGACCCTGCTTGGGAGCGGAGGACAGACCCTGCTCGGGAGCAGAGGACAGACCCAGCCCGGGAGCGGAGGACAGACCCAGCCCAGGAGCAGGGGCGAGAGCAGGTGTGGGCCGAAGGGACTCCGGGGCCGGCGCTGAACCGGCCGAAGGGGCTCCGGGGCCGGCATTGAACCGGCCGAAGGGACTCCGGGGCCGGCATTGAACCGGCCGAAGGGACTCAATTTAAAAAAAAACTTTTAATCAACTTTTAAACTTCTTAAACAATTTTGGAAAACTTTAAAATTTTTAATCAATTTGAAGAACTTTCTGTTTCTTTTTTTCTAACTTTTTAAACAACTTGATTTACATTTTAGACTTTTTAAAATCAATTTTATCAATTTTATTCATTTATTAAATTAAAAAAATAATTCAGAAATACTTTTAAACTCTTAAATTTTTAAAACAACTTGGAAGCCTTTGGGGACATTCTTAACTTTGGAAGAAACTTCCCAAACATTCCTCGGAACCCCAGCGGACAGCTGACCTTCCCAATGCCTGCCCCCCAACCAAGCCTCGGGCCATCGACCATCAATGGCGCTTTTGGTGTCGAGCTTGCAGCCAGTGCCGAGCTTGCGGCCAACACCTCGCCGTAGGCAATTATGCTTATACAGCAGTGCCTGGTCTCCAGTTGCCACTGGACCAAGACCTTGCTCAGCTAAGCCCATGTGGTTGCCGGTGTGCAGCGGCCAGCCCGCATTAAAAGAACTCACGCACAGGCATCTTCTACTTCGCTAATATGAAGTTCGGGACCTGGAATGTCAGGACCCTCATGGTTAATTCCAATAGCCTCCCTGGTAAACTGCGACATTACCACTGACACCTGGGAGTCCCCGGCCAAAGACTGCCCGAGGTGGAGAAAATGCATCCGGGAGGGCGTTAAGCTCTTCGAAGCTCAACGGCGCGAGCGTGAAGAGGTCAGGTGCAGGCAACGGTAGGAGAATGCGACAAATCAGTCCCACCCTCCCCTTCCCCGAACGAATGTCTGTGCCACCTGTGACAGGGACTGTGCTCTCGTATTGGACTGTTCAGCCACCAAAGGACTCACTTTAAGAACATAAGAACATAAGAACATAAGAATTTGGAACAGGAGTAGGCCATCTAGCCCCTCGAGCCTGCTCCGCCACTCAACAAGATCATGGCTGATCTGGCCGTGGACTCAGCTCCACTTACCCGTCCGCTTTTCATAACCCTTAATTCCCTTATTGGTTAAAAATCTATCTATCTGTGATTTGAATACATTCAATGAGCTAGCCTCAACTGCTTCCCTGGGCAGAGAATTCCACAGATTCACAACCCTCTGGGAGAAGAAATTCCTTCTCAACTCGGTTTTAAATTGGCTCCCCCGTATTTTGAGGCTGTGCCCCCTAGTTCTAGTCTCCCCGACTAGTGGAAACAACCTCTCTGCCTCGATCTTTTCTATCCCTTTCATTATTTTAAATGTTTCTATAAGATCACCCCTCATCCTTCTGAACTCCAACGAGTAAAGACCCAGTCTACTCAATCTATCATCATAACCAAGGAAATAAAGGAGAGTATCAAATTAAAAACCAATGCGTATAAGGTGGCCAAGGTTAGTGGGAAACTAGAAGATTGGGAAAATTTTAAATGACAGCAAAGAATGACTAAGAAAGCAATAAAGAAAGGAAAGATAGATTACGAAAGTAAACTGGCGCAAAACATAAAAACAGACAGTAAAAGCTTTTACCGATATATAAAACGGAAGAGAGTGACTAAAGTAAATGTTGGTCCCTTAGAAGATTTAATAATGGGAAATGTGGAAATGGCTGAGACCTTAAACAATTATTTTGCTTCCGTCTTCACAGTGGAAGCAACAAAAATAATGCCAAAATTTGCAGGCCACAGGAATGTGGGAAGGGACGATCTTGAGACAATCACTATCACTAGGGGAGTAATGCTGGACAGGCTAATGGGACTGAAGGTAGACAAGTCCCCTGGTCCTGATGAAATACATCCCAGGGTATTAAAAGAGATGGCTGAAGTTATAGCAGATGCATTCGTTATAATCTACCAAAATTCTCTGGACTCTGGGGAGGTACCAGCGGATTGTAGAGCAGCTAATGTAACGCCTCTATTTAAAAAAGGGGGCAGGCAAAAGGCAGGTAACTATAGGCCGGTTAGTTTAACATCTGTAGTGGGGAAAATGCTTGAAACTATCATTAAGAAAGAAATAGCGGGACATCTGGATAGGAATAGTGCAATCAAGCAGACGCAGCATGGATTCATGAAAGGGAAATCATGTTTAACTAACTTACTGGAATTCTTTGAGGATATAATGAGCATGGTGGATAGAGGTGTACCGATGGATGTGGTGTATTTAGATTTCCAAAAGGCATTCGATAAAGTGCCACACAAAAGGTTACTACAGAAGATAAAGGTATGCGGAGTCAGAGGAAATGTATTAGCATGGATAGAGAATTGGCTGGCGAACAGAAAGCAGAAAGTCGGGATAAATGGGTCCTTTTCTGGTTGGAAATCGGTGGTTAGTGGTGTGCCACAGGGATCAGTGCTGGGACCACAACTGTTTACAATATACATAGATGACCTAGAAGAGGGGACAGAGTGTAGTGCAACAAAATTTGCAGATGAACTAAGATTAGTGGGAATGTGGGTTGTGTAGAGGACTGCAAGGAGATTTGGATAGGTTAAGCGAATGGGCTAAGGTTTGGCAGATGGAATACAATGTCGGAAAGTGTGAGGTCATCCACCTTGGGAAAAAAAACAGTAAAAGGGAATATTATTTGAATGGGGAGAAATTACAACATGCTGTGGTGCAAAGGGACCTGGGGGTCCTTGTGCATGAATCCCAAAAGGTTAGTTTGCAGGTGCAGCAGGTAATCAGGAAGGCAAATGGAATATTGGCCTTCATTGCGAAAGGGATGGAGTACAAAAGCAGGGAGGTCTTGCTGCAACTGTATAAGGTATTGGTAAGGCCGCACCTGGAGTACTGCATGCAGTTTTGGTCACCTTACTTAAGGAAGGATATACTAGCTTTGGAAGGGGTACAGAGACGATTCACTAGGCTGATTCCAGAAATGAGGGGGAACCTTTTATGTGGCACCTTGTTAAATGTCTTCTGCAAGTCTAAATACACCACATTCACTGGTTCCCCTTTATCCACCCTGTTTATTACATCCTCAAAGAATTCTAGCAAATTTGTCAAATATGACTTCCCTTTCATAAATCCATGCTGACTCTGCCTGACTGAATTATGTTTTTCCAAATGTCCTGCTACTGCTTCTTTAATAATGAACTATGGGGGCTAATCATATTATGTTATGAAATAGCTGGCCTTAGAGAAATGGGGACTAATCATAGTATGTTATATATAGGGGATTATAGGTTAATGAGTATTAAGCATAGTATATGTAATAAGGATGGGGTAATTCTATTAATGGTGATTATACATAGAGGTAGTATGTGGTATATTAGGGTATGTGGGCTATATCACATATATGTACAACTACCGATGTTAGGCTAACTAGTGTATAGGTTAGTCAAGAGGCCCAGCAGTTGCAGGGAGCAGTGGCAGCATCGTCGGAGGCGGAACGGGACGTTGGTGAGGCCTACAAGAGGCCCAGCAGTTGCAGGGAGCAGTGGCAGCATCGTTGGAGGCGGAGCGGGACGTTGGTGAGGCCTACAGGAGGCCCAGCAGTTGCAGGGAGCAGTGGCAGCATCGTTGGAGGCGGAACGGGACGTTGGTGAGGCCTACAAGAGGCCCAGCAGTTGCAGGGAGCAGCAGCAGCGTCGTCGGAGGCGGAGCAGCAGCATTGGTGAGGCCCAGCCGGTGCAGCTGTAGCGGGGGAGGCAAAAAAGGAGAAAGAAATCGAAAGGTGACGTTACAGCCAAGGGAGTAAGTGATTGGCTGGTGATTGGTAAGTAGTTTTTCTTTTTCTTTTCTATATCAGTAAGTAACCTTTAGTATTGTTTTTGCCAATTTAAGTTTATCTAAGGGTTAAGTCATGGCAGGACAGCTCGGACACGTGTTATGCTCCTCCTGTACTATGTGGGAAGTCAGGGACACTTCTGGTGTCCCTGACGACTAGTGTGTGGGAAGTGCATCCACCTGCAGCTCCTGACGGACCCCATTGCGGCACTGGAGCTGCGGGTGGATGAACTCGGGAGCATCCACGATGCTGAGAATGACATGAATAGCACATTTAGTGAGTTGGTCTTACCGCAGGGAAAGGGTACAGAGTCAGATAGGGAATGGATGACCAACAATAAAAGCAGTGCAAGGAAGGTAGTGCAGGGGTCCCCGGTGGTCATCCCCCTACAAAACAGATACAGCGCTTTGGTTACTGTTGAGGGGGATGACTCATCAGGGAAGGGCAGTAGCAGCCAAAGTGATGTGTAATGAGAAAGGACTAATTAGCAATTTTGTTGTGCAAGACTCCTTGGGGAAGAGCAACCATAATATGGTAGAATTCTTTATTAGGATGGCGAGTGACACAGTTAATTCAGAAACTAGGGTCCTGAACTTAAGGAAAGGTAACTTCAATGGTTTGAGGTGTGAATTGGTAGAATAGACTGGCAAATGATACTTAAAGGGTTGACGGTGGATAGGCAATGGCAAACATTTAAAGATCACATGGATGAACTTCAGCAATTGTACATCCCTGCCTGGAGTAAAAATAAAACAGGGAAGGTGGTTCAACCGTGGCTAACAAGGGAAATTAAGGATAGTGTTAAATCCAAGAAAGAGGCATATAAACTGGCCAGAAAAAGCAGCAGACCTGAGGACTGGGAGAAATATAGAATTCAGCAGAGGAGGATAAAGGGTTTAATTAAGAGGGGGAAGATAGAGTACGAGAAGAAGCTTGCCGGGAACATAAAAACTGACTGCAAAAGCTTCTATAGATATGTGAAGAGAAAAAGATTAGTGAAGACAAACATAGGTCCCTTGCAGTTGGATTCAGGTGAATTTATAATTGGGAACAAAGAAATGGAAGACCAATTGAACAAATACTTTGGTTCTGTCTTCACGAAGGAAGACACAAATAACCTTCCGGAAGTACTAGGGGACCAAGGGTCTAGTGAGAAGGAGGAACTGAAGGATATCCTTATTAGGCGGGAAATTGTGTTAGGGAAATTGATGGAATTGAAGGCCGATAAATCCCCGGACCCTGACAGTCTGCATCTAAGAGTACAGAAGGAAGTGGCCCTAGAAATAGTGGATGCATTGGTGATCATTTTCTGACAGATGGCGCTGGAGCGTCGGGCCCATACCCGGCTGTTGCCGTCAATGGCAAAAGGTGTTGGTTGATATAGACAGCAGGACGGTGGCCATGGAAGACTCTGGATCAGTTCCTATGGACTGGAGGATAGCTAATGTAACACCACTTTTTAAAAAGGGAGGGAGAGAAAAAGCGGGTAATTATAGACCGGTTAGCCTGACATCACTGGTGGGGAAAGTGTTGGAATCAATTATTAAAGATGAAATAGCAGCGCATTTGGAAAGCAGTGACAGGATCGGTCCAAGTCAGCATGGATTTATGAAGGGGAAATCATGCTTGACAAATCTTCTGGAATTTTTTGAGGATGTAACTAGTAGAGTGGACAAGGGAGAACCAGTGGATGTGGCGAATTTGGACTTTCAAAAGGCTTTTGACAAGGTCCCACACAAGAGATTGGTGTGCAAAATCAAAGCACATGATATTGAGGGTAATATACTGACGTGGATAGAGAACTGGTTGGCAGACAGGAAGCAGAGAGTTGGGATAAATGGGTCCTTTTCAGAATGGCAGGCAGTGACTAGTGGAGTGCTGCAGGGCTCAGTGCTGGGAACCCAGCTCTTGACAATATACATCAATGATTTGGATGAAGGAATTGAGTATAATATCTCCAAGTTTGCAGATGACACTAAACTGATTGGCGGTGTGAGCTGTGAGGAGGACGCTAAGAGGCTGCACGGTGACTTAGACAGGTTAGGTGAGTGTGCAAATGCATGGCAGATGCAGTATAATGTGGATAAATATGAGGTTATCCATTTTGGGGGCAAAAACGTAAAGACAGAATATTATCTGAAAGGTGGCAGATTAGGAAAAGGGGAGGTGCAACGAGACCTGGGTGTCATGGTTCATCAGTAATTGAAAGTTGGCATACAGGTACAGCAGGCGGTAAAGAAGGCATATGGTATGTTGGCTTTCATAGCTAGGGGATTTGAGTATAGGGGCAGGGAGGTGTTGCTACAGTTGTACAGGGCCTTGGTGAGGCCTCACCTGGAATATTGTGTTCAGTTTTGGTCTCCTAATCTGAAGAAGGATGTTCTTGCTATTGAGGGAGTGCAGTGAAGGTTCACCAGACTGATTCCCGGGATGGCAGGACTGACGTATGAGGAGAGACTGGATCAACTGGGCCTTTATACATTGGAGATTAGAAGGATTAGAGAGGATCTCATAGAAACATACAAGATTCTGACGGGAAGGGATAGGTTAGATGTGGGTAGATTGTTCCCGATGTTGGGGAAGTCCAGAACCGGGGACACAGTCTTAGGATAAGGGGTAGGCCATTTAGGACTGAGATGAGGAGAAATTTCTTCACTCAGAGAGTTGTTAACCTGTGGAATTCCCTGCCGCAGAGATTTGTTGATGCCAGCCCATTGGATATATTCAAGAGGGCGTTAGATATGGCCCTTACAGCTAAGGGGATCAAGGGGTATGGAGAGAAAGCAGGAAAGGGGTACTGAGGGAATGATCAGCCATGATCTTATCGAATGGTGGTGCAGGCTCGAAGGGCCGAATGGCCTACTCCTGCACTCATTTCTATGTTTCTATAGTTTCCTGCTTTTGTCTGCCTCCTTTTTTAAATAGGGCCGTTAGATTTGCTGTTTTCCAATCTGCTGGGACCTCCCTAGAAACCAGGGAATTTTGGTAAATTACAGCCAGTGCATCCACTATTCTTGCCGCTACTTCTCTTAAGACCCTAGGATGCAAGCCATTAGGTCCAGAGGATTTATCCGCCTTTAGCCCCATTACCTTTCTGAGTACCACCACCTTCATGATTGTGTTAAGTTCCTCCCCGCTTTAGCCCACTGTTGGGATATTGTTAGTGTCCTTTACAATAAAGACTGATGCAAAATATTTGTTCCGGGTTTCTGCTATCTCATGTATGTAACCTTCATGTAACTGTAACCTTCATGTAACAACATTGTACACTGTATACACCTAAGAAATGCACACCTTGACCATCGGAGGTGAACTTGTGGGAGACACTCCTCACCTGGTCATCCAGATATATAAAGGGAGGTCCCACGCAGGGTCATCAATTCTTGGTCATGTGAATAAAGGTACAGGTCACAGAGTGACCTTGTCTTCAGTATGTGCCTCGTGTTGATTTACAGTTGAGTGTAAGGACTCAACATTTGGTGACGAGAAACGGGAATCAATGACTCACGAGAATGGCTACCGGTAGCACAGAGGAACGGTACTGTTGGTGAGGACTGGGACGATTTCGTTGAGAGGCTCCAGCAGAGCTTTGTCACGAAGGACTGGCTGGGAGCGGCAGCGGCTGACAATCGAAGGGCGCATCTACTGACCAGCTGTGGACCTAAGACGTACGCGCTGATGAAAGACCTGCTCGCACCCAAGAAGCCGGCGGACAAGACTTTTGAGGAGCTCAGCAAACTGATCGGTGAGCACACATGGTCCGACACCGATTCTATACACACCGACGTCGGGAAGGGCAAAGCATACCGGACTTTGTTGCGGACCTTCGGCACTTGGCCAGCCTCTGTAAGTTCACAGACGCCTGCAGGGGGGAGATGTTATGAGATTTCTTTATTGAGGGCATTGGTCATGCCGGGATTTTTAGGAAGCTAATTGAGACCAAGGACTTGACCTTGGAAGCAGCGGCGTTGATGGCTCAAACCTTCATGGCGGGGGAGGAAGAAACCCAGATCATATACGCGCGCAACCCTGCTCCCAACGTGGCGATGGTGCAGGGAGTTAACAGGGTAAACGCGACTCAGAACCCCGCAGGCAGGCAAGGGCAATTCGACACCAACCAGGCAATAACAGACTCTAGGGTGGGTCCTCAACACAGATAATGGCAAGTTGAACGGACATTTACACCATCACAAAGGACAATGCGTCTTGGGATGGAGCCATCGACACCCACTAACAGAGTGCTCAAGAATAATCAAAGAGTCAATCAGAGAGGAATACCTGGTAACAGTTCTTTTGTTCACAACAATCTCAGCTCTTGCTGGAAGTGCGGGGGCAGACATGCTGCGAAAACCTGCAGGTTTCAACAATTTATCTGCAGAATTTGTAACTTCAGTGGACATTTAGCCAGAATGTGCAGGAAGCCCGCAGCGAGGCTGATTTACGAAGTAGATGAACCACAAGAGGGATCTGCAAGGCAGGGTTATGCTTGGGACACAGCAATGGACCCTGAAGTTCAGCAGGTTCAGGTGGCAAACATCCACAGCTCATACACAAAGACACTATGATGATGAGAGTGCTGTTAAATTCAGCATGGATCTGTGAAAGGGAAATCATGCTTGACAAATCTTCTGATTTTTTGAGGATGTTTCCAGTAGAGTGGACAAGGGGGAACCAGTTGATGTGGTGTATTTGGACTTTCAGAAGGCTTTCGACAAGGTCCCACACAAGAGATTAATGTGCAAAGTTAAAGCACATGGGATTGGGGGTAGTGTGCTGACGTGGATTCAGAACTGGTTGGCAGACAGGAAGCAAAGAGTAGGAGTAAATGGGTACTTTTCAGAATGGCAGGCAGTGACTAGTGGGGTATCGCAAGGTTCTGTGCTGGGGTCCCAGCTGTTTACATTGTACATGAATGATTTAGATGAGGGGATTAAATGTAGTATCTCCAAATTTGCGGATGACACTAAGTTAGGTGGCAGTGTGAGCTGCGAGGAGGATGCTATGAGGCTGCAGAGTAACTTGGATAGGTTATGTGAGTGGGCAAATACATGGCAGATGAAATATAACGTGGATAAATGTGAGGTTATCCACTTTGGTGGTAAAAACAGAGAGACAGACTATTATCTGAATGGTGACAGATTAGGAAAAGGGGAGGTGCAACGAGACCTGGGTGTCATGGTACATCAGTCATTGAAGATTGGCATTCAGGTACAGCAGGCGGTTAAGAAAGCAAATGGTATGTTGGCCTTCATAGCGAGGGGATTTGTGTACAGGGGCAGGGAGGTGTTACTACAGTTGTACTGGGCCTTGGTGAGGCCACACCTGGAGTATTGTGTACAGTTTTGGTCTCCTAACTTGAAGAAGGACATTCTTGCTATTGAGGTAGTGCAGCGAAGGTTCACCAGACTGATTCCCGGGATGGCGGGACTGCCATTTCAAGAAAGACTGGATCAACTGGGCTTGTATTCACTGGAGTTCAGAAGAATGAGAGGGGATCTCATAGAAACGTTTAAAATTCTGACGGGTTTAGACAGGTTAGATGCAGGAAGAATGTTCCCAATGTTGGGGAAGTCCAGAACCAGGGGTCACAGTCTAAGGATAAAGGGTAAGCCATTTAGGACTGAGATGTGGAGAAACTTCTTCACCCAGAGAGTGGTGAACCTGTGGAATTCTCTACCACAAGAAGTTGTTGAGTCCAATTCACTAAATATATTCAAAAAAGAGTTAGATGTGGTCCTTACTACTAGGGGGATCAAGGGGTATGGCAAGAAAGCATGAATGGGGTACTGAAGTTTCATGTTCAGCCATGAAGTTATTGAATGGCGCTTCAGGCTCGAAGGGCTGAATGGCCTACTCCTGTACCTATTCTCTATGTTTCTATGTTGCTAAACGGCATCCCGGTACACATGGAGCTGGACACAGGAGCCAGCCAGTCACTTATGAGTGTCCAACAATTCGAGGAACTGTGGCCACTCAGAGCTAGCAGACCCAAACTAGAACACATTGACACGCAATTACGGACGTACACCAAAGAGATCATCCCAGTGCTAGGCAGTGCAATGTTGGTGGTCACATATAATGGATCAGAGAACCGGCTGCCACTCTGGATTGTCCCGGGAAATGGTCCCGCGCTTTTGGGGAGGAGCTGGCTAGCCGAGATGAACTGGAAATGGGGGGATGTGTACGCCGTTTCATCTGTGGAGCGAAGTTCATGCTCACAGGTCCTACAGAAATTTGAGTCACTATTTCAACCTGCTGTCAGGACTTTCAAAGGTACCAAAGTAGTGATACGCATCACCCGGACGCCAGACCAGTGCACCATAAAACCAGAGCTGTGCCGTATGTGATGCGGGAGAAAATTGAGAGTGAGTTGGACAGGTTGCTGAGAGAGGGCATAATTTCGCCCGTTGAATTCAGCGACTGGGCAAGCCCCATCATCCCTGTCCTAAAAACGGATGGCTCGGTCAGGATCTGTGGCGACTACAAGGCCACTATCAACCGAGTGTCACTACAAGATCAATACCCGCTTCCGAGAGCGGAGGATCTTTTTGCCACGCTGGCAGGCGGCAAGCTGTTTACCAAGTTGGACCTCACTTCGGCCTACATGACCCAGGAACTGGCCGAAGAATCCAAGCTACTGACCACCATCACCACGCACAAGGGGCTGTTTGTCTACAACAGATGTCTGTTTGGCATTCATTCAGCAGCCGCTATCTTTCAAAGGAACATGGAAAGCCTGCTCAAATCCATCCCTGGAACAATCGTATTTCAGGACAACATCCTTATCATGGGTCGAGACACCGAGGAACACCACCATAACCTGGAGGAGGTGCTACACCGACTGGACTGGGTAGGCCTGTGACTAAAGAAGTCCAAGTGTGTGTTTTTGACCCCAGAGGTCGAGTGTTTGGGCAAGAGGGTTGCCGCAGACGGGATCCGGCCTACCGAATCCAAAATGGAGGCGATCCGTCGCGCGCCCAGGCCCGGCAACACATCGGAGTTGCGTTCATTTCTGGGACTATTGAACTATTTCGGGAACTTTCTGCCGAACTTAAGCACATTGTTGGAGCCGCTACACCGTGCTCCTGCGTAAGGGTTGCGATTGGTTTTGGGGGGACTGTCAGGAATGGGTTTTCAATCGGGCGCGGAACCTGCTTTGTTCTAATAAGCTATTGACCCTGTACAACCCCTGTAAGAAATTGGTTTTCACATGCGATGCATCATCCTATGGGGTTGGGTGCGTGTTGCAGCAGAGTAATGATGAGGGCCAACTCCAACCTGTGGCTTATGCTTCCAGGTCGCTCTCCCAAGCAGAAAGGGGATATGGGATGGTTGAAAAGGAAGCACTTGCATGTATCTATGGGGTGAAAAAGATGCACCAGTACCTTATTGGCAGAAGGTTCGAGTAAGAAACGGACCACAGGCCATTAACATCCCTGCTGTCCGACAGCAAAGCTGTCAATGCCAATGCGTCAGCTCACATACAGCGATGGGCTCTCAAGCTGGCAGCATATAACTTCAACATATGGCACCGGCCAGGCACCGAAAATTGCGCTGACGCGCTCAGCAGGCTTCCACTGGCCACCACCAAGGGGGCAGCGGAGCAAAGCGCTGAGATGGTCATGGCCGTTGATGCCTTTGACAGCGCAGGCTCCCCCATCACAGCCCGCCAGATCAAAATCTGGATCAACAGAGATCCCCTCCTATCCTTGATTAAGAAATGTGTCCTTACTGGGGATTGGGCGCCCGCACACAGAGCATGCCCTGAAGAGGTCAGACCGTTTCACAGACGGATGGGTGAACTCTCCATCCAAGCCGACTGCCTACTATGGGGCAGCTGCATAGTCATGCCCCAGAAGGGAAGGGAAGTATTCATCAGGGAACTCCACTGCTAATGAAGGCCATTGCCCGGTCACATATATGGTGGCCGGGAATTGATGCAGACCTGGAATACTGTGTTCGCAGGTGCACGATGTGTGCCCAGCTGGGCAATGCCCCCAGGGAGGCCCCACTCAGCCCGTGGCCCTGGCCACCAAGCCATGGTCACGCATTCACATAGACTACGCGGGCCCGTTCATGGGGAAAATGTTCCTCATTGTTGTTGATGCGTACTTGAAATGGATCGAGTGCATCATATTGAATTCGTGCATGACATCCACCACAGTGGAGAGTCTGCATGCGGTCTTTGCGGCCCACAGCTTACCGGACGTCCTGGTTAGCGACAACGGCCCGTGCTTCACTAGCTATGAATTCTGGGAGTTCATGTCGGGTCATGGCATCAAACATGTCAGTACAGCACCGTTCAAGCCGGCTTCCAATGGCCAGGCGGAATGTGCGGTCCAAATCATAAAACAAGGCATGCTCCGGATTCAAGGACCCTCCCTTCAATGCCGCCTATCGCGCCTCCTGCTGGCCTACAGGTCCCGACCGCATTCGCTCACGGGAGTTCCGCCAGTGGAACTACTCATGAAACGCACACTAAAACCTCGGCTGTCCCTCATTCACCCAGTCCTGTCAGACATTGCTGAGGGCAAGCGCCAGTCCCAAAATGTGTGCCATGACCGTAACTCAAAGGGGAGATGTATAGAAATCGATGACCATGTATTTGTTCTTAATCACGCTTTGGGGCCCAATTGGCTTGAGATTACTGTAATTGGTAAAGAGGGGAATAGGGTCATAGTGGTCAGACTGAACAATGGACAGATATGCCGCAATCATCTGGACCAAGTAAAAAAAAGGTTCAGCATGGACACTGAGGAACCTGAGGAAGATCATGAGATGTTACCCACACCACCACCAGAGAACGAGCAACAAGAACCTTCAGCAGCATGCACAGTCCCTGCGGCCAGCCTGGACGAGCCGGAATCATCACAGGTGAAACATAAAAACATAGAAAATAGGTGCAGGAGTAGGCCATTCGGCCCTTCTAGCCTGCACCGCCATTCAATGAGTTCATGGCTGAACATTCAACTTCAGTACCCCATTCCTGCTTTCTCGCCATACCCCTTGATCCCCCTAGTAGTAAGGACCTCATCTAACTCCTTTTTGAATATATTTAGTGAATTGGCCTCAACAACTTTCTGTGGTAGAGAATTCCACAGGTTCACCACTCTCTGGGTGAAGAAGTTCCTCCGCATCTCGGTCCTAAATGGCTTACCCCTTATCCTTAGACTGTGACCTCTGGTTCTGGACTTCCCCAACATTGGGAACATTCTTCCTGCATCTAACCTGTCTAAACCCGTCAGAATTTTAAATGTTTCTATGAGGTCCCCTCTCATTCTTCTGAACTCCAGTGAATACAAGCCCAGTTGATCCAGTCTTTCTTGATAGGTCAGTCCCGCCATCCCGGGAATCAGTCTGGTGAACCTTCGCTGCACTCCCTCAATAGCAAGAATGTCCTTCCTCAGGTTAGGAGACCAAAACTGTACACAATACTCCAGGTGTGGCCTCACCAATGCCCTGTACGACAAAGACGCATGCCAAGGCTCAACAACCAGAGCCCCAACTGCGGCGCTCCACGAGAGAGCATCGACCGCCTGAAAGACTCAATCTTTGACCCAAAGACGTGGGGGTGCGGGGGAGGTGATGTCATGTATGTAACCTTCATGTAACTAACCTTCATGTAACAACACTGTACACTGTATACACCTAAGAAATGCACACCTTGACCACGGGGTGAACTTGTGGGAGACACTCCTCACCTGGTCTTCCAGGTATATAAAGGGAGGTTCCACGCAGGGTCATCACTTCTTGGTCATGTGAATAAAGGTACAGGTCACAGAGTGACCTTGTCCCCAGTATGTGCCTCGTGTTGATTTACAGTGGAGTGTAAGGACTCAACCATCTCCATGTTCCCCATTACTAATTCCCCGGTCTCGTCCTCTAAGGGACCAACATTTACTTTAGCCACTCTTTTCCTTTTTATATACCTATAGAAACTCTTGCTATCTGTTTTTATATTTCGTGCTAGTTTACTTTCATAGTCTATCTTCCCTTTCTTAATCATTTTTTGAGTCATTCTTTGTTGGCTTTTAAAAGCTTCCTAATCTTCTGTCCTCCCACTAGTTTTGGCCACTTTGTATGCCCTTGTTTTTAATTGTGAGGAGGATGCAAAGACGCTGCAAGGTGTTTTAGATAGGTTGAGTGAATGGGCAAACACATGGTAGATGCAGTATAACATGAATAAATGTGAAGTTATCCACTTTGGTAGGAAAAACATAAATGGTAAAAGCTAAGGAAATGTTGATGTACAAAGGGACCTGGATGTCCTTGTACACCAGTCATTGAAAGCAAACATGCAGGTGCAGCAAGCAGCTAAGAAGGCAAATAGTATGATGGCCTTCATTGCAAGAGGATTTGAGTACAAGTTAAGGATGTTTTACGACAGTTATACAGGGCCTTGGTGAGACCACACATGGAGTATTGTGTGCAGTTTTGGTCCCCTTACCTAAGAAGGGATATACTTGCCATCGAGGGAGTGCAGCGAAGGTTCACCAGACTGATTCCTGGGATGGCAGAACTGTCGTATGAGGAGAGATTGGGTCGACTAGGCCTGTATTCACTAGAATTTAGAAGAATGAGAGGGGATCTCATTGAAACGTATAAAATTCTGACGGAGTTGGACAAACTAGATGCGGGGAGAATGGGCTAGATTTTACACTTTTGTGCATATCACCCAAAATGGGCGTTATTTCTGGCGTGGGCGGTAAAAATGGGTTTTCAGATCGCCGGCTTCTTGCCCATTCTCAAAGTACCTAGTCTCCATTTTTGAAATTGGGCGGTATCTCGAGGAATATAAAATGGGCGGTAGCACTGAATCTCGCTGACCTTCTGCCGTAAAGTGTTACCGTCCCATGGCAACGCTCGATTCTCGTGATTCAAGAGGTCAAGGGTCATCATGACATGCTCAGAAGAGGAGACAGAGAGAGAGAGAGGGAGCTGAGAGACTGAAAGTGTGTGTGCCTGTGATGTGTGCTTGTTTGGCTGTTGTGGGAGGCACGAGGGAGATTCACCAGCAGCAAAAAGCCTACTGAGCACCAAGAACATAGTTGGCAACGAGTTTTTGTCCAACAAATAATATATAACATGGAAAGGATGGTGGAGGCCCTGGATCTGGTAGCCAGGAACACCGGTGGCAGAGGACTCCCAGTGGTCCCAGAGCATGGTACTGCACCCCAAGGTGCCGCACCCCCCTTGCCAACTGCACATGAGAGCCAGGAGCAACATCTCGTTCCCACCTCGGGACCATCCTCTCCCGTATCCATCCAAGCAGCAGTTCGGCCATCATCCCGCTCCCAATGAAGCATCGCCTGAGGAGCTCCTCTGCCAGGCAGCTTGGAGTCAGGAGGGGAAGGGGAAGAGGTAGAGGTTGGGAGGAGAAGTGGGGGGGGGGCGGTGGGGAAGGGTTGGTTTTTACAAAATACTGATGATTTCAGACAACTGTTCGGTTTAAATGTTTTTTATTTAACAAAACCTTGTTGCGCATTGGTTCAGATAGCTGCACCGTTACACACTGGTGATTCCTTAACATCAAAGGGTATAATTACACTTAACTTCAATCAACTTAAACTTCAACTGTCACCAAGGTGATGCACACATTGATGTATGACCTGCACACCCAGCAGTGTGTCAGCCTTGTAAATAACACCAACGTTCTTTCAAGAAAAGCACTCATTGATGAGCTCCTGACGTAAGGCTCTTGCAGCTATCATGCCACCATGGGCCCTTTCAGTCTACAGCGGGGTGGGGGCAAGGCTTCAGCGTCAGCCTGATTGTCTGGGACGATGTCGGCGTCCGCCTCCTCGTCCTCCTCTTCCTCTCTCTGGTGAGGTGGACTGCCAGACTCATCAGGCAATTCTTGTCCCCTCCTGATAGCAAAGTTGTGCAGCATGGAGCACACCACCATGAATTGAGCTACCTGCTCAGGGTAGTATTGGAGCTCGCCTCCTGAGTGGTTCAGGCATCTAAAGCGCTGCCTAAGCACTCCAATGGTTTTCTCCACAATATTGCGAGTGGCTCTGTGGCTCTTGTTGTATCGCCTCTCGGCTTCGGTGTGGATGTCACCTGAGGAAGAGAGTGTTTGATGACAAGGGCCGCAAGCCAGGCACCAAGCTTATGGTCTACAGAGCAGTAGTGATACCTGCCCTCCTATATGGCTCAGAGATATGGACTATGTACAGCAGGCAGCTCAAAACACTGGAGAAGTACCACCAATGTTGCCTCTGCAAGGTCTTGCAAATCCATTGGCAGGATAGGCGTCAGTGTCCTCACTCAGGCTAACATCCCCAGCATTGCAGCACTGACCACGCTCAATCAGCTCCACTGGACGGGCCACATCGTCCGTATGCCTAACACGAGACTCCCAAAACAAGCGCTCTACTCGGAGCTCTGACATGGCAAGCGAGCCCCAGGTGGGCAGAGGAAGACCCTCAGGGCCTTCTTGTTAAAGTGCAACATCCCCACCGACACCTGGGAATCCCTGGCCCAAGACCACCCAAAGTGGAACAGAAGCATCCGGGAAGGCGCTGAACACCTCGAGTCTCTTCGCTGAGAGCAAGCTGAAGCCAAGCGTCGACAGCGGAAGGAGCGTGCGGCAACCCAGGCAACACAACCTCCCGTTCCTTCAACCACCATCTGCCCCACCTGTGACAGAGACTGTAGGTCTCGCATTGGACTGAACAGTCACCTGAGGACTCATCTTTAGTGTGGAAGCAAGTCATCCTCGACTCCGAGGTACTGGTTAAGATATGGGGGGGAGGAAGGGTATCTCTGTATAGGGGGAGAAGAGTATCTCTGTATGGGGGAGGGGGAGCTCATCTCTGCATGGGTGATAAGTATCTCTGTATGGGGGGGGGAGGGGAGAGTATCTTTGTAAAGGGGAGGGGGGAGAGTATCTCTATATGGGGGGGGAGAAGAGTATCTTTGTATGGAGGAGGGGGGAGAGCATCTCTGTATGGGTGATAAGTATCTCTGTATGGGATGAGGGAGAGTATCTCTGTATGAAGGAGGTTTATTGCTGTATGGGAGGATGGGAGAGATTATCTCTGTATGGGAGGAGGGGGGAGAGTATCTCTGTATGGGAGGAGGGGGGAGAGTATCTCTCTATTGCAGTGGGGGGAGATTATCTCTTTATGGGCGGGAGTATCTGTATGTGGGGTGGAGAGTATCTCTGTATGGCGGGGGGGAGAGTATCTCTGTATGGGAGGAGCGGGAGAGTATCTCTGTAAGGGGTGTTAGATGGGGCGAGTATTTTGTGGGGTTTAGGGAAGCTGGATGAAGACCGGGATTGTCAACTCTGGTTGGACGATTTCCGTGAGACTTCATCCTTTGACCTGCCGCCTCCAAACATCTCACCTCCAGCTTCTCGCCATTGGTGTTTGGCCTACACGCAGCGCTGATCAGATGTGTGAGGTGGCATTCTGAATCCTGCAGGCACAGTGAGCATTTTCCCCTGAAAAATGGAGGAAGATGAGTTGCATTTCTTCCCCATTGTAATGTGTAGTGACACAGGCACAATGAGAGTCAGATGTCCAACCTGTGGACCATCCCCTGTGTCAGTAAGTGACCATGCATCCCGCTGCTGTGTGCACGTTCAAGTCGAGTTCCTTTACTGAGAGCTATTAACCTCCACTGAAAGCCTGATAGATGTTTAGTATATTCATCTGTAATAGGCACAGGGGTAGGAATGTTGTAGAATAGAGAGCGAGTCACTGATCTGGGCTCAGTGGTACATTTACTATTAATGATCAACTAAACACATTCAGCACTTCCACTGATATATAATGTGAGTGTTAAGATCTTCTGTTTTCTTTATTGGCAGCACATGGAATGATCGCAGATTCACTTGAGGTCTCACAGTCTTTGCAACGTAAGTACAAATATAGATAGTCTTAAATTGAAAAGCATTCAGATTTATTCAGATAAAGCCATTAGAAGGTCTTTGAGTATTGGTGATGCAACGCCTGTGGCACTGAACCGTAAGGCACAGATTTTTGCCCACAATTCAGCTCGGTTAGCCCGTCAAGGTAAGTGGACATTGCTTGATGTTAAAAGAAAGCAAAAGTTCCCAGGATCGACATTGAGTCAGTTGACCTGCAAAGTAAAGAGAGCGCATTAACGTGCCTCTGTGAATTGAACGGATTTCGAGGTGAGAGAATCTCTATATGGGAGCGGGGAGGGGGGTGCGGGGGGAGAGTTTTTCCGTATGGGGTGAGGGGAGAAAATCTCTATGGGGTGGGTAGAGAATTTCTGTATGGGGGAGGAGAGTATCTCTGTATGGCGGGAGGGTGGGTGAAGGGGTCGAGACTATCTCTGTATGGGGGGGGGAGAGAATCTCTGTATGGGGGGAGAGAATATCTCTGTATTGGGGCAGATTATCTCTGTATGGTGAGGTAGGGTAGGGGTAGAGTATCTCTGTATGGGGAGGGAGAGTATCTATGGGGGGAGGGTTGAGTTTCTCTGTATGGCGGGGGGGAGAGAGAATCTCTGTATGGGAGGGGAGTGTATCCCTGTATAGGTGGGGGAGAGAATCTTTGGAAGTGGGGGGGGAGATTATCTCTGTATGGAGGGTAGGGGAGAGTATCTCTGCATGGGGGTAGGGGGAGAGTATCTCAGTATGGTGGGGGTGGGAAATATTTCTGCATGGAAGAAAGGGAGAGATTATTTCTGTATGGGAGGAGGGGGGAGAGTATCTCTGTATTGGGAGGGAGATTATCTCTTTATGGGGGATATCTCTGTATGTGGGGTGGAGAGTATCTCTAAATGGGAGGATGGGGGAGATTATCTCTGTATGGGAGGAGCGGGAGAGTATCTCTGTAAGGGGTGTTAGATGGGGCTAGTACTTTGTGGGGTTTAGGGAAGCTGGACAAAGATTGTCACCTCTGGTTGGACGATTTCTGTGAGACTTCATCCTTTAACCTGCCGCCTTCAAACATCTCACCTCCAGCTTCTCGCCATTGGTGTTTGGCCTACACTCAGTGCTGATCAGATGTGTGAGGTGGCGTTCTGAATCCTGCAGGCACAGTGAACATTTTCCCCCTGAAAAATGGAGGAAGATGAGTTGCATTTCTTCCCCATTGTAATGTGTAGTGACACAGGCACAATGAGAGTCAGATGTCCAACCTGTGGACCATCCCCTGTGTCAGTAAGTGACCATGCATCCCGCTGCTGTGTGCACGCTCAAGTCGAGTTCCTTTACTGAGAGCTATTACCCTCCACTGAAAGCCTGATAGATGTTTAATATATTCATCTGTAATAGGCACAGGGGTAGGAATGTTGTAGAATCGAGAGCGAGTCACTGATCTGGGCTCTGTCTGTCCACATTGAGGTACATTTACTATTAATGATCAGCTAAACGCATTCAGCACTTCCATTGATGTATAATGTGAGTGTTAAGATCTTCTGTTTTCTTTATTGGCAGCACGTGGAATGAGCGCAGATTCACTTGAGTTCTCACAGTCTTTCCAACGTAAGTACAATTATAGATAGTCTTAAATTGAAAGGCATTTAGATTTATTCAGATAAAGCCATGAGATGATCTTTGAGGATTTGAGATGCAACGCCTGTGGGACTGAACCGCTGAACCGTAAGGCACAGACTTTTGCCCACAATCAGCTCGGTTAGCCCGTCAAGGTAAGTGGACAGTGGGCTAACAACTGGTTAATGTTAAAAGAAAACAAATGTTCCCAGGATTGACATCGAATCAGTTGACCTGCAAAGTGAAGGGAGTGCATTAATGTGCCTCTGTGAATTGAAGGGATTTCGAGGTGAGAGAATCTCTGTATGGGGGTAGGGGGGTGGGTTGAGTATCTCCGTATTGGGGGCGGGAAGAGAGTTTCTATGGGGTGAGGGGAGAGAGTCTCTCTATATTGGGGAGGAAGAGGTTCTGCATATGGGGGAGGGGAGAGAATCTGTTTATGGGGGGGAGAGTATCTCCGTATTAGGGGAGGGGGAGAGTATCTCTGTATGGCGGGGGGGAGTGTGTCTCTGTATGGGGGGGAGGGTATCTCTGTATGGGGGAGAAGAGTATCTCTGTATTAGAGGAGGGGTAGAGTATCTCTGTATGGGGGCGGGGGGAGGGGAGTGTGTCTCTGTATGGGGGGAGTGAGTGTATCTCTGTATGGGGGGTGGAGAGTATCTCTGTATGGGGGGGGAAGAGTATCTCTATATGGCGGTGGGAGGGGGAGTGTGTCTCTGTATGGGGGATTGAGAGTATCTCTGTACAGGGGGATGGAGGGCATCTCTGTATGGGGGGATGGAGGGCATCTCTGTACGGGGAGAGTGAGAGTATCTCTGTATGGGGGGGAAGAGTATCTCTGTATGGCGGAGTGGGGGGAGGTGTTTCTCTGTATGGGGAGGTGGTAGGCGGAGAGTATCTCTTTATTGGGGGAAGGAGAGAATTTCTGTATGGGGGAGGGGGGACGGGCGGAGTATCTCCGTATGGGGGGAGGGAAGAGAGTTTCTATGGGGGGAGGGGAGAGAGTCTCTCTATATGGGGCAGGGGGGGGGAAGAGGTTCTCCGTATGGGGGAGGGGAGAGAATCTCTGTATGGGGGGGAGAGTATCTCCGTATTGGGGGAGGGGTAGAGTATCTCTGTATGGCGGGAGAAGGGTATCTCTGTATTGGAGGAAGGGGGGGAAGTGTGTCTCTGTATGGGGGGGGGGGAGAGTATTTCTGTATGGGGGGGAGGGTATCTTTGTATGGAGGAATGGAGGGTATCTCTGTTGGGGGAGGAAGAGTATCTCTGTATGGGGGATGGAGGGTATCTCTGTACGGGGGGAGTGAGAGTATCTCTGTACGGGGGGAGAGTATCTCTGTATGACGGGGGAGGGGGGGAGAATATCTCTGTATGGGGGGGGGAAAGTATCTCTGTATGGGGCGGCGAGAGTATCTCTGTATGGGGGGGAGGGGGAGAGTATCTCTGTATTGCGGTGGGGAGGAGATTATCTCTTTATGGGGGGTATCTCTGTATGTGGGGTGGAGAGTATCTCTGTATGGGAGGCTGGGGGAGATTACCTCTGTATGGGAGGAGGGGGCGAGTATCTTGTTGGGTTTAGGGAAGCTGGACGAAGACTGGAGTTCTCAACTCTGGTTGGACGATTTCCGTGAGACTTCATCCTTTGACTTGCCGCCTCCAAACAACTCACCTCCTTCTCGCCATTGGTGTTTGGCCTACACATAGCGCTGATCAGATGTGTGAGGTGGCATTCTGAATCCTGCAGGCACAGTGAGCATTTCCCCCCTGAAAAATGGAGGAATGTGAGTTGCATTTCTTCCCCATTGTAATGTGTAGTGACACAGGCACAATGAGAGTCAGATGTCCAACCTGTGGACCATCCCCTGTGTCAGTAAGTGACCATGCATCCCGCTGCTGTGTGCATGCTCAAGTCGAGTTCCTTTACTGAGAGCTATTACCCTCCACTGAAAGCTTGATAGATGTTTAGTATATTCATCTGTAATAGGCACAGGGGTAGGAATGTTGTAGAATAGAGAACTGTTAAGTCCCGACTCTAATGTACTGACTTACACGAGACACATGCTGAAGTCGAGGTCACTCAGGACCTGTACCTTTAATTCCAGCTCTCCGGTGCTGCACTTGCCTGAGATCTCCCTTTATATACCACAGTGGGACAGGTATGGAGTGTCTCCTGCAAGTGCACCCCTGGTGGTAAGGTATGCTTATTGTTACAGGTCATATCCAGTTACAGTCATGTATAGCATGGTAAGATACAGTTATATACAGTAATGTGAGATACATGACATCACCCTCCCCCAAGGTCTTATTGTCTTTATAGATTCAGTCTCTCAGGTGGTCTGCGTTCTCGCGTGGAGCGTCTTAGTTGTGGTTCAGTTGTTTGCCTTGGTGCCTGTTTTTCGTTCGGTGTGATTGCTGGTATCTCGCCTGGGCTGTCTGTTTCGTTTGGTGTGATTGCTGATATCTTGCCTGGGCTGTCTGTTGAGACTGCCCTTTCCTCAGGTTGTTCCACCAGGTGTGGTGTGAGTTCCACATTGTAGTCTGCCTCTGGTTCTTCAGTGTTATCAGTGAATCTACTTTTTATTTGGTCTACATGCAGGTTTGGCCATTGTCCATTTGTACAACCAGTAGCCTGTTTCCCTCTTTGTCTGTTACTGTCCCTGCAAGCCATTTGGGACTCCGGCCATAGTTTAGCACAAACACTTTGTCCCCAATCTCATTCCATCTCCCCCTCGAATTTCGGTCATGGTACTCAGTTAGCTTTTGACTCTTAGCCTCAACAATTTCATGCATGTCTGGGAGGATTAACGAGAGCCTGGTCTTTAAGGTTCGTTTCATCAATAGTTGCGCGGGGTGAACCCCAGACAACGAATGCGGATGAGATCTGTATGCCAGCAGCAGTCGCGACAGGTGGCTCTGCAGCATGGGACCTTGGATTCTGAGCATGCCTTGTTTAATGATCTGCACTGCTCGCTCCGCCTGGCCATTGGAGGCCGGCTTGAAAGGTGCCGTCTTAACGCGATTTATAACGGGGTCAACTATAAAATCGTGAAATTCTACGCTGGTGAAGCACGGACCATTATTACTGACCAATATGTCAGGAATGCCGTGCGTTGCAGACATGGTTCTAAAGCTCTCCACAGTGGTGGAGGTGGTGCTCGAGTTTAAAATGGTGCACTCGATCATTTTGAAAATGCATCAACGACTACGAGGAACATTTTGCCCATGAATGGGCCCGCATAGTCTACATGCACCTGCGACCACGGTTTGGTGGGCCAGGGACAGGGGCTTAGGGTGGCCTCCCTGGGGGCATTACTGAGTTGGGCACAAATGGTGCACCGACGGACGCAGAGCTCCAAGTCCGCGTCAATGCCAGGCCACCAGCCATGAGATCTGGCTATGGCCTTCATAAGAACGATCACCGGGTGCTCGCGATGGAGCTCCTGGACAAATGCCTCCCTGCCTTGTAAGGGCATACTACTCAGCTGCCCCACATCAGGCAGTCTGCCTGTAGTGAGAGTTCATGCATACGCCTATGGAAGGGTTTTACCTCCTCAGGGCAGGCATCACAAGCCTCTGCCAGTCACCGGTTACAACGCATCTTTTAAATAGAGATAATGTGGGGTCGCTGGTCGTCCAGGCTCTGATTTGGCGAGCCTTCATGGGCGAACCTGTTGATTCAAAGGCATTGATTGCCATGACCATCTCACAGTCCTGTTCGTCGGACCCTTCTGTGGTTGCCAGGGGTAGCCTGCTAAGCACGTCGGCACATTTGTCTGTGCCTGGTCTGTGCCTTATTGTGTAGTCGTAAACCGCCAGCATGAATGCCCACCGCTGAATGCGTGCCGAGGCGTTGGCGTTGATTGCCTTGCACTCGGATAGTAGGGATGTGAGGGGTTTGTGGTCGGTTTCTAATGCAAACTTGGCCCCGAAAAGGTATTGGTGCATCTTTTTGACACCGTACCCGCACGCGAGTGCCTTCGTCTCAACCATACCGTACCCGCGCTCCACCCGCGAAAGTGACCTGGAGGCATAAGCAACGGGCTGAAATTTACCCGCATCATTGACGTGCTGTAAATCGCACCCGACCCCGTACGCTGACACATCATACGTAAGGACTAACTTTTTACCTGCGTCAAAAAAGGCGAAAACACTCTTGGAACATAGAAGGTTGCATGCCTTATTGAAGACGCGTTCTTGGGCGTCCCCCCAAAACCAATCGCACCCCTTTCTGAGTAGCACGTGGAGATGCTCTAGCAGTGTGCTCAAGTTCTGCATAAAGTTACCAAATTAATTGAGTAGCCCGAGAAAGGCGCGCAGTTCCGAGACATTCCGGGGCCAGGCGAATCGCTTTGGTTTTGGATTCGGTTGGGCGGATTCCATCAGCGGCAATCCTTCTGCCCAAAATTTCAACCTCAGGCGCAAGAAACAGACACTTGGATTTCTTAACTCTTAGGCCTACCCGATCCAATCGACTTAGTACTTCCTCAAGATTGCGGAGATGAGAGTCGGTGTCCCTGTCCGTGATGAGTATGTCATCTTGAAACATAACCGTCCCCGGGATGGACTTGAGCAGACTTTCCATGTTGCGCTGGAATATAGCAGCTGCCGACCTGATGCCGAATGGGCATCGATTGTACACAAAAAGGCCTCGATGTGTGTTGATGGTGGTGAGTAGCTTAGACTCTTCGGTCAGTTCTTGCGTCATATACGCAGATGTGAGGTCAAGTTTCGAGAAAAGTTTTCCTGTAGCCAACGTGGCAAATAGGTCCTCTGCTCTGAGCAACGGGTATTGGTCCTGTAGGGAGACTCTGTTTATGGTAGACCTGTAATCCCCACAGATTCGCACGGATCCATCAGGCTTCATGACGGGGACGATGGGGCTTGCCCAGTCGCTGAATTCCACAGGAGAAATTATGCCTTCCCGCAGAAGCCGGTCCAGTTCATTTTCAATCTTTTCCCTCATCACATATGGCACAGCTCTAGCCTTGTGATGGACCGGTCTGACATTCTGTGTGATGTAGATTCTAACTTTAGCCCCTTTGAAGGTGCCCACACCTGGCTGAAAGAGATGTTCAAAACGGCTTAGAACTGTTGAGCAGGAGGTCCGTTCCTCTGGCGACATGGCGTGAACATCATCCCATTTCCAATTAAGTTCTGCTAGCCAGCTTCTCCCCAACAGGGCTTGGAGATCCCCGGGGACAATCCACAGGGAAAGTCGGTGCACCATCCCTTTGTGTGTGACTGAGAGCATGGCGCTGCCAAGGACTGGGACAATTTCTTTAGTATAGGTCCTTAGTTTGGTGTCGGTTTTTGTGAGTTTTGGTTTGTTGCTTTTGTGCGGCCACAGCTGTTCAAATTGTTGAACGCTCATGAGGGATTGACTGGCCCCCGTGTCCAGTTCCATGTTGACGGGTATCCCATTGAGTAGAACCCTCATCATAATTGGAGGCGTCTTGGTGTAAGAACAGTGGACATTGTTCGTGTTAACCCGCTGTACCTCGGCGTCCCGTGCACTGTTTCAACCGTCTTCTGGTGCGCTTTCCGACCCTTCCGATTCGTATACCAGCCGAGCTGCTGTTTTTCTGCACATGCGAGCCAGATGCCCAGTGTCTGCAAACGGCATGCTGAAATCGATGCACTCTGGTTGAGTGCCTTCCCCCACATCTCCAACATAGACCGTTTCCATTGTTTCCGAAGGATGAGCTGCGTCTGGCTGATCTCCCTTGAGCCTCTCTCAATCTGTTGTTGATTGCTCGCATTGTGGGTTGATGAGGTGTGATCGGCCGTTCATGTGGCCCTTGATTTTGATGGCTTCCGGCGCCACTGTCTGCTGTTGAAGGCCTGCTCTCCTGCCTTTGTCTGTGTGTGGGGGTAATGGTTTGTTTCACAATGTGAACCCCTTGTTCCGATGCCTCGTTGGTTGTCATACCTGAAGTATAGATCAGCCTCTTTTCTTCTTCGCCTGCCAAGAACGTCTGTGCGACCAGTGCTGCTGCCTCTCGAGTCAAGTTCTTGGTCTCTATAAGCTTTCGGAATATGCCTGCGTGGCCTATTCTTTCAATAAAAAAATCTCTCAGTACTTCTCTCCTTAGTTCATCGGGGAACTCACATGAACTAGCCAGCCTCCGAAGTTCCGCCACGAAGTCGGGTATGCTTTGGCCCACACAGCGTCTGTAGTTGTAGAACCTGTGTCTGGCCATGTGTAGGCTGCTCGCTGGCTTCAGGTGGTCTCTCACCAGTGTGCTCAACTCTTCAAACGACTTGCTTGCTGGTTTCTCGGGTGCTAGCAGGTCTTTCATTAAAGCGTATGTTTTCGAGCCACAGCTGGTCAAGAGATGGTCTCTTCTCTTGTCTGCCTTAAGGTCGCCCAATTAGTCTTTGGTCACAAAGCTTTGCTGGAGCCTTTCTATAAAGTCATCCCAATTGTCTCTAGCATTGTATTTCTCATCTGAGCTGTTGGTAGCCATTCTGTGGATTCTGTGATCCTGTAACTCGTCGCCACTGTTAAGTCCTGACTCTAATGTACTGACTTACATGAGACACATGCTGAAGTCAAGGTCACTCAGGACATGTACCTTTATTTCCAGCTCTCCAGTGCTGCAATTGCCTGAGACCTCCCTTTATATACCACAGTGGGACAGGTATGGAGTGTCTCCTGCAAGTGCACCACTGGAGATAAGGTATGCTTATTGTTACAGGTCATATCTAGTTACAATTATGTATAGCATGGTAAGATACAGTTATATACAGTAATGTGAGAGACATGACAAGAACGAGTCATTGATCTGGGCTCTGTCTGTCCACATTGAGGCACTTTTACTATTAATGATCAGCTAAACGCATTCAGCACTTCCATTGATGTATAATGTGAGTGTTAAGATCTTCTCTTTTCTTTATTGCAGCACGAGGAATGAGTGCAGATTCACTTGAGTTCTCACAGTCTTTGCAACGTAAGTACAATTATAGATAGTCTTAAATTAAAAAGCATTTAGATTTATTCAGATAAAGCCATTAGAAGCTCTTTGTATATTGGTGATGCAACGCCTCTGGGACTGAACCGTAAGGCACAGATTTTTTTCCCAAATCAGCTCGGTTAGCCCGTCAAGGTAAGTGGACACTGGGCTAACAGCTGGTTAATGTTAAAAGAAAGCGAAAGTTCCCAGGATCGACATCGAGTCAGTTGACCTGCAAAGTGTCATGCCTCTGTGAATTGAACGGATTTCGAGGTGAGAGAATCTCTGTATGTGGCGGGGAGGGCGGGGTGAGTTTTTCCGTATGGGGGGAGGGGAGAAAATCTCTGTATGAGTGAGGGGGGAGAATCTCTGTATGGTGGGTGGGGGGGAGAGTATCTCTATATGGGCAGGGGGAGAGTATCTCTGTATTCGGGGAGGGGTATAGTGTCTCTGTATGGGGGTGGAAAGTTTCTCTGTATCGGGGGGAGAGTATCTCTGTATTCGGGGAGGGGTATAGTGTCTCTGTATGGGGGTGGAGAGTTTCTCTGTATCGGGGGGAGAGTATCACTGTATTGGGAAAGGGGGAGAGTATCTCTGTATGGGGGTGGAGAGTGTCTCTGTATTGGGGAGGGGGAGTGTATATCTGTATGGGGGGGTGCTTAGAGTATCTCTATATGCGGAGGGAGTGTCTCTGGATGGGGGGAGAGGAGAGAATCTTTGCATGGGGGGGAGAGAGAATCTCTCTATGGGTGGTGGGGAGATTATCTCTGTCTGGGGGTGGTAGGGGGAGAGTATCTATTTATGGAGGGTTGGGTAATGTATCTCTGTTTGGGGGTGGAGGGGGAGAGTATCTCTGTATGGAGGGGGAGAGTATTTCTGTATGGGGTGGAGAGTATCTCTGTATGGCGGGGGGGGAAGAGTATCTCTGTATGGGAGGAGCGGGAGAGTATCTCTGTAAGGGGTGTTAGATGTGGCGAGTATTTTGTGGGGTTTAGGGAAGCTGGATGAAGACTGGGGTTGTCAACTCTGGTTGGACGATTTCCGTGAGACTTCATCCTTTGACCTGCCGCCTCCAAACTTCTCACCTCCAGCTTTCGCCATTGGTGTTTGGCCTACACGCAGCGCTGATCAGATGTGTGAGGTGACGTTCTGAATCCTGCAGGCACAGTGAACATTTTCCCCTGAAAAATGGAGGAAGATGAGTTGCATTTCTTCCCCATTGTAATGTGTAGTGACACAGGCACAATGAGAGTCAGATGTCCAACCTGTGGACCATCCCCTGTGTCAGTAAGTGGCCATGCATCCCGCTGCTGTGTGCATGCTCAAGTCAAGTTCCTTTACTGAGAGCTATTACCCTCCACTGAAAGCCTGATAGATGTGTAATATATTCATCTTTAATAGGCACAGGAGTAGGAATGTTCTAGCATAGAGAGCGAGTCACTGATCTGGGCTCTGTCTGTCCACATTGAGGTACATTTACTATTAATGATCAGCTAAACGCATTCAGCACTTCCATTGATGTATAATGTGAGTGTTAAGATCTTCTCTTTTCTTTATTGGCAGCACGTGGAATGAGCGCAGATTCACTTGAGTTCTCACAGTCTTTCCAACGTAAGTACAATTATAGATAGTCTTAAATTGAAATGCATTTAGATTTATTCAGATAAAGCCATTAGATTGTCTTTGAGGATTTGAGATGCAACGCCTGTGGGACTGAACCGCTGAACCGTAATGCAGACTTTTGCCCACAATCAGTTCGATTAGCCCGTCAAGGTAAGTGGACATTGGGCTAACAGCTGGTTAATGTTAAAAGAAAACAAAAGTTCCCAGGATCGACATCGAGTCAGTTGACCTGCAAAGTGAAGGGAGCACATTAACATGCCTCTGTTAATTGAAGGGATTTCGAGGAGAGAGAATCTCTGTATGGGGGCGGAGAGGGGGGAAGAGTTTCTCTATATGGGGGGAGGGGTGAGAGTCTCTAGTGGCGGGGGGTAGAGAATCTCTGTATGGGGGGGAGAGTATCTCTGTGTTGGGGAGGGGGACAGTATCTCTGCATGGGGAGGGTTAGATTATCTCTATATGGCGGAGGAGGAGAGAATCTCTGTATTACATAGAAACATAAAAAATAGGTGCAGGAGTAGGCCATTCGGCCCTTCGAGCCTGCACCGCCATTCAATAACTTCATGGCTGAACATGCAACTTCAGTACCCCATTCCTGCTTTCTTGCCATACCCCTTGATCCCCCTAGTCGTAAGGACTTCATCTAACTCCTTTTTGAATATATTTAGTGAATTGGCCTCAACAACTTTCTGTGTTAGAGAATTCCACAGGTTCACCACTCTCTGGGTGAAGAAGTTTCTCCTCATCTCGGTCCTGAATGGCTTACCCCTTATCCTTAGACTGTGACCCCTGGTTCTGGACTTCCCCAACATTGGGAACTTTCTTCCTGCATCTAACCTGTCTGAACCCATCAGAATTTTAAACATTTCTATGAGGTCCCCTCTCATTCTTCTGAACTCCAGTGAATACAAGCCCAGTTGATCCAGTCTTTCTTGATAGGTCAGTCCTGCCATCCCGGGAATCAGTCTGGTGAACCTTCGCTGCACTCCCTCAATAGCAAGAATGTCCTTCCTCAAGTTAGGAGACCAAAACTGTACACAATACTCCAGGTGTGGCCTCACCAAGGCGCTGTTCAACTGTAGCAACACCTCCCTGCCCCTGTACTCAAATCCCCTCGCTATGAAGGCCAACATGCCATTTGCTTTCTTAACCGCCTGCTGTACCTGCATGCCAACCTTCAATGACTGATGTACCATGACACCCAGGTCTCTTTGCACCTCCCTTTTTCCTAATCTGTCACCATTCAGATAATAGTCTGTCTCTCTGTTTTTACCACCAAAGTGGATAACCTCACATTTATCCACATTATACTTCATCTGCCATGCATTTGCCCACTCACCTAACCTATCCAAGTCACTCTGCAGCCTCATAGCATCCTCCTCGCAGCTCACACTGCCACCCAACTTAGTGTCATCTGCAAATTTGGAGATACTACATTTAATCCCCTCGTCTAAATCATTAATGTACAGTGTAAACAGCTGGAGCCCCAGCACAGAACCTTGCGGTACCCCACTAGTCATTGCCTGCCATTCTGAAAAGTCCCCATTTACTCCTACTCTTTGCTCTGTATGGGGGGGGAGTATCTCTGTATTGGGGGAGGGGGAGAGTATCTCTGTGTGGCGGGGGGTAGTGTATCTCTGTATGGGGGGGGGGGTTGGGGGAAGAGTATCTCTGTTTGGGAGAGAGAGTATCTCTGTATGGGGGGAGAGGAGAGAATCTCTGTATGGGGGGGGTGGGGGAAGAGTATCTCTGTATGGGGGAAGGGATAGTTTATCTTTATGGGGGAGTGGGGGGAGAGTATCTCTGTTTTCGGGGGGAGAGTATCTCTGTATTGGGGAGGGGGGAGAGTATCTCTCTATGGGGGGGAGAGTATCTGTATTGGAGGAGGGGGAGAGTATCTCTGTATGGTGGAGGGTGGGGAGAATCTCTGTATGGGGGGAGAAGAGTATCTCTCTATGGGGGGTTGGGGAGATTATCTCTGTATGGGGGGTGGTAGGGGGAGAGTATATCTGTATTGGGGGGGGTGTATCTCTGTATTGGGGAGGGGGAGCGTATCTCTGTATTGGGGGAGGGGGGGGAGAATCTCTGTATGGGGGTGGAGAGTGTCTCTGTATGGAGGGGGGCGAGAGTATCTCTGTATTGGGGAGGGGGAGAGTATCTCTGTATGTGAGGGTTAGAGTATCTCTATCCAGGGGGGAGTATCTCTGGATGGGAGGTGTGGAGATTATCTCTGTATGGGGGTGGTAGGGGGAGAGTATCTCTTTATGGAGGGTTGGGTAATGTATCTCTGTATTGGGGGAGCGGGGAGAGTATCTCTGTATTGGGGGAGGGGGAGAGTATCTCTGTATTGGGGGATGGGGGAGAGTATCTCTGTATTGGGGGAGGGGGGGGTATCTATGTATTGAGGGAGGGGGAGCGTATCTCTGTATTGGGGGAGGGGGGAGAATCTCTGTATGTGAGGGTTAGAGTATCTCTATCCAGGGGGGAGTATCTCTGGATGGGAGGTGTGGAGATTATCTCTGTATGGGGGTGGTAGGGGGAGAGTATCTCTTTATGGAGGGTTGGGTAATGTATCTCTGTATTGGGGGAGGGGGGAGAGTATCTCTGTATTGGGGGAGGGGGGAGTATCTCTGTATTGGGGGAGGGGGGGAGAATCTCTGTATTGAGGGAGGGGGAGCGTATCTCTGTATTGGGGGAGAGGGGAGAATCTCTGTATGGGGGTGGAGAGTGTCTCTGTATGGGGAGGGGGAGTATCTCTATTGGGGAGGGGGAGAGGATCTCTGTATTGGGGGAGGGGGAGAATCTCTGTATGGGGGTGGAGAGTATCTCTGTATTGGGGAGTGGGAGAGTATCTCTGTATGGGGGGTTAGAGTATCTCTATACAGGGGGAGAGTATCTCTGGATGGGGGGAGAGGAGAGAATCTCTGTATGGGGGGTGGGGGGGGGCGGTAGAGAGAAGCTCTCTATGGGAGGTGTGGAGATTATCTCTGTATGGGTGGTGATGGGGGAGAGTATCTCTTTATGGAGGGTTGGGTAATGTATCTCTGTTTGCAGGTGGAGGGGGAGAGTATCTCTGTATGGGGGAGGGGGGAGAGTATCTCTGTATTTGGGGGGGGAGAGTATCTCTGTATGGGGGGGGGAAGAGTATTTCTGTATGGAGTATTTTGTGGGGTTTAGGGAAGCTGGACAAAGTTTGAGGTTGTCACCTCTGGTTGGACTATTTCCTTGAGACTTCATCCTTTGACCTGCCGCCTCCAAACATCTCACCTCCAGCATCTCGCCATTGGTGCTTGGCCTACACTCAGTGCTGATCAGATGTGTGAGGTGGCGTTCTGAATCCTGCAGGCACAGTAAACACTTTCCCTCTGAAAAATAGAGGAAGGTGAGTTGCATTTCTTCCCCATTGTAATGTGTAGTGACACAGGCACAATAAGATTCAGATGTCCAACCTGTGGACCATCCCCTGTGTCAGTAAGTGACCATGCATCCCGCTGCTGTGTGCACGCTCAAGTCGAGTTCCTTTACTGAGAGCTATTACCCTCCACGGAAAGCCTGATAGAAGTTTAATATATTCATCTGTAATAGGCACAGGGGTAGGAATGTTGTAGCATAGAGAGCGAGTCACTGATCTGTCCACATTGAGGTACATTTACTATTAATGATCAGCTAAACGCATTCAGCACTTCCATTGATGTATAATGTGGGTGTTAACATCTTCTCTTTTCTTTATTGGCAGCACGTGGAATGAGCGCAGATTCACTTGAGTTCTCACAGTCTTTGCAACGTAAGTACAATTATAGATAGTCTTAAATTGAAAGGCATTTAGATTTATTCCGATAAAGTCATGAGATGATCTTTGAGGATTTGAGATGCAACGCCTGTGGGACTGAACTGTAAGGCACAGACTTTTGCCCACAATCAGTTCGATTAGACTGTCAAGGTAAGTGGACACTGGGCTAACAGCTGGTTAATGTTAAAAGAAAACAAAAGTTCCCAGGATCGACATCGAGTCAGTTGACCTGCAAAGTGAAGGGAGCGCATTAACATGCCTCTGTGAATTGAAGGGATTTCGAGGAGAGAGAATCTCTGTATGGGGGCGGGGAGGGGGGAAGAGTTTCTCCATATGGGGGGAGGGAGTGAGTCTCTATGGCGGGGGTAGAGAATCTCTGTATGGGGGGGAGAGTATCTCTATGTTGGGGAGGGGGACAGTATCTCTGCATGGGGAGGGTTAGATTATCTCTATATGGCGGGGGAGGAGAGAATCTCTGTATTGGGGGGGAGAGAATCTCTGTATGGCGGGGGCCGGGTGGTAGGGGGAGAGTATCTCTTTATGGAGGGGGCGTAGTGTATCTCTGTATGGGGGGTTGGGGGAGAGTATCTCTGTATAGGGGGGGGGAGAGTATCTCTGTATGGGGGGGGAGAGTATCTTTGTATGGGGGAGGGGGGAAGAGTAGCTCTGGATGGGGGGAGAGGAGAGAATCTCTGTATGGTGGGGGAAAGTATATCTCTGTATGGGGGGGGTGGGGGAGAGTATCCCTGTATGGGGGGATGGGGAGAGTATCTCTTTATGGGGGAGGGGAGAGAGTATCTCTGTATTGGGGGAGAGAGTTTCTCTGTGTGGGGGAGAGAGTATCTCTGTATGGGGGGGAGGAGTATTGTGTCTCTGTATGGGGGTGGAGAATAGAAACATAGAAACATAGAAAATAGGTGCAGGAGTAGGCCATTCGGCCCTTCTAGCCTGCACCGCCATTCAATGAGTTCATGGCTGAACATGCAACTTCAGTACCCCATTCCTGCTTTCTCACCATACCCCTTGATCCCTCTAGTAGTAAGGACTTCATCTAACTCCTTTTTGAATATATTTAGTGAATTGGCCTCAACAACTTTCTGTGGTAGAGAATTCCACAGGTTCACCACTCTCTGGGTGAAGAAATTCCTCCTCATCTTGGTCCTAAATGGCTTACCCCTTATCCTTAGACTGTGTCCCCTGGTTCTGGACTTCCCCAACATTGGGAACATTCTTCCTGCATCTAACCTGTCTAACCCCGTCAGAATTTTAAACGTTTCTATGAGGTCCCCTCTCATTCTTCTGAACTCCAGTGAATACAAGCCCAGTTGATCCAGTCTTTCTTGATAGGTCAGTCCCGCCATCCCGGGAATCAGTCTGATGAACCTTCGCTGCACTCCCTCAATAGCAAGAATGTCCTTCCTCAGGTTAGGAGACCAAAACTGTACACAATACTCCAGGTGTGGCCTCACCAAGGCCCTGTACAACTGTAGCAACACCTCCCTGCCCCTGTACTCAAATCCCCTCGCTATGAAGGCCAACATGCCATTTGCTTTCTTAACCGCCTGCTGTACCTGCATGCCAACCTTCAATGACTGATGTACCATGACACCCAGGTCTCTTTGCACCTCCCTTTTTCCTAATCTGTCACCATTCAGATAATAGTCTGTCTCTCTGTTTTTACCACCAAAGTGGATAACCTCACATTTATCCACATTATACTTCATCTACCATGCATTTGCCCACTCACCTAACCTATCCAAGTTGCTCTGCAGCCTCATAGCATCCTCCTCGCAGCTCACACTGCCACCCAACTTAGTGTCATCCGCAAATTTGGAGATACTACATTTAATCCCCTCGTCTAAATCATTAATGTACAGTGTAAACAGCTGGGGCCCCAGCACAGAACCTTGCGGTACCCCACTAGTCACTGCCTGCCATTCTGAAAAGTCCCCATTTACTCCTACTCTTTGCTCTGTATGGGGGGGGGGAGTATCTCTGTATTGGGGGAGGGGTAGAGTATCTCTGTATGGGAGGGGGTTAGAGTATCTCTATATGGGGGGGAGTATCTCTGGATGGGGGAGAGGAGAGAATCTCTGTATACGGGGGGAGAGAGAATCTCTCTATGGAGGGTGGCGAGATTATCTCTGTATGTGGGTGGTAAGGGGAGAGTATCTATTTATGGAGGGTTGGGTAATGTATCTCTGTTTGGGGGTGGAGGGGAAGAGTATCTCTGTATGAGGGGGGGGAAGAGTATTTCTGTATTGGGGGGAGAGTATCTCTGGATGGGGGAGAGAAGAGAATCTCTGTATGCGGGGGGTGAGAGAATCTCTCTATGGAGGGTGGGGAGATTATATTTGTTTGGGGGTGGTAGGGGGAGAGTATCTATTTATGGAGGGTTGGGTAATGCATGGCAGATGAAGTATAATGAAGTATAATGTGGATAAATGTGAGGTTATCCACTTTGGTGGTAAAAACAGAGAGACAGACTATTATCTGAATGGTGACAGATTAGGAAAAGGGGAGGTGCAAAGAGACCTGGGTGTCATGGTACATCAGTCATTGAAGGTTGGCATGCAGGTGCAGCTGGCGGTTAAGAAAGCAAATGGCATGTTGGCCTTCATAGCAAGGGGATTTGAGTACAGGGGCAGGGAGGTGTTGCTACAGTTGTACAGCGCCTTGGTGAGGCCACACCTGGAGTATTGTGTACAGTTTTGGTCTCCTAACTTGAGGAAGGACATTCTTGCTATTGAGGGAGTGCAGCGAAGGTTCACCAGACTGATTCCCGGGATGGCAGGACTGACCTATCAAGAAAGACTGGATCAACTGGGCTTGTATTCACTGGAGTTCAGAAGAATGAGAGGGGACCTCATAGAAATGTTTAAAATTCTGATGGGTTCAGACAGGTTAGATGCAGGAAGAAAGTTCCCAATGTTGGGGAAGTCCAGAACCAGGGGTCACAGTCTAAGGATAAGGGGTAAGCCATTTAGGACCGAGATGTGGAGGAACTTCTTCACCCAGAGAGTGGTGAACCTGTGGAATTCTCTACCACAGAAAGTTGTTGAAGCCAATTCACTAAATATATTCAAAAAGGAGTTAGATGAGGTCCTTACTACTAGGGGGATCAAGGGGTATGGCGAGAAAGCAGGAATGGGGTACTGAAGTTGAATGTTCAGCCATGAACTCATTGAATGGCGGTGCAGGCTAGAAGGGCCGAATGGCCTACTCCTGCACCTATTTTCTATGTTTCTATGTTTCTATGTATCTCTGTTTGGGGGTGGGGGGGGAGAGTATCTCTGTATGGGAGGGGGAAGAGTATCTCTGTGTTGGGGGGAGAATATCTGTGTATTGGAGGGAGAGTATCTCTGTATGGGGGGGGGGAAGAGTATCTCTGTATGCGGGGGAGGGAAGTGTATCTCTGTATGGGAGGAGCAGGAGAGTATCTCTTTATGGGGTGTTAGATGTGGCGAGTATTTTGTGGGGTTTATGGAAGCTGGACAAAGATTGGGGTTTCACCTCTGGTTGGACGATTTCCGTGAGACTTCATCCTTTGACCTGCCGCCTCCAAACATCTCACCTCCAGTTTTCGCCATTGGTGTTTGGCCTACACGCAGCGCTGATCAGATGTGTGAGGTGGCGTTCTGAATCCTGCAGGCACAGTGAACATTTTCCCCTGAAAAATGGAGGAAGATGAATTGCATTTCTTCCCCTTTGTAATGTGTAGTGACACAGGCATAATGAGAGTCAGATGTCCAACCTGTGGACCATCCCCTGTGTCAGTAAGTGACCATGCATCCCGCTGCTGTGTGCACGCTCAAGTTGAGTTCCTTTACTGAGAGCTATTACCCTCCACTGAAAGCCTGATAGATGTTTAGTATATTCATCTGTAATAGGCACAGGAGTAGGAATGTTCTAGCATAGAGAGCGAGTCACTGATCTGGGCTCTGTCTGTCCACATTGAGGCACTTTTACTATTAATGATCAGCTAAACGCATTCAGCACTTCCATTGATGTATAATGTGAGTGTTAAGACCTTCTCTTTTCTTTATTGGTAGCATGTGAAATGAGCGCAGATTCACTTGAGTTCTCACAGTCTTTCCAACGTAAGTACAATTATAGATAGTCTTCAATTGAAAGCCATTTAGATTTATTCAGATAAAGCCATTAGAAGGTCTTTGACGATTTGAGATGCAACGCCTGTGGGACTGAACCGCTGAACCGTAAGGCACAGACTTTTGCCCACAATCAACTTGGTTAGGCCGTCAAGGTAAGTGGACAGTGGGCTAACAGCTGGTTAATGTTAAAAGAAAGCGAAAGTTCCCAGAATCGACATCGACTCAGTCGACCTGCAAAGTGAAGCGAGCGCATTAACGTGCCTCTGTGAATTGAAGGGATTTTGAGGTGAGAGAATCTCTGTATGGGACGGGGAGGGAGCAGGGGGTTGGGGGGGGTTGGTGGGGGCGGGGGGGTAGAGAATCTCTGTATGAGGGGAGGGGAGAAAGTTTCTATGGGGGAAGGGAGAAAGTCTCTCTATATTGTGGGGGTGGGGAGAGTTTCTCCGTATGGGGTGGGGAGACAATTTATATGGGGGAGGCGAGAATCTCTGTATGGTGGGGGGGGCGGGGTGGGGGAAGAGTATCTCTGTATGGCGGGGGGGGAGGGTATCTTTGTATGGGGAGGAGGGGGGAGAGTATATGTATGGGGTGTGGGGTAGGGGGAGAGTATCTCTGCATGGGGGGGAGGGGGGAGAGTATCTCTGTATGGCGGGGGGAAGGGGGAGATTATCTCTGTATGGGGGGAAGGGGGAGAGTATCTCTATTGGGGGGGCAGAGAGAGTATCTTGATATGGGGGGCGGGTAACGGTATGCGGGGGGGAGAGTATCTCTGTATGGTGGGGGGGGTGGAGAGTATCTCTGTAATGTGAAGGGACACAGACATAAATGGCAGTCAGAAAGGAACTTAGGAATGTGAGTAATCCATTTAATCCCTCGAGCCTGTTTCGCCATTCAGTGAGACCATGGTGATCTATGACCTAACGCCTCAGCCCCATATCCCTTAACACCTTTGATTAACAGAAATATCTCAATCTCATAGTTAAAATTAACAATTGACCCAGATGTAATTTGCGTAAATTCTAAACTTCTACCACCCTTTGCGTGTAAAGATGTTTCCTAACTTCACTGCTGAAAGGCCTGGCTCTAACTTTTAGGTTATGTCCCCTCGTCTGAGATTCCCCAACCAACTGAAATGGTTGTAATTTTGATCCATCTACACTGCTTACAATGCTGCCTATCTTTGTGTCATTGGCAAACCTGGATATGTGGCTCTCCCTGTGCACAATTTTGTTACCTCTTCAAAAAGTTAAATCAGGTTCATCAGCATGACCTACTCTTTAGAAATCCATGCTGGCTCAGTCACTCTATCCTTAATTATAGACTCTAGCAATTTCCTGACAACAGATGTTAGGCTAACTATAATTCCCTGATTTCCGTCTCTCACCTTTCTTAAAGAGTGGAGTGACATGTGCAATTTTCCAATCTAAGGGAATGATTTCTGAATCGAGAGAACGTTGGAAGATCATAATTGGGGCTTCCTTTAAATCTCTGGTTCTGGGAATTTGTCACTCTTTAGTGCCATTATTTTCTTCATTATTGTTAATTTGATTAGATTAATTATGGTGACTTCCCGTCCCTGATTCAATATTAGTTTCCTTGGGGTGTCCGCTATATTAACTCTTCCACAACTGTAAATGCTGACGCAAGTAATTATTTAACATGTTCGCCATTTCCTTATTTTCCTTTATAATATCATCATTATCAGTTTTTAAGGGCCACACATTGCTCTTAACCACCCTTGATATCCCTTGCAAGTTTCTTTTCATACTCCTTTTTGCTATAACTATTTGTTTGTCACCCTTTACTGTTCTTTGTAATTCTCTCATTCGCCAGGAAATGTGCTATTTTTGTATTCTTGTTTGCTTAACCTGTGGACCATCCTATGTGTCAGAAAGTGATCATGCACCCATTTAGTTCCTTTATTGAGAGCTATTAACCCCCATTGAAAAACCAATAGATGTTCAGCTCTCAGAGGCCTAGGTTGGAAAATTGTAGAATAGGAAGCGATTCACAGAACTTGGCTCTGTCCGCATTGCGAGGCTCATTTACTATTATTGAGCAGCTACCAGCACTTTCATTGATGTATAATGCGGCACTAAGACCTTCAACTAAGACCTTCTTCTTTCTTTAATGGCAGCATATTCATTAAATGCAAGTGGAGCACAGTGGCAACAGCCAGTATGCCGTAACAACAATGAAAAAGTGGGAGAAATTCGACAGTTAGCGTCAGGTAGGGCTGCTAATGGGACGCTCAGGCAGTAGCACCACGGCGGGGCGAATCCTGCACCGGACGGCAAATTCGCCGGCCCAGTAACGCCGGCAATAGCAGTTCGTGCCTCAGCACCTTTTGCTGTGCAGATTATGACATCAGCGAGCATGCAATGCACGTTGGGCGCTCGATCTGCAAACTTTAGTAGCGCCCCCTGCCTTACTGCCTCACGACAACAGCGCCAGGGAGCAGAGGCGCGAACCAGACAGCTGGCGGCTGGCAGCGTGCTACTTAAAGGGATGTGCTTCAGATGTCAAGGAACTTCTGTTCCAAGGGTCAGTTCTGAGTAGCAGAGAGCGCAGGATATATCTGCAGTGAAATAAATGTTGCTTAGTCCCCGGAGTGTTGTGGGCCGTCAAAGGACTTTGCATTTCATCCCACAGCATATCGTTCTGAAAAGGTCACATAAATTATGTTGTGATGCAAGTGACTGACTGACTCGGGATGAGAAAAGTTTTTAATTGACTATGTTCCAGAAATGTGCTTTGAAGGAGACAGAGCTGCATGGCATCTTCCAAAGTGCTGAGTGTAGGGGTAGGGGCGGAAGGTCCGTCGGGTAATAGGAACCTGCTCATCAACAATACACAAAGTTAGGCACCGACATTGTTATCTTGATGGGACAAGTAGTCCCCCTACCATTTGTCCTGTACAGGGATGGCTCAGCATGGTTAAATGATACAGAATACAACTCATATGAACTTAGAAACGCAGAAGGAAGGATATTAGATCCATGGAAGGTTAGAGCCAAGATTCACTGGAATGACATTGGGATTGACAGGCTGTAGTTATGACAGGAACCGAGGCCTTTTCACTTGTAGAGAGAATGTGAAGGAGTGATAGAGGCTTTTAAAATTATGAAAGGGTTGAAGAGTGTAAAGTGAGAGATTGTTTTCATAGATTGGGGATTTAGTAACATTGATATAAAATGAAATAGTGAACAGACAGTGTAATGGGATTAGCACAGACAACTCCAGTTCAAGAATGAATATCTGAGCAGGAATGAGGGGCCAAAGGGCCTTCTTTACATTCTGATTGTATGAAGGAGTTCATTATTTTGTTCAACAAACATAGCAACGCAGTTCAATTTGTAATACAAATCCAAATATATATATACATGGGATGAAAGTCATCATTTAACTGAGAGCGCAAACTATTACCTGAAAACCCTCTGATAAAAGAGATATTAGGGAACATTTTCTGGTCAATGGGATTGCCCAAATAAGCCACTCCCTACAGCATAATGAATTGCTTGAACATAATGACCATGTAGATGCCTCTCACACAATTAAAGTGCATATCAGGAGCTTAGGCTATTATTTTTTAAATAATTCATTCTCAGGATGTGGGTGTCATTGACAAGGCCGGAATTTATTGCCCTTCCCTGTGATATAACTGAGTGGTTTGTTAGGCCACTTCAGAGGTCATGATGGTGTGGGGCTGGAGACACATATAGAACTAGAATGGATAAGGTCAGCAGGTTTCCTTCCCAAAAGAACATTACCGGGCCAGTGGGTTTTTATGCCAACCCCATAGTTCCATGGTCACTTTTACAGAGAGCGAGGAGGAGGAGCAGCGTCGAGCCAGGAGGCCTATAAAGGCCCATTGGCAGCAGTCGGAGAGCGAGGAAGAGGAGGAGGAGGAGGAGCAGCGTCGAGTCGGGAGGCCTATAAAGGCCCATCGACAGCAGTCGGAGAGTGGGAGAGCGAGGAGGAGGAGCAGCGTCGAGTCGGGAGGCCTATAAAGGCCCATTGGCAGCAGTCGGAGAGCGAGGAAGAGGAGGAGGAGGAGGAGCAGCGTCGAGTCGGGAGGCCTATAAAGGCCCATCGACAGCAGTCGGAGAGCGGGAGAGCGAGGAGGAGGAGCAGCGTCGAGTCGGGAGGCCTATAAAGGCCCATCGACAGCAGTCGGAGAGCGGGAGAGCGAGGAGGAGGAGCAGCGTCAAGTCGGAGAGGCCTATAAAGGCCCATTGGCAGCAGTCGGAGAGCGGGAGAGCGAGGAGGAGGAGCAGCGTCGAGTCGGGAGGCCTATAAAGGCCCATCGGCAGCAGTCGGAGAGCGAGGAGGAGGAGGAGGAGGAGGAGCAGCGTTGAGTCGGAGAGGCCTATAAAGGCCCATTGGCAGCAGTCGGAGAGTGGGAGAACGAGGAGGAGGAGCAGCGTTGAGTCGGAGAGGCCTATAAAGGCCCTTCGGCAGCAGTCGGAGAGTGGGAGAACGAGGAGGAGGAGCAGCGTTGAGTCGGAGAGGCCTATAAAGGCCCATTGGCAGCAGTCGGAGAGCGAGGAGGAGGAGCAGCGTCGAGTCGGGAGGTCTACAAAGGCGTGGCTTGTAAAGCTGCAGCGGGGTGAGAAGGCAAAAAAAAGTAGAAAGAAATTGAAAGGTGATGTCACAGCCAAGGGGGTAAGTGATTGGCTGGTGATTGGTAAGTAGTTTTTCCGTCTTTTTTCCTTTCTATATCAGTAAGTAATCTTTAGCATTGTTGTTGCCAAATTAAGTTAATCTAAGGGTTAAGATATGGCAGGATAGCTCGGACATACGTTATACTCCTCCTGTAGTATGTGGGAAGACAGGGACGCTTCTGGTGTCCCTGACAACGACATGTGCGGGAAGTGTATCCGTCTCCAGCTCCTGACGGACCGCATTGCGGTACTGGAGCTGCGGGTGGATTTCACTCTGGAGCATCCACGATGCTGAGAATATCATGAATAGCACGTTTAGTGAGTTGGTCTCACCGCAGGTAAAGGGTACACAGCCAGATAGTAAATGGGTGACCAACAGGAAGAGTAATGGAAGGAAGATAGTGCAGGTGTCCGCTGCGGTCATCCTCCTGCAAAACAGATACACCGCTTTGGGTAATGTTGAGGGGGATGACTCATCAGGGGAGGGCACCAGCGGTCAAGTTCATGGCACTGTGGCTGGCTCTGCTGCACAGGAGGGCAGGAAAAAGCGTGGGAGAGCGATAGTGATAGGGGATCTGATTGTCAGGGGAATAGATAGGCGTTTCTGCGACCATAACCGAGACTCCAGGATGGTATGTTGCCTCCCTGGTACAAGGGTCAAGGATGTCTCAGAGCGGGTGCAGGACATTCTGAAAAGGGAGCGTGAACAGCCAGTTGTTGTGGTGCACATAGGTACCAACGATATAGGTAAAAAATGGGATGAGGTCCTACGAGACGAATTTAGGGAGCTAGGAGCTAAATTTAAAAAGTAGGACCTCAAAAGTAGTAATCTCAGGTTTGCTATCAGTTCCACGTGCTAGTCAGAGTAGGAATTGCAGGATAGCTCAGATGAATATGTGGCTTGAGGGGTGGTGCAGCAGGGAGGGATTCAAATTCCTGGGGCATTGGAACCAGTTCTGGGCGAGATGGGACCAGTACAAACCAGACGGTCTGCACCTGAGCAGAACCGGAACCAATGTCCTCGGGGGAGTGTTTGCGAGTGCTGTTGGGGAGGAGTTAAACTAACATGGCAGGGGGATGGGAACCAACGCAGGGAGACAGAGGGAAGTAGAATGGGGGCAGAAGCAAAAAATAGAAAGAAGAAAAGTAAAAGTGGAGGGCAGAGAAACCCAAGGCAAAAAACAAAAAGGGTCATATTACAGCTAAATTCTAAAGGGGCAAAGTGTGTTAAAAAGTCAAGCCTGAAGACTCTGTGCCTCAATGCGAGGAGTATTCGGAATAAGGTGGACGAATTAACTGCACAGACAGCAGTTAACGGATACGATGTGATTGGCATCACGGAGACATGGCTCCAGGGTGACCAAGGCTGGGAACTCAACATCCAAGGGTATTCAACATTTAGGAAGGATAGGCAAAGAGGAAAAGGAGGCAGGGTGGTGTTGCTGGTTAAAGAGGAAATTAATGCAATAGTAAGGAGGGAAATTAGCCTGGATGACGTGGAATCGGTATGGGTGGAGCTGCGGAATATCAAGGGGCAGAAAACGCTAGTGGGAGTTGTGTACAGACCACCAAACAGTAGTAGTGAGGTTGGGGACAGCATCAAACAAGAAATAATGGATGCGTGCAGTAGAGGTACAGCCGTTATCATGGGCGACTTTAATCTACATATTGATTGGGCTAACCAAACTGATAGTAATGCGGTGGAGGAGGATTTCCTGGAGTGTATTAGGGATGGTTTTCTCGACCAATATGTCGAGGAACCAACTAGACAGCTGGCCATCCTAGACTGGGTGATGTGTAATGAGAAGGGACTAATTAGCAATCTTGATTTGTGAGGCCCCTTGGGGAAGAGTGACCATAATATGGTAGAATTCTTTTTTAAGATGGAGAGTGACACAGTTAATTCGGAAACTAGGGTCCTGAACTTAAGGAAAGGGAACTTCGACGGTATGAGGCGTGAATTGGCTAGAATAGACTGGCCAAGGATACTTAAAGGGTTGACGGTGCATAAGCAATGGCGAACATTTAAAGATCACATGGATGAACTTCAGCAATTGTACATCCCTGTCTGGTGTAAAAATAAAATGGGGAAGGTGGCTCAACTGCGGCTAACAAGAAAAATTAAGGATAGTGTTAAAACCAAGGAAGTGGCATATAAATTGGCTAGAAAAAGTAACAAACCTGAGGACTGGGAGAAATTTTGAATTCAACAGAGGAGGACTAAGGTTTTAATTAAGAGGGGGGAAATAGAGTACGAGAGTTAGCTTGCAGTGAACATAAAAACTGACTGCAAAAGTTTCTATAAATATGAGAAGTTAAAAAGATTAGTGAAGACAAATGTAGGCCCCTTGCAGTCGGATTCAGGTGAAGTTATAATGAGGAACAAAGAAATGGCAGACCAATTGAACAAATACTTCCGTTCTGTCTTCATGAAGGAAGACACGAATAACCTTCTGAATGTACTAGGGGCAGTGGGTCTAGTGAGAAGGAGGGATATACTTATTAGGCGGAAAATTGTGTTAGAGAAATTGATGGGATTGAAGACTGATAAATCCCCGGGGCCTGATAGTCTGCATCCCAGAGTACTCAAGGAAGTGGCACTAGACATAGTGGATGCATTGGTGATCACTTTCCAACAGTCTATTGACTCTGGATCAGTTCCTATGGACTGGAGGGTACCTAATGTAACACTACTTTTTAAAAAAGGAGGGAGAGAGAAAACGGGTAATTATAGACCGGTGAGCCTGACATCAGTAGTGGGGAAAATGTTGGAATCAATCATTAAGGATGAAATAGCAGGGCATTTGGAAAGCAGTGACAGGATCGGTCCAAGTCAGCATAAAGGGCCACATTACAGCACAATTCTAATAGGACAAAATGTGTTAAAAACACAAGCCTGAAGGCTCTGTGCCTCAATGCGAGAAGTATTCGTAATAAGGTGGACGAATTAACTATGCAGATAGCTGTTAACGGATATGATGTAATTGACATCATGGAGACATGGCTCCAGGGTGAGCAAGGCTGGGAACTCAACATCCAGGGATATTCAACATTCAGGAAGGATAGACAGAAAGGTAAAGGAGGTGGGATGGCGTTGCTGGTTAAAGAGGAAATTAACACAATAGTAAGGAAGAACTTTAGCTTGGAAGTTCTTTCTAAGATTTATCAATAAGATCAACTTTACCACAATTTCTTTTTAAATATAGAACTTAAAAAATATAATTGAATCACTTCCTCCTGGACAAACTGCAAAATCCATGGGGCTGGAATCAGCAGATCAGGAAACATTTTATTCAAACCTGCTTTACTGCTGTTAAATCAGCCTTAAATTTTTGACTCAGTTTGAAAGAAGAGGAGACAGGGTAACTAAAACATAAGGGCCTTGGCATTAAGCAATGGGATTAATCATACACTAGTACAGCACAGAATGAGGCCATTCGGCGCATCAAGTCTGCGTCGGCTCTTTCGAAGTGCAATCCAGTTAGTCCCACTTCTTGGCTCTTTCACGATATCCCTGCATTTTTTTCTCCAAGTACTTATCCGATTCTCTTTTGAGAGCTACTATTGAATCTGTTTCCACAGCCCTGTCAAGCAGTGCATTCCAAATCCTAACCACTCGTTGCGTAAAAACATTTTTCCTCATGTAGCCTCTTGTTCTTTTGCCAATCATCTTAAATCTATGCCCTCTGGTTAATGACACTTCAACCATTGGAAACAGTTTCTCTTTATTTACTCTATCTACACCCTTCATGATTTTAAACATCTCTATCAAATCTCCTCTTAGTCATTGCTACTCTAAGAACGAAAGACTTGCATTTATATAGCACCTTTCACGATCTCAGGACATGCCAAAGTGATTTACAGCCAATTAAATACTTTTGAAGTATAGTCACTGTTGTACTGTAGGAAACGCAGCAGCCAATTTGTGCACAGCATGCTCCCATACACACCAATGTGATAGTGACCAGATAATCTGTTTTATATTGATTGAGGGATAAATATTGGTCAGGACATCAGGGATTACTCCCCTGCTCTTCAAAATAGTGCCATGGGATCTTTTACATCCACCTGAGAGAGCAGACGGGGCATTGGCTTAAAGTCTCATCCAAAGGACGGCACCTCCAACAGTGCAGCGCTCCCTCAGGACTGGACTGGAGTGTTAGCCTAGATTTTTGTGCTCAAGTTTCTGGAGTGGTACAACCACAGCTTCTCATGGGTTCATGCCTCTGTTAAAATGGTGGAGAGAATTTTTAGGCAAACATGTTACAGGTACGTGTTTGTATCCTAGTATCCCACTATATAATTTCAAGGTCCAGAAAATTTGCCAGAAGAGTACAGTAATCCTTCCAATGGCTCAGAGATCTATTCCAGTCATAAGGAAGGTGCCAGCTTTGATTCTTAATCTGTACTGTTTTAACTCCTCTCAGCTGAGGTACTCAAGTGAGTGAGCGAAAAATTAGTCAGGTTTCTTGGTTTTAATTTTTAATCCATGCTGCATAGAAGTCATATGGGGACAGGATCACACTTTACACTGATGTACCTGTGGTCAAATAGCCTTCCAGTATTCACACACAAACCGTGGACTCCTCTACCTGCAGTACGGGGGTTGCTTAATAGTTCCTATGGGGATAAAGGAAGAAGATAACAAAACATAATAACAGTCTTTCTATACAGTTTATGGTTTGGCCAGAAAAGCAAGGAGACAGATATAATGGTGGTTCTTCCTTCCCTCATTAAATTACTTCTGGTTTGTATGGATTGCTAATTCTTTTTGAAGTTTGCATAATAGATTTCATACAATTATAAGTTTGATTTGCAGAAACTCTCAAATTTCGGATCTTTCCAGTCTACATGTTAAACTCTAATGAGTTATTGCCTGGCTTGAGCTTTTGTATTTGCAATTTGTACATCTCACTTCATCTGAAGGGATGTTGAACATTTAGGAAGGATAGACAGAAAGGAAAAGGAGGCGGGGTGGCGTTGCTGGTTAAAGAGGAAATTAATGCAATTGTAAGGAAAGACATTAGCTTGGATGATGTGGAATCGGTATGGGTGGAGCTACGGAATACCAAAGGGCAGAAAACGTTAATGGGAGTTGTGTACAGACCTCCAAACAGTAGGAGTGATGTTGGGGAGGGCATCAAACAGGAAATTAGGGGTGCATGCAACAAAGGTGCAGCAGTTCTCATGGGTGACTTTAATATGCATATAGATTGGGCTAACCAAACTGGAAACAATGCGGTGGAGAAGGATTTCTTGGAGTGCATAAGGGATGGTTTTCTAGTCCAATATGTTGAGGAACCAACTGGGGGGAGGCCATCTTAGACTGGGTGTTGTGTAATGAGAGAGGATTAATTAGCAATCTCGTTGTGCGAGGCCCCTTGGGGAAGAGTGACCATAATATGGTGGAATTCTACATTAAGATGGAGAATGAAACAGTTAATTCAGAGACCATGGTCCAGAACTTAAAGAAGGTTAACTTTGAAGGTCTGAGGCGTGAATTGGCTAGGATAGATTGGTGAATGATACTTAAGGGGTTGACAGTGGATGGGCAATGGCAGACATTTAGAGACCGCATGGATGAACTCCAACAATTGTACATCCCTGTCTGGCGTAAAAATAAAAAAGGGAATGTGGTTCAACTGTGGCTATCAAGGAAAATCAGGGATAGTATTAAAGCCAAGGAAGTGGCATACAAATTGGCCAGAAATAGCAGCGAACCCGGGGACTGGAAGAAATTTAGAACTCAGCAGAGGAAGACAAAGGGTTTGATTAGGGCAGGGAAAATAGAGTACAAGAGGAAGCTTGCAGGGAACATTAAAATGGACTGCAAAAGCTTCTATAGATATGTAAAGAGAAAAAGGTTAGTAAAGACAAACGTAGGTCCCCTGCAGTCAGAATCAGGGGAAGTCATAACTGAGAACAAAGAAATGGCAGATCAATTGAACAAGTACTTTGGTTCGGTATTCACTAAGGAGGACACAAACAACCTTCCGGATATAAAAGGAGACAGAGGGTCTAGTAAGAAGGAGGAACTGAGGGAAATCCTTATTAGTCGGGAAATTGTGTTGGGGAAATTGATGGGATTGAAGGCCGATAAATCCCCAGGGCCTGATGGTCTGCATCCCAGAGTATGTAAAGAGGTGGCCTTAGAAATAGCGGATGCATTGACAGTCATTTTCCAACATTCCACAGATTCTGGATCAGTTCTTATGGAGTGGAGGGTAGCCAATGTAACTCCAATTTTTAAAAAAGGAGGGAGAGAGAAAACGGAATTATAGACCGGTCAACCTGACATCGGTAGTGGGTAAAATGATGGAATCAATTATTAAGGATGTCATAGCAGCGCATTTGGAAAGAGGTGACATGATAGGTCCAAGTCAGCATGGATTTGTGAAAGGGAAATCATGCTTGACAAATCTTCAGGAATTTTTTGAGGATGTTTCCAGTAGAGTGGACAAGGGGGAACCAGTTGATGTGGTGTATTTGGACTTTCAGAAGGCTTTCGACAAGGTCCCACACAAGAGATTAATGTGCAAAGTTAAAGCACATGGGATTGGGGGTAATGTGCTGACGTGGATTGAGAACTGGTTGGCAGACAGGAAGCAAAGAATAGGAGTAAATGGGTACTTTTCAGAATGGCAGGCAGTGACTAGTGGGGTACCGCAATGTTCTGTGCTGGGGCCCCAGCTGTTTACATTGTACATTAATGATTTAGACGAGGGGATTAAATGTAGTATCACCAAATTTGCGGATGACACTAAATTGGGTGGCAGTGTGAGCTGCGAGGAGGATGCTATGAGGCTGCAGAGTGACTTGGATAGGTTAGGTGAGTGGGCAAATGCATGGCAAATGAAGTATAATGTGGATAAATGTGAGGTTATCCACTTTGGTGGTTAAAAACAAAGAGACAGACTATTATCTGAATGGTGACAGATTAGGAAAAGGGGAGATGCAACGAGACCTGGGTGTCATGGTACATCAGTCATTGAAGGTTGGCATGCAGGTACAGCAGGCGGTTAAAGCAAATGGCATGTTGGCCTTCATAGCGAGGGGATTTGAGTACAGGGGAAGGGAGGTGTTACTATAGTTGTACAGGGCCTTGGTGAGGCCACACCTGGGGTATTGTGTACAGTTTTGGTCTCCTAACTTGAGGAAGGACATTCTTTCTATTGAGGGAGTGCAGCGAAGGTTCACCAGACTGATTCCCGGGATGGCGGGACTGACATATCAAGAAAGACTGGATCAACTGGGCTTGTATTCACTGGAGTTCAGAAGAATGAGAGGGGATCTCATAGAAACGTTTAAAATTCTGATGGGTTTCGACAAGTTAGATGCAGGAAGAATGTTCCCAATGTTGGGGAAGTCCAGAACCAGGGGTCACTGTCCAAGGATAAGGGGAAAACCATTTAGGACCGAGATGAAGAGAGACTTCTTCACCCAGAGAGTGGTGAACCTGTGGAATTCTCTACCACAGAAAGTTGTTGAGGCCAATTCACTAAATATATTCAAAAAGGAGTTAGATTTAGTCCTTACTACTAGGGGGATCAAGGGGTATGGCGAGAAAGCAGGAATGGGGTACTGAAGTTACATGTTCAGCCATGAACTCATTGAATGGCGGTGCAGGCTCGAAGGGCCGAATGGCCTACTCCTGCACCTATTTTTCTATGTTTCTATGATGTGGAATCGGTATGGGTGGAGCTACGAAATACCAAAGGGCAGAAAATGCTAGTGGGAGTTGTGTACAGACCACCAAACAGTAGTAGTGAAGTTGGGGCAGCATCAAACAAGAAATTAGGGATGCGCGCGATAAAGGTACAGTGGTTATCATGGGCGACTTGATTGGGCTAACCAAACTGGTAGCAATGCGGTGGAGGAGGATTTCCTGGAGTGTATTAGGGATGGTTTTCTAGACCAATATGTCGAGGAACCAACTAGAGGGTTGGCCATCCTAGACTGGGTGATGTGTAATGAGAAAGAACTAATTAGCAATCTTGTTGTGTGAGGCCACTTGGGAAAGAGTGACCATAATATGGTAAAATTCTTCACTAAGATGGAGAGTGACACAGTTAATTCAGAGACGAGGGTCCTGAACTTAAGGAAAGGTAACTTCGATGGTATGAGACGTGAATTGGCTAGAATAGACTGGCGAATAATAATTAAAGGGTTGACGGTGGATAGGCAATGGCAAACATTTAAAGCACACATGGATGAACTTCAACAATTGTACACCCCTGTCTGGAGTAAAAATAAAACGGGGAAGATGGCTCAACCATGGCTAACAAGGGAAATTAAGGAGAGTGTTAAATCCAAGGAAGAGGCATATAAATTGGCCAGAAAAAGCAGCAAACCTGAGGACTGGGAGAATTTTATAATTCAGCAGAGGAGGACAAAGGGTTTCATTAGGAGGGGGAAAATAGAGTATGAGAGGAAGCTTGCTGGGATCATAAAAACTGACTGCAGAAACTTCTATAGATACGAGGAGAAAAAGATTAGTGAAGACAAATGTAGGTCCCTTGCAGTCAGATTCAGGTGAATTTATAATGGGAAACAAAGAAATGGCAGACCAGTTGATCAAATACTTTGGTTCTGTCTTCACGAAGGAAGACACAAATAACCTTCCGGAAATACTAAGAGACCGACGGTCTAGAGAGATGGAGGAACTTTTGGAAATCCTTATTAGGCAAGAAATTATGTTAGGGAAATTGATGGGATTGAAGGCCGATAAATCCCTGGGGCCTGATAGTCTGCATCCCAGAGTATTTCAGGAAGTGGCCCTAGAAATAGTGGATGCATCGACTCTGGATAAGTTCCTATGGACTGGAGGGTAGCTAATATAACACCACTTTTTAAGAAAGGAGGGATAGAGAAAATGGGTAATTATAGGCCGATTAGCCTGACATCAGTAGTGGGGAAAATGTTGGAATCAATTATTAAAGATGAAATAGCAGCGCATTTGGAAAGCAATGACAGGATCGGTCCAAGTCAGCATGGAATTATGAAAGGGAAATCATGCTTGACAAATCTTCTGGAATTTTTTGAGACTGTAACTAGTAGAGTGGACAAGGGAGAACCAGTGGATGTGGTGTCTTTGGACTTTCAAAAGGCTTTTGACAAGGTCCCACACAAGAGATTGGTGAGCAAAGTCAAAGCACATGGTATTGGGGGTAATGTACTGATGTGGATAGAGAACTGGTGGGAAGACAGGAAGCAGAGAGTCGGGATAAACGGGTCCTTTTCTGAATGACAGGCAGTGACTAGTGGAGTGCCACAGGGCTCAGTGCTGAGACCCCAGCTATTTACGATATAAATTAACGATTTAGATGAAGGAATTGAGTGTAATATCTCCAATTTTTCAGATAACACTAAGCTGGGTGGCGGTGTGAGCTGTAAGGAGGACTTAAGAGGCTGCAGGGGAGACTTGGACAGGTTAGGTGAGTGGGCAAATGCATGGCAGATGCAGTATAATGCGGATCAATGTGAATTTATCCACTTTGGTGGCAAAAAACACGAAGGGAGAATATTATCTGAATGGCGGCAGATTAGAAAAAGTGGAGATGCAATGAGACCTGAGTGTCATGGTACAGCAGTCATTGAAAGTTGGCATACAGGTACAGCAGGCGGATGAAGAAGACAAATGGTATGTTGGCCTTCATAGTTAGGGGATTTGAGTATAGGAGCAGGGAGGTCTTGCTGCAATTGTACAGGGCCTTGGTGAGGTCTCACCTGGAATATTGTGTTCCATTTTGGTCTCCTAATCTGAGGAAGGACATTCTTGCTATTGAGGGAGTGTAGCGAAGGTTCACCAGACTGATTCTCAGAATGGCAGGACTGACATATGAGGAGAGACTGGATCGACTGGGCCTGTATTCATTAGAGTTTAGAAGGATGAGAGGGGATCTCATAGAAACATATAAAATTTTGACGGGACTGGACAGGTTAGATGCAGGAAGAATGTTCCCGATGTTGGGGAAGTCCAGAACCAGGAGACATAGTCTAAGGATAAGGGGTAAGACATTTAGGACTGAGATGAGGAGAAACTTCTTCACTCAGAGAGTTGTTAACCTGGAATTCCTTACTGCAGAGAGTTGTTGATGCCAGTTCATTGGATATATTCAAGAGGGAGTTAGATGTGGCCCTTACGGCTAAAGGCGTCAAGGGGTATGGAGAGAAGGCAGGAAGGTGGTACTGAGGTGAATGATGAGCCATGATCTTATTGAATGGTGGTGCAGGCTCGAAGGGCCGAAAGGCCTACTCCTGCACCTCTTTTCTATGTTTCTATGAAACTAAATTGAGAGAAATAACAGAGAGATACTACTAGCACTCATTGAAAACTCTATAGATGTTCTGTATACTCATCTCTAATAGGCCCAAGTTGGAACATTGCAGAATAATGAGACAGTCACAGATCTGTGCTTTGTCTGTTCACAGTTTCAGGTACATTTCGTGTTAATGAGCAGCTAACCAGCACTTTAATTGATGTGTAATATAAGAACTAAGACCTTCTCCTTTCTTTAATGGCAGCAATGCATGCAGGTGCACGAGCGATGCCAGAGTTTGCAGGCTGTAAGTACAAATAGTTTTAAATTGAACGACATTGATGCTTAGTTCAGGTAAAGTCCTGGGAAGGCGGTCGGGAGGGCGGGAGGGATTCCGCTGTATGGGGGAACGGGGGGTTGGAGGGGGAGAGTATCTTTGCACGGTGGGGTTTTAGAGCAAAAGTGTATCTCTGTATAGAAGGTGAGATAATGAACTAATACAGGCCTAGAAATTTGTGGCCACCACATAAACTGCCAGTGTCACGAGGAGGACGTAACCGGATTTAACAGCCGCCAAAAGTTGTGGCACTCGCAGGACTGAAAAATTGGTGCTGGGGACTAATTCTCATTCGTCCAGCGCTAAACACACAGTGTAACGCCCTCCTGGTGGCATTTGTCCCAGCAGCAGTCCTCTATGTGGCGTGCCTAAGCGGCATTGCTGCTTCAACTGCCTCTGTCAGTGAGGCTGTGGTTTCGCAGAGCATTGTGGGATCATAAAAGGGCAATGCATTGTTATTTTCTTAAACGGGCAATGCCTTCAAAAACGATAAAAATAAAAAAATGACGTAAAATATGCAGTTTTTAGCCCTTACAGCTCAACTCCCTTCTGAAAAACTATTAACATTAAAACAAATTCTCAAGTGGGAGCCTTCAGCTCTTAAAGCTGAATGCCTTTCCGCATCTAAAAAATTGGGAAAATTGCTTCAGCAATAACACATATGGTTCAGCAAGCCAGGGAAGGGACACCCAGAGTCTCGCACGCAGCACTTCAGCTTTGTGCATGGGGTCAACACTGCAAGAAAGGTCAGGGGCCCGGAGGCCCTCCGGAAAGAATGAGATGGGACAAGATCACCGAGGTCATCGCTGCCAGCAGTGTCTACCCACCACCTGGCTGCAGTGCTCAAAGAAGCTTCTTGAGTTCAGACCAGTGGTCAAGGTCAGTGAATGCATATTCAAAAGACATCTCCTACAACTGCATTATGAGCTCACACACTTCTCAATACACAATTCCTGACCCCCCCCCCCCCCAATCACTCACCTGCCAACGATCTGTACCAATCATGAGGCACACCTCCCATTCCTAGCTTCACCTCACCCCCTTGGAGGTGGTGATGTTGGCCATTCTTGGCAGGGGCATGGCTGAGCCCTTGACCAGCGGCGGGGCTGAAAGGATACAAGATGCTGGTATCCTCATGTGTCATCCTCCTTTCTTGCATGCACCTTTTGCTTTCTCACTCTCCCCTCACCACAACTCCACCTTTGTGCCTGTCTCATTTCACACGTCCAAGAAAAGCAGCCTGCCTAGCCAGTGGTTGACCAAGAAGGGGGAGAGAAAAGTGAAGAAGAAGAAGAAACAGAAACTCCCAGCCACCAGCTCTTCAAAGTCGACCATTTGCAGTGTCCCTCACTGAAAGTCAGCAGCCTTCCATCAGCCATGCTGCAGCCACAGGCGTAGCACAGGGTGACATCAGCAGGATAGGCCAAGACACACACAAGACAGTCACTAACAGAATGCATAAGGGTGATAAGTTGATTTCTTGATGTCAAATTGGATGGATAAACAACAAGAATAACTCGTATTTATATAATGAGACTGAAATTCAGGGTCCCGATAAGGCCCGTTACTTCAGAATGCGGCGACCAGGTGGCAGAATCCAATGGCCGCCGATTTCTGGTCGAATGGCCGCTGCCAGCCAAATTCAGCAGGAGGGTGGGGGGGGGGGTGTTTCTGCCAATCCCCACTTCTGCTCTGCTGCTGTCGAGTGGCCGTAAGTGTGTCATCAGTGCGTACACCGCTGGGACCCCCCCATCTACCTCGAAATTCAGACTAAGGAATCTAATGCCTGCCGAATGGTACCCCATGACAGCTTTCTCTGTTGGTGCACCTTGTATTGTCTCCTCCTCTTGGGTGCCAGGCACTGGCCCAGCCGAAACCCTCCCTGGTGGCCCAGTGGCCAAACCTCAATAATTGCCGATTCTCTCCCCTTTAAGGGAGGGGAGATACGTGGTGACGCAGAGGCGCAATGACGCCACCACCACTGCGCTGCTGAGTGACAGAGGCAGAGAATTCGCCTCGCCTCCACTTCTGCCCCTCACCAGCACTTACCACCACACTTCCGGCCCCTTTATGACTGACTTCCTGGCTGCTTAATAAAAAGACAAAGAGCTGAATATCGATCAAGAGTTGACCTCATCCTACCCGCCGATGAAAACACTTAAAAAACGGTAAGTTCGCCAGGATTCTGGTAGGCCTGAACTTTAGCCCCAGCTTCTTTAACATCCCGGGGCTTCACAGTAGTGGTATTATGCGATAAAAGTTTGTCACTGAGCCCCATAAGTAGAAATTAGCACAGGTGACCAAAAGCTTGGTCAAAGAGCTATGTTTTAAGGACCGTCTTGAAGGAGGAAAGAGAGGCGGAGAGGTTTAGGCCAGGAGTTCCAGAGCTTGGGGCCCAGGCAACAAAAGGCACGACCACCAATGGTTGAGTGATTATAATCAGGGATGCTCTAGAGGGCAGAATTAGAGGAACGCAGACATCTCGGATGGTTGTGGGGCTGGAGATTATAGAGGTAGATAGTGGTGAGACCATGGAGGGATTTGAAAATAAGGATGAGAATTTTGAAATTGAGGCATTGCTTAACCGTCAGCAAGCACAGGGGTGATGGGGGAGTGGGACTAGGTACGAGTTAGGACATGGGCAGCCGAGGAAAGATGTATAATGATGAATTGGAAAGTTAGCTTTGTGGTGGCGTTTATTTCAGCATTGTGACCAAGAGGATGCTGTGATGGTCAATAACAGAGGGGAGGTAAGGTGTGGGACTAATGTTGAAGGGGGAATTGGGGTTGTGGTCAATGGTACTACAGGCGGATGATTCCATCCTGGATATCCCGGCCAGAAAGGGGCTGTCTGCGTCTTCCTCTTCTGCATCTTCCTCTTCTGCATCTTCCCTCTGTGAGTGGATGCTGTAAATCTGAAATAAAAGCATAAATTACTGGAAATACACAGGAGGTCAGGCAGCATCACGACCTGAGATGTAAAATCTTTTTCTCTCTCCATGGATCTTGCCTGACCTGCTGAGTATTTCCAGCATTTTCTGTCTTCTCAGCGACCTTCCTTTACTATCCGAGTTCTTGCAAGCGTCCAACAGCACACCCTGCACACTTAAAAAAACTTTTAACATTTATTGCACCAACCCACTACAGTACTTCAATAAAATTTTTAAAAATCCAGTTCAAAAGCTTGAAAGTAAACTTACCTGAAAGAGGAATTAAAGAAGCAGTGGCAGGACATTTGGGAAAGCATAGTTCAATCAAGCAGAGTCAGCATGGTTTTATGAAAGGAAAATCATGTTTGACATATTTGTTGGAATTCTATGAGGATGTAACGAGCAGGGTAGACACATGGGAACCAGTGGATGTGGTGTATTTGAATTTCCAGAAGGTATTCGATAAGGTGCCACATAAAAGGTTACTACACAAGATAAAAGTTCACGGGGTTGGGGATAATATATTAGCATGGATCGAGGATTGGTTAACTAAAAGAAAACAGAGAGTCGGGATAAATGGGTAATTTTGCAGTTGGCAAACGATAATTAGTGGGGTGCCGCAGGGATCGGTGCTGGGGCTTCAACTATTTACAATCTACATTAATGACTTGGATGAAAGGACTGAGTGTACTGTAGCTAAGTTTGTAGATGATACAAATATGGGTGGAAAAGCAAGTTGTGAAGAGGACAGAAAAAAAATCAGCAAAGGGATATAGACAGGCTAAGTGAGTGGGCAAAAAAGTTGGCAGATAGAGTATAATGTGGGAAAATGTGAGGTTATCCACTTTGGCAGAAAGAATAGAAAAGCAAATGTTTTTTAAATGGAAAAAATTGCAAAGTGCTGCAGTACAGAGGGACTTGGGCATCCTTGTGCATGAAGCACAAAAAGTTAGTATGCAGGTACAGCAAATAATCAGGAAGGCAAATGGAATGTTGGCCTTTATTGCAAGGGTAATGGAGTATAAAAGCAGGGAAGTCCTGCTACAACTGTACAGGGTATTGGTGAGGCTACACCTAGACTATCGTGTACAGTTTTGGTCTCCGTATTTAAGGAAGGATATACTTGCATTTTCCTGTGCCGCGCTGTCCAATGACTCCCTTCCAGTGCTTGCTGTCTTTTCTAACTCGTGCGTTGAAATCACCCAGGATGATCAACTTGTCCCCAGCAGGTGTGGACCTGACCAGTCTGTCTAGATCTTCATAGAACCTCTCTTTCATCTCAGCGGGGCTTGGAAGGGTGGGTGCATAAACACTTATAATGGTGATATGGCGCTTGGCATTCAGGGGGAAATGCAATTTCATAAGTCTTTCGTTAATCCCTTCAGGCAGATTCAGAAACAGTTACATAAGAGAAGTCTTCACTGCTATGCCAACTCCATGGATCCTATTCTCATTCTCTGCCTTGCCTTTCCAATAGAAGGTGTAGCCGCTGCCTGGTTCACTCATGCAGCCCTCCTCTGCAAGTCTTGTCTCACTCAGAGCTGCTATATCGATGTTATAACGCTGCAGCTCTCTTGCAATAAGGGCAATCCTTCTTTCCGGTCTTGTAGTGTCAGCTCTGTCTAAGAGTGTGCGAATGTTTCATTGTCCGAGAAGAAGTTTTCTTGTGTTATGAAGTTTTCGACTTTTGCTATATTTTCGACCGCAGAATGGGTTGAACTGCCAGCCGCGGTATACTGGCCAGTTAATGGAAGGGCCGGCAATGTTTGGGCCACCTTTTCTAAGCCCCTCCCTTATAAAGGGGGAGCAGTGCTGTCCTAAAGAGGACTGCTCAGTCGCCTGGGGTGCTGCCGGGTTCCTCTGCTGCCCTGGATACAGAGTCGAGCAACCACTTGCCCACAGGCCGCCTACATGCAGGTTTAAGGCTACGACTCCCAGTGATCACCTCCACCTGTCGCTTCGTCCCTCCCCCATTGCCGCAGGACTTGGTATGTTGGATGATGGTTAGCACAAACCTGTGCATTGATGCTTTTAAGTGGGAAGGCCGGTGCACAGGGGCGGTCCCACTTTCTCCTCCGCAGAAGCCGGGTTTCAGTGGCCCAAAATTTGGTACAACTGAAGACTTTGTTGGCTGCAGTGGATGGCCATGACGTCTTTCGTGCTCTGCCATGCCCTATACACTCCACAGTGCATTGCTGTTCCACCTTCATGGCCATTGGATCAAACTTCCTCCACCCAATCCACCGCAACAGACTTCACATGCTGGGGTGTGCAGGTCCCGAAAATCACCGAGGGATAATACCCATCGGCTACCCTCATCTGGTTTAGCCTACCTGTCGAAGCAGTTTACCAGGGTGTGGCCGCTGTGCAAGCTACAGCTACTTGGAGCCACAGATGAGAGTTGGATGCCAGGTGGGGACCAGGCAGAGGAACTACTCCGAAGAGCACGACAAGTCCACTGTCAGAGGTGCTACCCCTCCCAGACACCTTTACACCCCAGACAAGTGCAGGAGAAGTGCATTGAGCAGAACATGGACCTGTACGCTGTATTTATTGACCTCACCAAGGCCTTTGATACTGTCAACAGAGTAGCGCTGTGGTCAATCTTGACGAAACTTGGGTGCCCAAGGAAGTTTGTCCACATCATTGAGCTGTTTCATGACAACATGACAGGTGAAGTGCTCTCAGACACACAACCACAGCCCCATTTGTCATCTCAAATGGAGTGAAACAAGGTTGTGTACTCGCTCCAATTCTGTTCAACCTATTCTTTACCTGCATCTTGAACTATGCCATAAAAGACTTGGAGTTTGGGGTCTACCTGAAATATCGATTAGATGGTTCACTGTTCGACCTCCGCCGCCTTGCTGCGAAGACCAAAGTACGGAAACTACTCATCCTAGAGGCACTCTTTACTGACGACAGCACCCTTATGGCACACAAGGAGAGTGACCTACAATTCATACTCAGCAAATTTGCAAAGGCAACAGAATTGTTTGGCCTAACCATCAGCCTTAGTAAAACCGAGGTTCTCTATCAGCCTGTCCCTGGCACCACAGCACCTGCTCCCACAGTCTTCATCGGCTGTATACAACTAAAGTCAGTGGACAGCTTCAAGTATCTTGACAGCACCATATCAAGTGATGGTCCTTGGACAAGGAGATTGATGCAAGGATCTGTAAAGCCAGCCAGGCACTTGGTCGGTTGCGCACTAAGATGTTGAGTCACCACCACATCCGACTGTCAACTAAACTGTTGGTGTATAGAGCAGTCTTTCTCTCATCTCTCCTTTATGGATGTGAGACCTGGACACCCTACAGGTGTCACATCAAAAAGTTGGAAGCTTTCCATATGCGCAGTCTCAGATCTATACTCCACATACGCTGGCAAGACCGAGTGTCAAACTTTGAGGTTCTGGAGAGAGCACAATCAACTAGCATCGAGGTGATGATCATGCGAACCCAGTTCCGGTGGGCTGGACATGTCATCCGCATGGATGAGACAAGGATCCCTTTTCAGCTTCTTCACGGCAAGCTCTGTGAAGGTCAAAGACACCAGGGGTGCCCCCGCAAGCGCTACAAAGATTGCATCAAGGCTAACCTCCAAAGGACCTCGAGAATACAGCAGCTAATAAAATCCAGTGGCGAACCCTCACGAGGACTGCCTGCCAGACCTTCGAAGAAAGCCGATGTCAACGCCTGCGGGACACTAGAGATAGACGACATCAGGTGGCAGTACTGTCGGCATCAGGCACATCGAACTTCCCTTGTCCGATGTGCAAGAGACTATGTGCATCCAGAATTGGCCTATACAGCCACTTGAAGACACATGCCATTGATGATTAGCACATCAACGTCTTTGTTGGATACGACAGACGACCAAGACTTGCATTGGAGGCAGTTCAGAGAAGGTTCACTAGGTTGATTCCGGAGATGAGGGGGTTGATTTATGAAGATAGGGTGAGTAGGTTGGGCCTATACTCATTGGAATTCAGAAGAATGAGAGGTGATCTTATCGAAACATATAAGATAATGAGGGGGCTTGACAAGGTGGATGAAGAGAGGATATTTCTACTCATAGGGGAAATTAAAACTAGGGAGCATAGTCTCAGAATAAGGGGCTGCCCATTTAAAACAGATGAGGAGTAATTTCTTCTCTCAGAGGGTTGTAAATCTGTGGAATTCTCTGCTCCAGAGAGCTGTGGAGGCTGGGTCATTGAATATATTTAAGGCGGAGATAGACAGATTTTTGAGTGATAGGAGAATAAAGGGTTATGGGGAGTGGGCAGGGAAGTGGAACTGAATCCATGCTCAGATCAGCAATGATCTTATTAAATGGCGGAGCAGGCTCCAGGGACCAAATGCCCTACCCTGCTCTTATTTCTTATGTTCTTATGTCGATGTGTGCGCCCCTTTAAGAGGTGCCGACAGTCTGCTGAATGCTGGGTTTTCATGGCGAGCTTAGGACCCAGGGCAGAACTCAACACTAGGGTCCAAGTTTGCTGAGGTGACGTTAAATTGGCATGACCTCACCCTCTTTTAATTTACATTTCCAGGGCCAGCGCTGCTATCAGCAGTGCTAAGGCACTCACCAAAATGTGGCCGCAGAGTCCCGCACCACAGAAGGACGCAAAGTGGCGGCCGTCATTTTTAGACTAGATCTCGGGGAAAACACGTGGCGCTAAGTGGGCCAATTTTTAGGCCGCACTGTTTTTGGGTGCGGCCTAAAAATTTGGGTAATAAATATTGACCAGTACACCAGGGAGAACTCCTTGGATCTGCTTCAAAATAGTTCCCTGGGATCTTTTAATTCCATTTGAGAGGACAGATGGGGCCTCGATTTAACATCTCGTGCAAAAGACGACACGTCTGACAGTGCACCGCTCCCTCAGTACTCCACTGGAATGTCAGCTGCATTATGCGTTCAAATCTGTGGAGTGGGAATTGAACCCACATCCTCTGATATAGCTGACCAGTATATTGGGGAATTTAAAAGCAAGAGTACCTCTGTAGGAAAGATTGGAGAGAGAGAGTAGCTCAGTATGGCGGGAATAGAGTGAAGAGTATCTATGTGTGTTCGGAGATTAGTGAGGGAGTATATATTGTCACTAAGATTGAAACCATCCGTTCAGCTGCCCCTGCCGCTTCCCTCCCTTCCCCTAGCCCACCGGGCCAAACTTCCGCTTAGGTTGCCCACCTGCCCCAGCCCTGAACTTGCATCTTTCTCTAATTTCTCTTCTATCTTCCATTATGCCCTCTATGAGCTCATCTTTTCCAGGAGACTCACCTCCTGTTTCCTTGACCCTGTTTCCATTAAACTGCTGACCCCCCCTACTTCCCATCCTGGCCCTTATGTTAGCTGATATTGTTAATGATTCTCTCTCCCCATGTTCTGTCCTACTCACCTTCAAACATACCATTATCACCCCACTCCTCAAAAAAACAATCTTTGACCCCACTGTCCTTGCAAACTACCACCTCTCTTTCCTCTCCAAAATCCTTGACCGTGCTGTTGTCACCCAAATCTGTGCCCATCTTTCTCGCAACTCCATATTTGAATCCCTCCAATCAGATTTCCACCCCGCCAAAGTACCAAAACAACTCTTATCAAAGTCACAAATGACATCCTGAGTGAATGTGACCACGGTAACTTATCCCTCCTCGTCTTTTTCGACTTGTTTGACAAGGTTGACCACACCATTCCCCTCCAATGCCTCTCTTCCGTCATCCAGATGGGTGGGACTGCACTCACCTGCTTCCATTCTTATCAATTCAGCCGTAGCCAGAGAATCAGCTGCAATGGCTTCTCATTCCGCTCCCGCATCGTTTCCTCTGGAGTCTCCTAAGGATCTATCCTTGGCTCCTCCTATTTCTCAACTACATGCTGCCCCTTATCTGATACAATGTCAAGTTCCATGTATGCTGAAGACACCCAGTTCTACCTCACCACCACCTCTCTCCACCTTCGCACTGTCTCTAAATTGTTAGACTGCTTATCTGATATCTAATACAGGATGAGTAGAAATTTCTGACAAAATAATCAGAAGCCCTACAACCTCAGGTATCTGCACTCCTCCAATTCTGGCCTCTTGTACATCCTTGATTTGAATTACTCCACCATTGGTGGCCGTGCCTTCAGCTGCAGAGGCCCTAAGCTCTGGAATTCCTTCCTGAAACCTCTTTGCCTCTCTACCGCTCTTTCCTCCTTTAAAATGCTCCTTAAAACCCACAGTTTTAAACAAGCTTTTGTCTTGCTGTTGACTGGCTGCACCTTAACAGGGGGCCCAAGTTTGTGCAAGGCTAGCACCACTTAAAGCTAGCTTGCACTATTTAAAGCCAGCCTGCTCCTCTTAAAGAGGAGTTGCTTTCTGGCTGGATCAGGTACTGGAAGTGGTTGGGGAAGAGATTCTGACCTGCAAGAAGGTGATTACTAATGGCACAACAGGGGAGAGAGTGTGCTCCAAGGTTCTCAGACTGGAGGCCTTGGTGGAGATGGTGGACAGGATGAGAGAGGTCCTCTAACCACAGGGGGCCATAAGGCACTCCAAACAAACTCGGCAAAGGCAGTGGGAGCAGATAGCCGTGGCGGTCAATGTCAGAAGTCAAGCCCCGAGAACCTGGATGCAGTGCCACAAGAAGTTCAATGACCTCACACGGGTGGCCAAGGTCAGTGAATTTACCTTTGAATGCCAAATCTCACCATCTGCACCACTAGCCTCACATACTGCCCACTGCTCAATGCACCACACCTCAATCACTCACCTACCAACAATCTCTATCAAACAGTAGACAAACTCGCATTCATAGCTTTAACTCACCTTCACGCACTTACCACTGCTGCAAGCCTAACCCCCACATCTCAGAGTTTGTAGAAACTGCCAGTTATTCAACCAAGACCCTAACAGATTGCATTACACTCACTCAGGAGCCCTCCAGTACCCGTCAAGACAAATGTCCCATTTTGTGGAGGTCTGCTGTATGCTCCACAACTTGTCCATCATGAAGGCGCAACTCTTGACACCATGGGCTCTGGGACCACCTCATGAGGAGGAGGGGGAGGACGAGAAAGGGAGGAGGCAGGCAACAGATCCCCGTTTCGGACAGGCTGTCCATGAGAGCATCATTAGACTCTGCTTCCAATGATCACCAGCACTGCTTCCTCCAACTCTGCAAAATTCTGCATTCAGGCTTCCCATCCTGATGCTGCTCCTGGCGGTTATGAGCCACCTTTGCCTGAAAGTGAAGTGTGCCAGTTGAGTGTGGTGCAATCTGTTTGGGTATGTGCCTGCCATGATTGAATAGCTGGCAGTGTGTGCAAGTGTGAGATCTGGATGTGAGCCTTGCACTAGTAGTAAGTGTGTGAAGGTGAGGTGAAGCTATTATTGTGAGGTATGAGTGGGGATTGCTCGAGATTGTTGGTAGGTGAGTGATAGGGGTGTGCTGCATTGAGCGGTGTGTGAGGTCAGTGGTGCATTTATAGGATATGGCCTTTGAAGATGCAGTCACTCACCTTGACTTGTTGCACTGGATCCACCTTGTCGCTTCTGGAGACAACACTCGTTGCACAGACAGCTTATGCTATCTCCTCCCACATCCTTTTTGCGTTCTACCTGGAAAGGCCTCTTGCTACTGTATGGGTGGCGGACCTCATGGCATCTTTGAACCTCCAGGACCAAGGCCTCCAGTGCCACATCCGAAAATCTCCTCGCCCTCTCTTTTGCCTGTTGGGCCATGGTTTAATCCATGAACTAATCACACCTTTTAAGTTAATAGTTTAGATCAATCAATGGTCTGAGACAGGAGGATGTGACTGTGAGTCAGGAAGGTATGGGGACCCAGAGTATAGTGACAGGATGGAGGTACAAGGTACAAGGTACTTACTGTTATGTATGAAGAAAGAGTCTGACTGGATACTGCGAGCTCAAAGTAAAGTATGACCTTAGTCTTTTATTGCAGGTCTCCAGAGTGCCTCGCCAACCTGTGAGGCCTCCTTAAGTACCTGTGCTCCCAAGGGATTCTGGGATCCCTTGGGACTCCAGTGGATGAGCCCTCTGGTGGCTGTTCAGAGTATATACAAGTTTACATATATAACAACAATCCCCCCCCCCAAAGTCAACAGTGTAACTATTTACAAGGTGAGTCGATCTGGGGCCCTTCTTGCCCTTGTTGATCGTCTTGGTGCAAATGCTGGCATTGGTGAGACATCTGTTGGGCCTTCGCTGGGCTGCTGTGCAGCTGGCCTTGCTGGGCTGCCGGGTCTGGTGAGTCCTGCTGGGCTGCTGTGAATGATGGGTTCTGCTTTGTGGCCAACCACGGTGTCGGTTGCCACTGGTGTGTATGTTGGGGGATCAAAAAAGGTAGGGTTCAAGGTGGGTTGCTCAGGATAGTCTGTGAATCTGGGTTTGATTTGGTCCAAGTGTTTTCGGTGAATGAGTCCATTGGAAAGTTTGACCCGAAACATCCTACTCCCCTCCTTGGTCACAACAGTGCCAGGAAGCCACTTGGGGCCTTGTCCATAATTCAATACAAATACAGGGTCATTGATATCAATCTCGCGTGACACATTTGCGCTATCATGATATGTACTTTGTTGAAGTCGCCTGCTCTCTACTTGTTCATGAAGATCAGGGTGGACTAAGTAGAGCCTTGTCTTAAGTGCCCTTTTCATGAGCAGTTCAGCAGGTGGAATTCCAGTGAGTGAGTGGGGTCTTGTGCGATAACTAAGCAAGACTCAGGATAGGCGAGTCTGCAGTGAGCCTTCTGTTACCCTCTTCAAGCCCTACTTGATGGTTTGCACTGCTCTCTCTGTCTGACCATTGGATGCTGGTTCAAACGGGACAGATGTAACATGTTTGATCCCGTTATGGGTCATGAACTCTTTGAACTCGGCACTGGTAAAACATGGCCCGTTGTCGCTCACAAGGACATCGGGCAGGCCATGTGTGGCAAACATGGCCCGCAGGCTTTCAGTAGTGGCAGCTGGCGTGCTTGCCAACATTATCTCACCTTCAATCCATTTGGAGTACGCATCTGCAAGCACAAGGAATATTTTACCCAAGAACGGGCCTGCATAGTCGACATGGACCCTAGACCACGGTTTGGAGGACCAAGACCATAAACTTAGTGGCGCCTTGCTGGGTGCATTGCTTAGCTGCAAGCATGTGTTACATTTGTGCTCGCAGGACTCTAAGTCCGCATCGATACCAGGCCACCAGATGTGGGATCTGGCTATCGCTTTCATCATTACGATGCCTGGGTGGGTACTGTGGAGGTCACTGATGAAGGTGTCTCTGCCCTTCTTGGGGATCACTACCTGATTGCCCCACAGAAGGCAGTCTGCCTGTACAGACATTTCATCTCTGCGCCACTGGTATGGCATTATCTCTTCCTGCATTTCTACTGGGACACTGGATCAGCTCCCATGAAGCACACAGTTTTTAACTTGAGACAGTAAGGGGTCCTGGCTCGTCCAGGTTCTAATCTGTCGTGCTGTGACGGCTGATTGCTCACTCTCAAATGCTTCCATAACCATGACTAAATCTGCGGACTGCGCCATTTCCACTCCCGTGGTGGGCAATGGCAGCCTACTAAGAGCATCGGCACAGCTTTCTGTGCCTGGCCTGTGGTGGATGGCGTAGTTGTATGCGGACAACGTGAGCGCCCATCTCTGGATGCGGGCCGATGCATTAGTATTTATCCCCTTACTCTTGGAAACAAGGGATATAAGTGGCTTATGGTCAGTTTCCAATTCAAATTTTAGCCTAAACAGGTATTGATGCATTTTCTTTACCCCATATACACATGCTAATGCTTCTTTTTCAATCATGCTATAGGCTCTCTCAGTCTTGGACAGACTTCTGGATGCTTAGGCAACCAGTTGCAATTTCCCAGATTCATTAGCTTGTCGCAATACACACCCGACACCGTACGACGACGCATCACATGCTAGTACCAAACGCTTACCTGGATCATACAACACAAGCAACTTGTTTGAGCATAACAATTTTCTAGCTTTTACAAAGGCATTGTCTTGGCTTTTACCCCATACCCATTCGTCCCCTTTATGCAGTAAGGCGTGTAGTGGTTCTACTGTGTTGAGACCCGGTAAGAAGTTACCAAAGTAGTTCAGGAGTCCTAGAAACGACTGCAGCTCCGTCACATTCTGTGACCTCGGTGCGTTCTTGATTGCCTCTGTCTTTGAATTAGTGGGCCTGATGCCTGATCCTCCTCCCCAGGAACTCCACTTCAGGCGCTAGGAAACTGCACTGCGAGCATTTTAACCTGAGACCCACGCGGTTGAGTCGACTTAGAACCTCCTCCAGGTTCTGCAGATGCTCGACTGTGTCTCGACCTGTAACCAAGATGTCGTCCTGGAAGACCACCATGCGCGGGATTGACTTCAGTAAGCTTTCCATGTTTCTCTGGAATATCGCCGCCGCTGATTGAATTCCAAACGGGCATCTGTTATAAATGAAGACACCTTTGTGCATGTTGATGCAGGTGAGGCCCTTCCATGATTCCTCCAGCTCCTGTATCATGTAGGCTGAGGTCAAGTCCAGCTTCGTGAACATCTTTCCTCCCGCCAGCATTGCGAAAAGGTCGTCGGCCTTTGGTAGTGGATATTGGTCCTACAGGGAGGAACAATTGATAGTTACTTTGTAATCACCACAGATTCTGATGGTGCTGTCTCCCTTGAGGGGTGGAACGATCGGGCTGACCCACTCATTGAATTCGATCAGTGAAATGGTGCCCTCTCTTTGTAGGTGGATCTGCACTTTTGCTCCTTGGAACTTCCTGATGCCTGTTTCGAACAGCGAAGGGAACTTGTTCAAGACCTGGGCGCACAAAGTGTCGTCAGCAGGTGAGAGCGCTCGGACGTCATCCCACTTCCAGCATATCTTCCACAGCCAGCTCCTGCCGAGCACCGTGGGGCCATCGCCCGGTACCACCCAGAGTGGTAGCTTGTGCACCGTTCCATCGTAGGAGACATTTACGGTAGCACTGCTGATTATGGCAATCAGTTTCTTTGTGTAAGTTCTTAGTGAGTCCATTTAGTTCAAGCTTCAGCATTATCGGGGGGCACTTCATGGTAAAAGTGTGCACCCCATGTCCCTCTGCCTCCTCGGTGTGAGGCTCTGGTTCGTCGTGATCCGCTGTGGATCTGTCCTCCTCTGCAATATGGTGATATGGTGGTTTACAGGATTAACATGATTTGCAGCTCGCCTGCACATACGTTGGAGATGTTCCACAGCCCTTGTTCCCATTGTTCCACAGCCCTTGCAAACATACCTTTTGAAATGGCATGAATGGAAACGATGATCACCCCCGCAGCGCCAACAAGGTGTTAATGGCCTTGCATTTATCACCCTTGATGGGGGACTCTGAGACATCTGCGAACGTGTCGCTGCAGGCATGTGGGGCCTGCCCTGTACATTGCGATTTGAAAACAACATCACTTTGTTCACAGTACTTGCAGCAGCACTCGTGTGCTGAGAGATTTGTTTAGTATTGTCACTGGTGGCAATGAACGCCTGGGCTATCGCTATGGCCTTACTCAAGGTTGGGGTCTCTGCAGTCAAACGTTTGCGAAGTATCATTTCATAGCCAATGCCAAGTATGAAAAAGTCTCTGAGTATGTGCTCCAAATGTCCTTCAAATTCGAATGTCCTGCAAGGCGCCTTAGCTCGGGGACATAATTCGCCACTTCCTGGCCTTCAGACCTTTTGTAGGTGTAGAACCGGTACCTTGCCATCAGAATGCTTTCCTTCGGGTTCAGATGCTCCCAGACCAGTGTGCACAAATCATTGTACGATTTCTCTGTGGGTTTCGCTGGCGCAAGCAGATTTTTCATGAGGCCATACGTTGGTGCCCCGCGGACAGTGAGGAGAATCGCCCTTCGTTTGGCAGCGTTCGCTTCTCCTTCCAGCTTGTTGGCCACGAAGTACTGGTCAAGTCGCTCCACGAAAGTTTCTCAATCATCTCCCTCCGAAAATTCCTTCAGGATTCCTTTTGTTCTCTGCATCGTTGGGTTCGTTATCTGTATCTCGTCGCCAGTTGTTATGTATGAAGAAAGAGTCTGACTGGATACTGTGAGCTCAAAGTAAAGTGTGCCCTTAGTCTTTTATTGCAGGCCTCCTGAGTGCCTCTCCAACCTGTGAGGCCTCCTTAAGTACCTGTGCTCCCAAGGGATTCTAGGATCCCTTGGGAATCCAGGGGATGAGCCCTCTGTTGGCTGTACAGTGTATATATATATATAACACTTACTACCTGAGCAGAGGAGAACAAGAATTCATGGAGGACAGGCAAGCCGACACAGTACTGTGATACAAGTGCGGGGAGTAAAAAGCAATAATGTAGTGGTAGGGGACAGTTTAGTATAGGGGATAGATACTGTTCTCTGCAGCCGTCACCGGAAGTCCCGAAGGCTGTGTTGTCTGCCCAGGATTAAGGACAGTGCCTCGCGCTAGAAAAGAACTTGGAGTAGGAGGGGGAGTACCAGTTGTCATTATCCACGTAAGAACCAACGACATAGGTAGAAGTAAGTTTGAGGAGCTAGGGTTTAAATTAAAATGCAGAACCTCAAAGGGTAATAATCTCTGCATTGTTACCTGAGCCACGTACAAATTGATATAGGGTTAAGCAGATCAGCGAGTTAACTACGTGGCTTAAAGAGTGGTGCAGGAGGAAGGTGTTTCGATTCAAAGGCACTGGCACTAGTACTGGGGAAAGAAGGAGCTGTTCCGTTCGGACAGGCTACAGTTAAACTGGGCTGGGACCAATGCCTGGCAAATCTAATAACTAATCTAAACTAACTCCCACTAAACTACACTGATCTCACCTGCACGCCGAAAAAGCCAAATTTCTTGCTACAGAGATTGTGAGATCTTGTGGGAAGCATTCTTCAAGGCCAGCGGCACATGCCTTTGCTTCGTTGCTGACCACAAATTATGAACAGGCAACACAAACTTTGTGTGCTGTCTGCAACATTTTGAATGGGTGCGGGCACATCGTGCTTTGGGTGCCTGCGCCTGTTTTTGGGCCTTATCCATTTTCTAGGCCTGTGTTTCCAATCGCTTAGCCAATTTTGTATCCATGCTGCTACTGCCCTTTTTATCCTAACAAGCCTATTATTGCTAACAAGCCTAATATGTAGTATTTTATCAAATGCCTTTTGAAAGTCCATATACCCAAGCCATCTGCCTTAATATCTCCTTGTGTGGCTCGATGTCAACTTTTGTAAAGCGCCATAGGACCTTTTACTATGCTAAAGCTGTTATATAACTGCAAGTTGTTATATTGGGAGGGTTAGGGGGTTAGAGTATCTCTTTATGGGGGGGTTAGAGGGGGAAAGTGTCTCTGTTTGGGGGTTAGAGGGGGACAATATTGGGGTATTAAAAGGGGAAGAGTATTTTGGAACACTCATTGAAAACCCTATAGATGTTTAGTATACCCAGGTAGGAATGTTGTAGAATAGTGAGTCACAGATCTGGGCTCTATCTGTCAATGTTATGAAGCACGTTTACTGTGAATGATCAGCTAAACGCATTCAGTACTTTCACTGATTTATAATGTAAGAACTGAGACTTTCTCCTTTCTATAATGGCAGTTCATGAAATGAGCGCAGATTCACTTGAAATGAGTGATGATTCACTGGATGAACCACAGAATTCATGCCGTAAGTGCAAATATAGATAGTCTTAAACTCAAAGATATGCGGGTTTATTTCAGTATCTCTGTATGGGGGGATTTGGGGTTAGAGAGAGAGTATCTCTGTATTTAAGGTTAGATGGAGACAGTATCTCTGTATGGAAGGTGACGAGATAAGCATCTCTGGATGGGAGATGCTTAGAGGAAGAGAGTATCACTGTGGGGGCATTAGAGGGGTGAGTATTGTAATATAGTGTTTTTGAAGGGGAGAGTATTTCTGTATGGAAGGGGGTTTGGGGGGAGCATCGCAGTATGGGGCATTGAAGGGGAGAGTATTTCTGCATGGGGTATTTAGAGGGGGAGGGGAGATAATGACCAGATACTCTGTTTCAGTGATGTTGGTTGAGGGATAAATATTGACCAGCACACCATGGAAAACTCCCCGGCTCTTCTTCAAAATAGTGCCATGGGATCTTTTAATTCAACCTGACAAAGCAGGTCGATTTAACCTCCAAAAGCCAGCACCTCCAACAGTGCAGCACACCCTCAGTACCATTCTAGAATGTCAGCCTGGATTATGTGTTCAACTCTCCGGAGTGGAACTTGAAACTACATCCTTCTGGTTCAGAGTTGAGAGTGTTACCATTGTCAGTGGGGGGATTTAAAAGGCAAAGATTTAAGAGGAATTAGAGTGGGAGAGTTCCTGGATATGAGGGAATAGAAGGGTGAGTATCTCTGGCCGCGAGGTGGTCACCTAAACTAGACAGACACAGCAAGCATTTTCTCTCTGAAAAATGGAGGAAGGTTGAGCTGAATTTATTCCCCATTCACTATTCATCTCCGATAGGCACAGGTAGGAATGTTGTAGAATAGAGAGCAAGACACTGATCTGGGCTCTGTCTGTCCACATTGAAGCACATTTACTGTTGATAGAAACATAGAAACATATAAAATAAGTGCAGGAGTAGGCCATTCGGCTCTTCGAGCCTGTACCACCATTCAATAAGATCATGGCTGATCATTCACCTCGGTAATCCTTTCCTGCTTTCTCTCCATACCCCTTGATCCCTTTAGCCGTAAGGGCAATATCTAACTCCCTCTTGAATATATCCAATGATCTGGCATCAACAACTCTCTGCAGTAAGGAATTCCAGGTTAACAACTCTCTGAGTGAAGCAGTTTCTCCTCATCTCAGTCCTAAATGGCTTACCCCTTATCCTTAGACAGTGTCTTCTGGTTCTGGACTTCCCCAACATCGGGAACATTCTTCCTGCATCTAACCTGTCCTGTCCCGTCAGAATTTTATATGTTTCGATGAGATTCCCTCTCATCCTTCTAACCTCCAGTGAATACAGGCCTAGTCGATCTAGTCTCTCCTCATATGTCAGTCCTGCCATCCCTGGAATCAGTCTGGTGAACCTTCGCTGCACTCCCTCAATAGCAAGAATGTCCATCCTCAGATTAGGAGATCAAAACTGAACACAATATTCCAGATGAGGCCTCACCAAGGCGCTGTACAACTGCAGTAAGACCTCCTTGATCTTATATTCAAATCCCCTAGCTATGAAGGCCAACATGCCATTTGCCTTCTTCACCGCCAGCTGTATCTGCATGCCAACTTTCAATGACTGATGTAACATGACACCCAGGTCTCGTTGCACCTCCCCTTTTCCTAATCTGCCGCCATTCAGATAATATTCTACCTTCGTGTTTTTGCCCCCAAAGTGGATAATCTCACATTTATCCACATTATACTGCATCTGCCATGCATTTGCCCACTCACCTAACCTGTCCAAGTCACCCAGCAGCCTCTTAGCATCCTCCTCACAGCTCACACCGCCACCCAGCTTAGTGTCATCTGCAAACTTGGAGATATTACACTCAATTCCTTCATCTAAATCATTGATGTATCTTGTAAATAGCTGGGGTCTGAGCCCTGCAGCACTCCACTAGTCACTGCCTGCCATTCTGAAATGGACCCATTTATCCCGACTCTTTGCTTCCTGTCTACCAACCAGTTCTCTATTCATGTCAGTACATTACCCCCAATAGCATGTGTTTTAATTTTGCACTCTTGTGCGGGACCTTGTCAAAAGCCTTTTGAATGTCCAAATACGCCACATCCTCTGGTTCTCCCTTGTCCACTCTACTAGTTATATCCTCAAAAAATTCTAGAAGATATGTCAAGAATGATTTCCCTTTCATAAATCCATGCTGACTTGGACCGATCCTGTCACTGCTTTCCAAATGCGTTGCTATTTCATCTTTAATAATTGATTCTAACATTTTCCCTATTACTGATGTCAGGCTAACTGGTCTATAATTACACATTTTCTCTCTCCCTCCTTTTTTAAAAAGTGGTGTTACATTAGCTACCCTCCAGTCCATAGGAACTGATCCGGAGTCGATAGAGTGTTGGAAAATGATCACCAATGCATCCACTATTTCTAGGGCTACTTCCTTAAGTACTCTGGGATGCAGACTATCAGGCCCCGGGGATTTATCGGCCTTCAATTCCATCAATTTCCCTAACACAATTTCCCACCTAATAAGGATTTCCTTCAGTTCCTCCTTCTCACTAGACCCTCAGTCCCTTAGTATTTCCAGAAGGTTATTTGTGTCTTCCTTCGTGAAGACAGAACCAAAGTATTTGTTCAACTGGTCTGCCAGTTCTTTGTTCCCCATTATAAATTCACCTGATTCTGACTGCAAGGGACCTACATTAGTCTTCACTAATCGTTTTATCTTCACATATCTATAGAAGCTTTTGCAGTCAGTTTTTATGTTCCCAGCAAGCTTCCTCTCATACTCTATTTTTCCCCTCTTAATTAAACCCTTTGTCCTCCTCTGCTGAATTCTAAATTTCTCCCAGTCCTCAGGTTTGCTGCTTTTTTTGGCCAATTTATATGCCTCTTCCTTGGATTTAACACTATCCTTAATTTCCCTTGTTAGCCACGGTTGAACCACCTTCCCCGTTTTATTTTTATTCCAGACAGGGATGTACAATTGTTGAAGTTCATCCATGTGATCTTTAAATGTTTGCCATTGTCTATCCACCGTCAACACTTTAAGTGTCATTCACCAGTCTATACTAACCAATTAACGTCTCATACCATCGAAGTTACCTTTCCTTAAGTTCAGGACCCTAGTTTCTGAATTAACTGTGTCACTCTCCATCGTAATAAAGAATTCTACCATATTATGGTCACTCTTCCCCAAGAGGCCTCGCACAACAAGATTGCTACTTAGTCCTTTCTCATTACACATCACCCAGTCTAGGATGGCCAGCCCTCTAGTTGGCTCCTTGACACATTGATCTAGAAAACCATCTCTAACACACTCCAGGAAATCCTCTTCCGCCACATTACAGCAACCAGTTTGGTTAGCTCAATTTATATGTAGATTAAAGTCGCCCATGATAACTACTGTACCTTTATTGCATGCATCGCTAATTTCTTCTTTGATGCCGTTCCCAACCTCACTACTACTGTTTGGTGGTCTGTACACAACTCCCACTAGTGTTTTCTGCCATTTGGTATTCCACAGCTCCACCCATACAGATTCCACATCATCCAAGCTAATGTCCTTCCTTACTATTGCATTAATTTCCTCTTTAAACAGCAATGCTACTCCACCTCCTTTTCCTTTCTGTCTATCCTTCCTGAATGTTGAATACCCCTGGATGTTGAGTTCGCAGCCTTGGTCACCCTGGTGCCATGTCTTCGTCATGCCAATTATATCATATTAATTCATTGCTGCCTGTGCAGTTAATTCGTCCACCTTATTACAAATACTCCTCTCATTGAGGCACAGAGCCTTCAGGCTTGTCTTTTTAACACACTTTGCCCCTTTAGAATTTTGCTGTAATGTGGCCCTTTTTGATTTTTTGCCTTGGGTTTCTCTGCCCTCCACTTTTACTTTTCTTCTTTCTATTTTTTGCTTCTGCCCCCATTCTACTTCCCTCTGTCTCCCTGCGTTGGTTCCCATCCCCCTGCCATATTAGTTTAGCCTCTCCCCAACAGCACCAGCAAACACTCCCGCTAGGACATTGGTTCCGGTCCTGCCCAGGTGCAGACCATCTGGTTTGTACTGGTCCCACCTTCCCCATAACTGGTTCCAATGTCCCAGGAATTTGAATCCCTCCCTTCTGCACCACTCCTCAAGCCACGTATTCCTCTGAGCTATCCTGCAATTCCTACTCTGACTAGCACGTGGCACTGGTAGCAATCCTGAGTTACTACCTTTGAGGTCCTACTTTTTAATTTAACTCCGAGCTCCCTAAATTCACCTTGTAGGACCTCATCCCATTTACCTATATCGTTGGTACCTATATGCACCATGACAACTGGCTGTTCACCCTCTCCCTCCAAAATGTCCTGCAACCGCTCCGAGACATCCTTGACCCTTGCACTAGAGAGGCAACATACCATCCTGGAGTCTCGATTGCGGCCGCAGAAACGTCTATCTATTCTCCTTACAATAGAATCCCCTACCACTATAGCTCTCCCACTCTTTTTCCTACCCTCCTGTGCAGCAGAACCATCCATGGTGCCATGGACTTGGCAGCTGTTGCCCTCCCCTGACGAGTCATCCCCCCAGCAGTACCCAAAACGGTGTATCTGTTTTGGAGGGGGATGACCGCAGGGGACCCCTGCACTACCTTCCTTCCACTGCTCTTCCTGTTGGTCTCCCATTCCCTATCTATCTGTGTAACCTATACCTGCGGTAAGACCAACTCACTAAACGTGCTATTCATGGCATCCTTAGCATCGCGGTGCTCCAGTGTGAATCCACCCACAACTCCAATACCACAATGCGGTCTGCAGGAGCTGCAGCAGGGCACACTTCCTGCACATGTAGTTGTCAGGGTGACTGAAATCATCCCTGAGTTCCCACATAGCACAGGAGGAGCATGACACGTGTCCGAGTTCTCCTGCCATGACTTAACCCCTAGATTAACTTAATTTGGCAACAACAATGATAAAGGTTACCTACTGATAAAGGAAAAGAAAAAGAAAAACTACTCACCAATCACCAGCCAATCACTTACCCCTTTGGCTGTGACGTCACCTTTTGATTTCTTTCTACTTCTTTGTTTACCTTCTCTCCCTGCTGCACCAGCACCAGCTGGCCACCCAACTCCCGGACTTGCGCTGCTCCGAACTCCCGCCTCCTGACGACATTGGGCCTCTTATAGGCCTCGCGACTCCCCGGACTCGCGCTGCTCCGAACTCCCGCCTCCCGACGACGTTGGGCCTTCTATAGGCCTCCCGACTCCACGGACTTGAGCTGCTCCGAACTCCCGCCTCGCGACGACGTTGGGCCTTTTACTGGTCTCCCGACTCCCTGGCTGCAGGGTGAGTTGGACAGGTTAGGTGAGTGGGCAAATGCATGGCAGATGCAGTATAATGTGGATAAATGTGAGGTTATCCATTTTGGGGGCAAAAACACAAAGGCAGAATATTATCTGAATGGCGGCAGATTAGGAAAAGGGGAGGTGCAATGAGACCTGGGTGTCATGGTTCATCAGTCATTGAAAGTTGGCATGCAGGTCTAGCAGGTGGTGAAGAAGGCAAATGGTATGTTGGCTTTCATAGCTCGGGGATTTGAGTATAGGAGCAGGGAGGTCTTGCTGCAGTTGTACATGGCCTTGGTGAGGCCTCACCTGGAATATTGTGTTCAGTTTTGGTCTCCTAATCTGAGGATGGACGTTCTTGCTATTGAGGGAGTGCAGCGAAGGTTCACCAGACTGATTCCAGGAATGGCTGGACTGTCATATGAGGAGAGACTGGGTCAACTGGGCCTTAATTCACTGGAGTTTAGATGGATGAGAGGGGATCTCATAGAAACGTATAAGATTCTGACGGGACTGGACAGGTTAGATGTGGGAAGAATGTTCCTGATGTTGGGGAAGTCCAGAACCAGGGGACATAGTCTTAGGATAAGGGGTTGGCCATTTAAGACTGAGATGAGGAGAAACTTCTTCACTCAGAGAGTTGTTAACCTGTGGAATTCCCTGCCGCAGAGAGTTGTTGATGCCAGTTGATTAGATATATTCAAGAGGGAGTTAGATATGGCCCTTACGTCTAAGGGGATCAAGGGGTATGGAGAGAAAGCAGGAAAGGGGTACTGAGGGAATGATCAGCCATGATCTTATTGAATGGCGGTGCAGGCTCAAAGGGCCGAATGGCCTACTCCTGCACCTATTTTCTATGTTTCTATGTTTCTATGATTCGCACTACTCCGAACTCCCACCTCGCGATGACGTTCGGCCTTTTATAGGCCTCCCGACTCCCCGGACCTATGCTTCTCCGAATCAGCTAAGCGCATTCAGCATTTTCATTCATGTATACTGTGAGCACTGAAACCTTCTCCTTTATTTAATAGTAACCCGTCAAATGAGCTCCGATTCACTTGAGTTGTCACAGTACGGTAAGTAAAATTATAAATAGTCTTAAATTGAAATACATTGAGCTTTGTTTCAGAAAAAGCACTTGGAAGGAGTTCGAGCATTGGTGATCCAACACTCTTTGGGACTGAACAGTATGTCACTGATTCTTGTCCATTATTCAGCTCGGTTCGTCCATCTGGTTCAGTGAAGGTCAGGCTACTTATTGGCTAATGTTGAAATATAAGAACATAAGAGATAGGAGCAGGAATAGGCCATGTGGCCCATCGAACTTGCTCCGCTATTCAGTAAGATCACAGCTGAAATTCTATATCAACTCCACTGTCCCACCATATCTCCATATCTCTTGATTCCCTTAGTCCCCAAAATTTTATCGATCTCAGTCTTGAATATATTCATCAACTGAGGATACACAGCCCTCTGGGATAGAGTTCCAAAGATTCACAACCCTCTGCGTGAAGACATTTCTCATCATCTCAGTCCTAAATGGCCGACTCCTTATCCTGAAACTATGATCCTTAGTTGTAGACTCTCCAGCCAGAGGAAACAGCCTCTCAGCATCTACACTGTCAAGCCCTCTAAGAATTTTATACTTTTCAGTGAGATCACCTCTCATTTTTCTAAACTCCAGAGAACTCCAGATGTGGTCTCACCAAAGCCTTACATAATTCCAACAAGACTTCCTTACTCTTGTCATCCAACCCCCTTAAAATAAAGGCAAACATACGATTTGTCTTCCTAATTACTTGCTGTACCTGCATGCTAACTTTCTGTGATTAATGTACAAGGATCCCTAAATCCTTCTGAACATTTAGATAGAAACATAGAAACATATAAAATTGGTGCAGGAGTAGGCCATTCGGCCCTTCGAGCCTGCACCACCATTCATTAAGATCATGGCTGATCATTCACCTCAGTACTACTTTCCTGCTCTCTCTCTCCATACTCCTTGATCCCTTTAGCTGTAAGGGCCACATCTAACTCCCTCTTGAATATATCCAATCAACTGGCATCAACAACTCTCTGCAGTAGGGAATTCCACAGGTTAACAACTCTGAGTGAAGAACTTTTTCCTCATCTCAGTCCTAAATGTCTTACCCCTTATCCTTAGACTATGTCCCCTGTTCCCAACATCGGGAACATTCTTCCTGCATCTAACCTGTCCAGTCCTGTCAGAATTTTATGTTTCTATGAGATTCCCTCTCATCCTTCTAAACTCCAGTGAATACAGGCCCAGTCGATCCAGTCTCTCCTCATATGTCAGTCCTGCCATCCCGGGAATCAGTGAACCTTCACTGCACTTATTCAATAGCAAGAACGTCCTTCCTCAGATTAGGAGACCAAAACTGAACACAATATTCCAGGTGAGGCCTCACTAAGGCCCTGTACAACTGCAGTAAGATCTCTCTGCTCCTATACTCAAATCCCCTAGCTATGAAGGCCAACATACCATTTGCCTTCTTCACCGACTGCTGTACCTGCATGCCAACCTTCAATGACTGATGTACCATGAGATCCAGGTCTCATTGCACCTCCCCTTTTCCTAATCTGCCGCCATTCAGATAATATTCTGCCTTCGTGTTTTTGCCACCAAAATGGATAACCTCACATTTATCCACATTATACTGCATCTGCCATGCATTTGCCCACTCACCTAACCTGTCCAAGTCACTCTGCAGCTTCTAGCATCCTCAACACAGCTCACAACGCCACACAGTTTAGTGTCATCTGCAAACTTGGAGATATTACACTCTATTCCTTCATCTAAATCGTTAATGTATATTGTAAATAGCTGGGGTCCCAGCACTGAGCCCTGTGGCACCCCACTAATCACTGCCTGCCATTCTGAAAAGGACCCATTTATCCTGACTCTCTGCTTGCTGTCTGCCAACCAGTTCTCTATCCACGTCAGTACATCACCCCCTATACCATGTGCTTTAATTATGCACACCAATCTCTTGTGTGGGACGTGGTCAAAAGCCTTTTGAAAGTCCAAATACACCACATCCACTGGTTCTCCCTTGTCCACTCTACCAGTTACATCCTCAAAAAATTCTAGAAGATTTGTCAAGAATGATTTCCCATTCATATATCCATGCTGACTTGGACCGATGTTGTCACTGCTTTCCAAATGTGCTGCTATTTCATCTTTAATAATTGATTCCAATATTTTCCCCACAACTGATGTCAGGCTAACTGGTCTATAATTACCCATTTTCTCTCTTCCCTCCTTTTTTAAAAAGTGGTGTTACATTAGCTACCCTCCAGTCCATTGGAACTGATCCAGAGTCGATAGACTGTTGGAAAATGATCACCAATGCATCCAGTATTTCTGGGTCCACTTCCTTAAGTACTCTGGAATGCAGACTATGAGGCCCCGGGGATTTATTGGCCTTCAATGCCATCAATTTCCCTAACACAATTTCCCGCCTAATAAGGATTTCCTTCAGTTCCTCCTTCTCACTAGACCCTCGGTCCCCTAGTCTTTCCAGAAGGTTATTTGTGTCTTCCTTCCTGAAGACAGAACCAAAGTATTTGTTCAACTGGTCTGCCATTTCTTTGTTCCCTATTATAAATTCACCTGAATCTGACTGCAAGGGACTTACGTTTGTCTTCACTAATCTTTTTCTCTTCACATATCTATAGAAGCTTTTGCAGTCAGTTTTTATGTTCCCAGCAAGCTTCCCCTCATACTCTATTTTCCCCCTCCTAATTGAACCCTTTGTCCTCCTCTGCTGAATTCTAAATTTCTCCCAGTATTCAGGTTTGCTGCTTCTTCTGGCCAATTTATATGCCTCTTCCTTGGATTTAACACTATCCTTAATTTCCCTTGTTAGCCACGGTTGAGCCACCTTCCCCGTTTTATTTTTACTCCAGACAAGGAGGTACAATTGTTGAAGTTCATCCATGTGATCTTTAAATGTTTGCCATTGCCTATCCACCGTCAACCCTTTAAGTATCATTCGCCAGTCTATTCTAGCCAATTCACGTCTCATACCATCAAAGTTACCTTTCCTTATATTCAGGACCCTAGTCTCTGAATTAACTGTGTCACACTCCATCTTAATAAAGAATTCTACCATATTATGATCACTCTTTCCCAAGTGGCCTTGCACAACAAGATTGCTAATTAGTCCCTTCTCATTACACATCACCCAGTCTAGGATGGCCAGCCCTCTAGTTGGTTCCTCGACATATTAGTCTAGAAAACCATCCCTAATACACTCCAGGAAATCCTCCTCTACCGTATTACTACCAGTTTGGTTAGCCCAATCTATGTAGATTAAAGTCGCCCATGATAACTGCTGTACCTTTATTGCACGCATCCCTAATTTCTTGTTTGATGCTGTCCCCAACCTCACTACTGTTTGGTGATCTGTATACAACTCCCACTAGCATTTTCTGCCCTTTGGTATTCCGTAGCTCCACCCATACTGATTCCACACCATCCAAGCTAATGTCCTTCCTTACTATTAGTCGCCTCTCATCTTTAAAAAAATATAGTGCTCTTCCATTCTTCCTACCAATGTGGTTAACTTGACACTCACTTCTCCACATTATACTGCATCTGCCACCTTCTTGCCGAATCACTTAACTGGTTTATACATTTTTTATCAGCCTCTTTGTGTCCTCCGCACAACTTATTTTTCCACCAAGCTTTGTACTCTCAGCTAACTTGCAAATATTGGAAATATCGGCATGTAAAAAGTAAGCTGGGTGGGGCCTATTAGGGACAATGAAGGTAATATATCCCTAGATATAGGGCAAGGCTAGAATACTTAATGAGTACTTTGAATCGGTGTTTACTAAGGAAGAGGATGCTGACAAAATATCGGTAGAAGCAGAGATAGTCGAGGTAATGTTTGGGGTGAAAATTGATAGGCAAGATTTACTGGAATGGCTGGATATGCTTAGAGTGAATAAGTTGCCAGGTCCATAGAAACATAGACATAGAAGCATAGAAAGTAGGTGCAGGAGTAGGCCATTCGACCCTTTGAGCCTGCACCACCTTCACTATGATCATGGCTGACCATTTTTGCAACTTTAGTACGCCATTCCTGCTTTCTCTCCCTATCCCTTGATCCCTTTTAGCCGTAAGGGCCACATCTAACTCCCAGTTTGCTAAGGAACGTTGGGGTGGAAATAGCGGAAGGGCTTGCTATAATCTTCCAATCTTCCCTAAATACTGGGGAAGTGCCTGAGGATTGGAAAGTGGAAAAAGTTGACACCCTTGTTTAAGAAAGGGTGTAAGGACAATCCTAGTAAACTGACTGGCCTGTAGTTAACATCAGTGGTGGGTAAGGTGTTAGAAACAATAATCAGGGAAAAAATTAAAGGGCACTTGGAGAGGTTTATGTTAATTAAGGAGTGCCAGCACGGATTTGTAAAAGGCAGATCATGTTTGATGAATCAAATTGAATTTTTTGATGAAGTAACAGAAGCTTAATGAATGGAATGCAGTGGATGTTGTCTATATCGATCTTAAGAAAACATTTGACAAAGTACCACATGAATGCTGTTTTTTTTCATTTGTTCCTGGGATGTGGGCGTCGCTGACAAGGCCAGCATTTATTGCCCATCCCTAATTGCCCTTGAGAAGGCGGTGGTGATCCACCTTCTTGAACTGCTGCAGTCCTTGTGGTGGAGGAACTCCCACAGTGCTGTTAGGGAGGCAGTTCCAGGAATTTGACCCAGTGACAATGACGGAACGGTGATATACTTCCACGTAAGGATGGAGCAGAACTTGATGGTGGTGTTCCCATGCGCCTGCTGCCCTTGTCCTTCTAGGTGGTATAGGTCGCAGGTTTGCAAGGTGCTGCCAAAGAAACCTTGGTGAGTTGCTGCAGTGCATCTTGTAGATGGTACACATTGCAGACATGGTGATCTGTGGTGAAGGGAGTGAATGTTCAAGGTGGTGGTTGGGCTGCCAATCAAGCGGGCTGCTTTGTCCTGGATAGTGTCGAGCTTCGAGTGTTGTTGGAGTTGCACTCATCCAGGCAATGGAGAGTATTCCATCACACTCCTGACTTGTGTCTTGTAGATGGTGAGAATGCTTTGGGGAGTCAGGAGGTGAGACACCAGCCACAGAATACCCAGCTTCTGATCTGCTCTTGTTGCCACAGTGTTTATGTGGCTAGTCCAGTTAAGTTTCTGGTCAATGGTGACTCCCAGGATGTTGATGGTGGGGGATTCGGCGATGGTAATGCTGTTGAATGTTGTGGGGCGGTGGTTAGACTCTCGCTTGTTGGAGATAGTCATTGCCTGGCACTTGTGTAGTGCGAATATTATTTAGCACTTATCAGCCCAAGCCTGAATGTCGTCCAGGTCTTGTTGGACGCGAGCATGGACTGCTCCATTATCTGAGGAGTTACGAATGGCTTTAATGAGGTCTGGGGCCAAGTGCTCCTGGCGGAACCCAAACTGGGCATCAGTGAGCAGGTTATTGGTGAGTAAGTGCTGCTTGATAGCACTGTTGGTGATACCTTCCATCACTTTGCTGATGATTGAGAGTAGACTGATGGGGCGGTAATTGGCCGGATTGGATTTGTCTTTTTTGGGGACAGGACGTACTTGGGCAGTTTTCCACATTGTCGGATAGATGTCCGTGTTGTAGCTGTACTAGAACAGCTTGGCTAAAGGCAAGGTTAGTTCTGGAGCACAAGTCTTCAGCATGATAGTCGGGATGGTGTCGGGCCCATAGCCTTTGCTGTCTCCAGTGCACTCAGCCTTTTCTTGCTATCACGTGGAGTGAAGCGAATTGGCTGAAGACTGGCTTCGGTGATGGTGGGGACCTCAGGAGGAGGCCGATATGGATCATCCTCTCGCCATTTCTAGCTAAAGATGGTCATAAACGCTTCAGCCTTGTCTTTTGCACTCACATGCTGGGCTCCGCCATCATTGAGGATTGTTACAAAATTGAGGCTCATGGAATAGAAGCATCATTGTCAGCATGGATAAGAAAGGACAGAACACAGCAAGTCGTGTTAAATGGTTGTTTTTCAGACTGGAGGATGGTAGACAGTGGTGTTCCCTAAGGGTCAGTGCTAGGACCACTGCTTTTTTATAGATATAATTGACACACATATATTGGAACACAGAGTAAAATTTCAAAATTTGCTGATGATACCAAACTTAGAGATGTGGCAAACAGTGAGGATGATACCAATCGACTGTAACAGGACATAGATAGGCTAGCAGAATGGGCAGACAAGCGGCAGATGGAATTTAATACAGAGAAGTGTGAGGTGATGCATTTTGGAAGAAGGGATAGGGAGAGACATTATAGACTTAATAGCACAGTTTTAAGGAGTGTGCAGGGACGGAGGGACCTGGGGGGTTCAAGATTATGTTGGGTTTGGATAAGATAGATAGAGAAAGGCTGTTCCCATTGGCTGATGGTACTAGGACTAGGGGACACAGATTTAAGGTCTTGGGAAAGAGATATAGGGGGATGTGAGGACGAACGGCGAGTGGTAATGACCAGGAACTCACTGCTGACAAGGGTGGTGGAAACGGAGACAATCAATGATTTCAAAAGGAAATTGCATAGGCACTTGAGGGAAATAAACGTACATGGCTACGGGATAGAGCAGGGGAATGGGACTGACTGGATTGCTCTACAGAGAACTGGCATGGACTCGATGGGCCGAACTTATCCTTGCCACCCCAAAAATGTACCTGTTTATTCCTACTCTGTATTCTGCCCGTTAACCGATCCTCAATCTATGCTAATATATTGCCACCAATGCCATGAGCTCTAACCTTGTGTAACAACCTTTTTGTGGCACCTTATTGAATACCATGGAAAGCAAATGGTCCCAGGGTCGATCCTGGGTCGTCATTGAGTCAGTTGTTTTCGAATTGGAGGGAGTGCATAAAATTGTGCCTATGAATTTCGAGGTGGAGAGAATCTCTGTATCAGGAATTAGATGGAGAGAGTATTTCTGCATGGTGTGTTTTGAAGGGGAGAGTATTTCTGTTTGTGGGGGGTTAGAGGGGGAAAGCACATCTGTGCTGGGAGACGGAGGGTAGAGGGGAGAGTGTCTCTGTATGGGTAGGGGTGGGTTTAGAGGAGGAGAGTATCTCTGTAATTTGAAGGGATAGTCTGTAATTGAGAGTCAAATGTCCAACCTGTGGACCATCCTGTGTGTCAGTAAGTGACCATATTTCTTCTGAGGCAGTCCCTCGGAGCCGAGAATGACTTGCTTCCACACTAAAAATGAGTTCTCATGTGGCTGATGAGTCCTATGCGGGACCTACAGTCTCTGTCACAGGTGGAGCAGATGGTGGTTGAAGGAATGGGTGGGTGGGTTGCTTGGGTTGCCTTGCGTTCCCTCTGCTGTTTACGCTTGGCTTCAGCTTGCTCTTGGCAATGAGACTCAAGGTGTTCGGCGCCTTCCTGAATGCTTTTCCTTCACTTTGTGCGGTTTTGGGCCAGGGATTCGCAGGTGTCGGTGGGGATGTTGCACTTTTTCAAGGAGACTTTGAAGGTGTCCTTGAAGCATTTCCTCTGCCCACCTCGCTCCCACCCAGGGCTTGCTTGCTGTGTCAGAGCTCCGAGTAGAGCGCTTGTTTTGAGAATCTTGTATCGGGCATGTGGACGATGTGGCCCGCTCAACGGATTTGATCGAGTGTGGTCAGTGCTTCGATGCTGGGGATGTTGGCCTGAGCAAGAACTCTGACGTTGGTGCATCTATCCTGCAATAAATTTGCAGGATCTTGTGGAGGCTTTGAGGTGCCTGCTGTACATAGTCCATGTCTCTGAGCCATATAGGAGGGCGACTATCACTACTGCCCTGTAGACCATAAGCTTGGTGCCGGGTTTGAGGTCCTGGTCTTCAAACACCCTCTTCCTCAGGCGATTGAAGGCTGCACTTGCACACTGAAGGCGGGTGTTGGACTTCATCATCGACGTCTGCCCTTGTTGACAGTTGGCTTCCAAGGTATGGAAAATGGTTCACGTTGTTCCAGGCTTCGTCGTGGATTTTGATAATCGGGGCGCACCGCTGCGTGGCGGGGACAGGTTGGTGGAGGACCTTTGTCTTACGGGTGTTTAGTGTAAGGCCCATGCTCTTGTACACTTCAGTGAAGGTGTTGATGATGGCTTGGATTTCGGCCTCCGAGTGTGCACAGATGCAGGCATCGTCTACGTACTGTAATTCAGTGACAGAGGATGGGATAACGTTGGCTTTGGCCTGGAGGTGGCAGAGGTGGAACAGTTTATCGTTTGTTCTGTTGATTAGCTCCACTCCAGTGAGGAGCTTACTGAGGATGAGATGGGGCATTGCAGCAAGAAAGATCGAGAAGTGTGTTGGTGCAATGACACAGCCTTGCTTGACCCCGGTCTGAATGTGAATTGGGTCTGTGGTGGATCCGTTGGTCATGACTTGCATGTCGTCGTGGCACCGGCGAAGGATGGTGACAAACTTTTGGTGGCAGCCGAATTTGAGGAGGACGCCCCATAATCCTTCATGGTTGACAACGTCAAAGGCCTTTGTGAGGTCAAAGAAGGCAATGTACAGGGGTTGGTGCTGTTGTTGCATTTCTCTTGGATTTGTCGTGCGGTGAAGGTCGTGTTCATTGTGCCCCTTAGTGGGCGGAATCCGCATTGCGACTCTGGGAGGAGTTCTTCTGCCACAGGGAGAAGGCGATTGAGGAGGATTCTTGCGATGACGTTCCCTGTGGCAGATAGCAGGGAAATTCCTCTGTAGTTACCGCAATCGGACTTGTCGCCTTTCTTGAAGATGGTCTCGATTACCGCATCTCTGAGATCCCCTGGCATGCTTTCCTCCTTCCAGATGAGAGAAATGCGATTGTGTATTTGTACCAAAAGTGCTTCTCTGCCGTGTTTTAGTGGTTTGGCGGGGATTGCATCTGATCCTGAGGCCTTGATGTTTTTCAGTTAACGGATGGTCTTTTCTACCTCATGCTAGGCTGGGGTTGTGCTGAGATGGCGGGTAGCATGCTGTGGGATGGAGTCGAGTACACTCATGCCAAAGACAGAATCTTGTTTGAGGAGATCTTCGAAATGCTCCTTCCAGCGCTTACACTTTGCACTTACGGCGTGAATACCGTGGTCTTGACTGCGCTGAAGAATCCTCGCATGTTGTGGATGTTGTCTAGTTGCTGGATCTCCTGCACTTTCTCCACCCACCATCTGTTCTTTAGGCCGTGAGTTTTTTGTTGGACCTCGGCCTTCAGCCATCTGTAGAGCTGCTTTCTTGCTCTCGAGTTGTGTTGCCGTTTCCAAAACAAGAATGTCTTGTGCTTGCGGCTTATTAGCTCCTGGATCTCTAGGTTGTTCTTGTCGAACAAGTCTTGGTGTTTCCTGATTGGTACACTCATAAGAAAGGATGAAACTGAGTACTATGTACAATGAGCAAGTGTGACCTTCGCTCCTTTAATAAGACTCCAGAGTGCAGGTACCTCGTGGGTGACCTGCTTATATACCATGCTCCCAACAGGTAGGCCCTCTGGTGGTAGTGTAACACAGGTTACAAGGGGTTAAATACATAACATCACTCTCCCATGAAGTCAACAGTACACTTATTTACAAGGTGAGACGATCTGGGGCTTTTCGCTCCCTTGTCGATCGTCTCGGTACAAATGCGGGTGTGGGTGAGTTGGTTAGTTAATCACTGGGCTGTTGGGCAGCCGGCCTTGCCGGGCTGCTAGGGATGGTGAGTTTGGCTTTGTGGTCAAGCATGATGCCAGTTGCCATCATGTGTGTGTGTGTTGGAGGGTCAAAGTTGGTGCTGTCTTCTTCAGGATGTTCGTAGCTGTTGGTGAACCGCAATTTGATTTGGTCCAAATGTTTTCTGTATGTTTGTCCATTGGCCAATTTGACCAGAAACACCCTATTCCCCTCTTTGGCTGTGACTGTGCCAGCGAACCATTTGGGACCATGTCCACAATTGAGCACAAACACAGGATCATTGATCTCGATATTGTGTGACAAATTTGCGTGGTCATGGGACACACTTTGTTGATGCTGCTTGCCCTCCACGTGATCATGGAGATCAGGGTGGACAAGAGAGAGAGCATTTATTTTAGCATCCTTTTCATGAGCAACTCGGCTGGGGGAACCCCGGTGAGTGAGTGGGATCTGGTGCGGTAGCTGAGCAGCACTCGGGACAGCTAGGTCTGCAGGGAGCCTTCCAACACATGTTTCAAGCTTTGCTTGATGGTCTGAACTGGCCATTGGATGCAGGCTTGAACAGGGCAGATGTGATGTGTTTGGTCCCATTGCGGATCATGAATTCCTTGAATTTAGCACTGGTGAAGCACGGCCCATTGTCGCTGACTAGGACATCAGGCAAGCCATGCGTGGCAAACATGGTTCGTAGGCTTTCAATAATGGCCATGGACGTGCTTACAGATATTATCGCACATTCAATCCATTTTGAGTAAGCGTCCACGACAACCAAAAACATTTTTCCTAGAAATGAGCCCGCATAATTCCACGTGGATCCACGACCACGGTTTGGAGGGCTACGACCACAAACTTAGCGGTGCCTCTCTGGGTGCATTGCTCAGCTGAGACCAAGTGTTGCACTGGCACATGCATGACTCTAAATCTGAGTCGATGCCGGGCCACCACACATGGGATCTGGCTATGACTTTCATCATTACAATGCCTGGGTGGGTGCTGTGCAGTTCACATATGAACGTATCTCTGCCTTTCTTGGGCAAGACCACACGAATTGCCCCACAACAGACAGTCCGCCTGCAGGGACTTTTCGTCTTTGCGCCTGTGGAACGGCTTAATCGCCTCCTGCATCTCTGCTGGGACAATGGACCAGTTCCCATGGAGGATTCATTTTTTTTTACCAAGGACAGTAAAGGATCCTGGCTGGTCCAGGTCCTGATCTGGCGGGCTGTAACAGTGGACTTTTCATTCTCGAATGCCTCCATTACCATGAGCAAGTCCGCTGGCTGTGCCATTTCCACCCCGGTGGTGGGTAATGGCAGCCGACTGAGAGCATCAGCGCAGTTCTCTGTGCCCGGTCTGTGGCGGATTACATAGTTGTATGCCTACAGAGTGAGCGCCCATCTTTGGATGCGGGCAGAGGCATTGGTGTTAATCCCTTTGCTCTCAGAGAAGAGCGATATGAGCAACTTGTGGTCAGTTTCCAGCTCAAACTTGAGACCAAATAAGTCCTAGTGCATTTTTTTCCCCCCGTAAACGCACACCAGAGCCTCTTTTTCAATCATGCTGTAGGCCCTTTCGGCCTTGGACAAACTCCTGGATGCATTAGCGACCAGTTGCAAGATCCCCGATTCGTTAACACACACCCGACCTCGTATGACGACGCATCGCAAGCTCGCACTAATCTTTTACAAGGGTTATATAAGACAAGCAGTTTGTTAGAACACAACAGATTTCTGGCTTTCTTAAAGGGAGCCTCTTGTGAATTCCCCCAAACCCAGTCGTCTCCCTTGTACAGCAGCGAATGTAGGGGTTCTAGCAGGGTGCTTAACCCAGGTAGGAAATTACCGAAATAGTTAAGGAGCCCCAGGAATGACCACAGCTCCGTCACGTCCTGTGGTCTTGGCGCGTTCTTGATGGCCTCCGTCTTGGCATTGGTGGATCTGATGCCGTCTGCCACGATTCTTCTTCCCAAGAACTCAACCTCCTGCGCCAGGAAAACACACTTCGAGCGTTTCAACCTGAGCCCCACGCGATCCAACCGACTAAGAACCTCTTCCAGATTCTTCAAGTGCTCAATGGTGTCCCAACCTGTAACCAGTATGTCGTCCTGGAAAACCACGGTGCGAGGAACTGACTTTAGCAGGCTCTCCATGTTCCGTTGGAAGATTGCCGCAGCCGACTGAATCCCGAACAGACACCGGTACTTGATGAACAGACCTTTGTGCGTGTTGATGCAGGTGAGGCCTTTCGAAGACTCCTCCAGCTCCTGCGTCATGTAGGCCGAGGTCAGGTCCAGCTTAGTGAATGTCCTCCCTCCAGGGTCGCAAATAGGTCTGCCTTGGGTAGCGGGTTCTGGTCCTGTAGTGAAAAACGGTTAATCGTCACTTTATAGTCCCCACAAATTCTAACCATGCCGTCCTCTTTAAGTATCGGGACAATCGGACTAGCCCACTCGCTGAATTCCACCGGCGCGATGATGCCTTCTCGCTGCATCCTGTCCAGCTCAATTTCCACTTTCTCACGCATCAGGTATGGTACCGCCTGTGCCTTGTGGTGGATGGGTTGCATTCTGGGAACCAAATAGATCTGCACTTTCACCCCCGAGAAACTTCCAATGCCTGGCTCGAACAACGATGGGAACTTGCTCAGAACCTGGGCACATGATGCGTCATCGACGGACGAAAGTGCTCGGATATCGTCCCAGTTCCAGCGGATTTTTCCCAGCCAGCTTTGCCAAACAATGTGGGGCCATCCCCTGGCACAATCCACAGCAAGAGTTCGTGTACTGCTCAGTCATAGGAGACTTTGACTTCTGCACTGCCAATTACAGGGACTCGTTCCTTGGTGTAAGTCCTTAGTTTGGTGTGAATGGGGCTGAGCTTGGACCTGTGTGTCTTTTTGCCCCACAGCCTGTCGAAGGCCTTTTTACTCATTATGGACTGACTTGCACCTGTGTCCCATTCTATAAATACTGGAATTCCGTTCAGTTCAACTTTCAACATTATTGGTGGACATTTCGTAGTGAATGTGTGTACCCCGCACACTTCTGCTTCCTCGGTACGAGTCTCCAATTCAGCCTGAACCACAGTGGATCGATTTTCCTCTGCAACGTGGTGGTTTGCAGAGTTTGCAGCTCACCTGCACATTCGCCGGAGGTGTCCCATTGTTCTGCAAGTGGTACACGCATAGTGCTTAAAGCGGCATTGATGGGGCCGATGATCATCTCCACAGTGCCAACAAGGTGTTAACTGCCTCGCATTAAAGATTGATGGTGGACTCTGGGTCCTCTGAGGTCGGGCAGCAGCAGCCGGCGTGTATGTTCTGCCATGTATATTTCTGCTCGAAACCGACCTTATTTTATGCACAGTACTGGCCGAAACTTCTTTACTCTGCGAAATCTGTTTGGTGTTGTCACTGGTGGACATAAATGCCTGGACTATCGATATGGCTTTACTTAGATTCGGAGTTTCAACAGTCAACAGTTTGCGAAGGATTGTCTCATGCCAATGCCCAGTACAAAAAAGTCTCTAAGCATTTGTTCCAGGAATCCCTCAAACTCACAATGTCCTGTGAGGCGCCTTAGTTCGGCGACGTAGTTCGCCACTTCCTGGCCCTCCGATCGTTGACATGTGTAGAACCGATATCTCGCCATCAAAATACTTTCTTTAGGAATTAGGCGCTCCCGGACCAGCGCCTAAATTCTTCATAGGATTTCTCTGTTGGTTTTGCCGGAACTAGGAGATTCTTCATGAGGCCATAGGTTGTTGCCCCACAGACAGTTAGGAGGATCGCCCTTCGTTTGGCAGCGTTCTCGTCCCTTTCCAGCTTGTTGGCCATGAAGTATTGGTCGAGTCTCTCCACAAAGACCTCCCAATCGTCCCCTTCTGAGAACTTCTCCAGGATACCAACTGTTTTTTGCATTTTCGCGCGGTTGTTCGTTACCTCGTTGCCAATTGGTACACTCATTATAAAGTGTGAAACTGAGTACTGTGTACAATGAGCAAGTGTGACCTTAACTCCTTTAATAAGACTCCAAAGTGCAGGTACCTCGTGGGTGGCCTGCTTATATACCCTGCCCCCAAGGGATGCTGGGATCCCTTGGGTCTCCAACAGGTAGGCCCTCTGGTGGTAGTGTAATACAGGTTACAAGGGGTTAAATACATAACACTGGTCATCTGCAATATTTTGCTTTGTATTAGGGAATAAGGCAGATGAGCTGAGAGCACAGATACACTCTTGGGATGATGATATTATAGCTATTACTGAGACATGGCTGAAAGAAGGGCAGGTATGGCAGCTCAATATTGCTGGCTACAGGGTTTTCAGATGGGATAGTGAGGGGGATAAAAAAGAAGGGTGTCTCACAGTATTGATTAAAGAAACTATTACAGCTGTGAGAGGGATGATATATTAGAAGGATCATCAAATGAGGCCATATAGGTTGAATTGAAGAACAAGAAAGGGGCAAACACATTGCAGGGCGTGTACTATAGGCCCCAAATAGTCAGAGGGAGATAGAAGGGCAAATATGTAAGCAAAGTTCAGAGAAGTACAAAAATTATAAGGCAGTAATAGTAGGGAATTTCAACTACCCTAATATTAACTGGGATAGAATTAGTGTGAACGGTCATCATCATAGGCAGTCCCTCGGAATCGAGGAAGCCTTGCTTCCACTCTTAACATGAGTTCTTAGGTGGCTGAACAGTCCAATATGAGAACTACAGTCTCTGTCACAGGTGGGACAAATAGTCGTTGAGGGAAGGGGTGGGTGGGACTGGTTTGCCGCACTCTTTTTCCACTGCCTGCGCTTGGTTTCTGCATGCTCTCGGCGATGAGACTCGAGGAGCTCAGTGCCCTCCCAGATGCACATCTTCCACTTAGGGCGGTCTTTGGCCAGGGACTCCCAGGTGTCAGTAGGGATGTTGCACTTTATCAGGGAGGCTTTGAGGGTGTCCTTGTAACATCAGGAATAATAAACAATCTCCTAGTAAAAGATCCTCTCGGAATGAGTGATCACAGTATGGTTGTAATACAGATTGAGGGTGAGGAAGTAGTGTCTCAAACGAGTGTACTATGCTTAAACAAAGGGGACTACAGTGGGATGAGGGCAGAGTTGGCTAAAGTAGACTGGAAACACAGACAAAACGGTGGCACAATTGAGGAACAGTGGAGGACTTTTAAGGAGCTCTTTCATAGTGCTCAACAAAAAGATATTCCAGTGAAAAAGAAGGGCAGTAAGAGAAGGGATAACGAAGGAAATAAAGGAGAGTATCAAATTAAAAACCAATGCGTATAAGGTGGCCAAGGTTAGTGGGAAACTAGAAGATTGGGAAAATTTTAAATGATAGCAAAGAATGACTAAGAAAGCAATAAAGAAAGGAAAGAGAGATTACGAAGGTAAACTTGCGCAATAAAAACAGATAGTAAAAACTTTTAACGATATATAAAACGGAAAAAGAGTAACTAAAGTAAATGATGGCCCCTTAGAAGATGAGAAGGGGGATTTAATCGTGGGAAATGTGGAAATGGCTGAGACCTTAATCAATTATTTTGCTTCAGTCTTCACAGTGGAAGACACAAAAACCATGCCAAAAATTGCTGGTCACGGGAATGTGGGAAGGGAGGACCTTGAGATAATCACTATTAGTAGGGGGGTAGTGCTGGACAGGCTAATGGGACTCAAGGTAGACAAGTCCCCTGGTCCTGATGAAATGCATCCCAGTGTATTAAAAGAGATGGCGGAAGTTATAGCAGATGCATTCATTCTAATCTACCAAAATTCTCTGGACTCTGGGGAGGTCCCATCGGATTGGAAAGCAGCTAATGTAACGCCTCTGTTTAAAAAAGGGGGCAGACAAAAGGCAGGTAACTATAGGCCGGTTAGTTTAACATCTGTAGTGGGGAAAATGCTTGAAGCTATCATTAAGGAAGAAATAGCGGGACATCTAGATAGGAATAGTGCAATCAAGCAGACGCAACATGGATTCATGAAAGGGAAATCATGTTTAACTAATTTACTGGAATTCTTTGCGGATATAACGAGCATGGTGGATAGAGGGGTACCGATGGATGTGATGTATTTAGATTTTCAAAAGGCATTCGATAAGGTGCCACACAAAAGGTTACTGCAGAAGATAAAGGTAAGCGGAGTCAGAGGAAATGTATTAGCATGGATAGAGAATTGGCTGGCTAACAGAAAGCAGAGAGTGGGATAAATGGGTCCTTTTCGGGTTGGAAATCAGTGGTAAGTGGTGTGCCACAGGGATCGGTGCTGGGACCACAACTGTTTACAATATACATAGATGACCTGGAAGAGAGGACAGAGTGTAGTGTAACAAAATTTGCAGATGACACAAAGATTAGTGGGAAAGCGGGTTGTGTAGAGGACACAGAGAGGCTGCAAAGAGATTTAGGTAGGTTAAGCGAATGGGCTAAGGTTTGGCAGATGGAATACAATGTTGGAAAATGTGAGGTCATCCACCTTGGAAAAAAAACCAGTAAAAGGGAATATTATTTGAATGGGGAGAAATTACAACATGCTGCGGTGCAGAGGGACCTGGGGGTCCTTGTGCATGAATCCCACAAAGTTAGTTTGCAGGTGCAGCAGGTAATCAGGAAGGCGAATGGAATGTTGGCCTTCATTGCGAGAGGGATGGAGTACAAAAGCAGGGAGGTCCTGCTGCAACTGTACAGGGTATTGGTGAGGCCGCACCTGGAGTACTGCATGCAGTTTTGGTCACCTTACTTAAGGAAGGATATACTAGCTTTGGAGGGGGTACAGAGACGATTCACTAGGCTGATTCTGAAGATGAGGTTACCTTATGATGATAGATTGAGTAGACTGGGTCTTTACACGTTGGAGTTCAGAAGGATGAGGGGTGATCTTATAGAAACATTTAAAATAATGAACGGGATAGACAAGATAGAGGCAGAGAGGTTGTTTCCACTGGTCGGGGAGACTAGAACTAGGGGGCACAGCCTCAAAATATGGGGGAGCCAATTTAAAACCAAGTTGAGAAGGAATTTCTTCTCCCAGAGGGTTGTGACTCTGTGGAATTCTCTGCCCAAGTAAGCAGTTGAGGCTAGCTCATTGAATGTATTCAAATCACAGATAGATAGATTTTTAACCAATAAGGGAATTAAGGGTTATGGGGAGCAGGCGGGTAAGTGGAGCTGAGTCCACGGTCAGATCAGCCATGATCTTGTTGAATGGCGGAGCAGGCTCGAGGGGCTAGATGGCCTACTCCTGTTCCTAATTCTTATGTTCTTATGTTCTTATGTATGTTAGAGAATGGTACAGAGGGTGCGGAATTCCTAAAATGCATTCAGGAGAACTTTTTTAGTCAGTATGTAACAAGCCCAACAAGGGAGGGGACAGTTCTGAATTTAGTTTTAGGGAATAAAGCTGGTCAGGTGGAAGGAGTATCAGTGGGAGAGCATTTTGGTGCTAGTGATTATAATTCAGTTAGATTTAGGGTAGTTATGTAAAAGGACAAAGATAGATCAGGAATAAAAGAAAGAACAAGAAAGAAAGACTAGGATTTATATAGCGCCTTTCATGACTACTGGACATCTTAAATAGCTTTGCAGCCAATGAAGTACTTTTAGAATGTAGTCACTGATGCAATGTGGGAATAATTGATAAAAGTTATCAATTGGGGTAAAGCCAATTTTGCTGTGCTGAGATGGGATTTAGCCAAAGTGGACTGGAAACAGCTACTTGAAGGTAAATCAGTGTCAGAGCAATGGGAAGCATTCAAGGAGGAAACCCTGAGGGTTTAGAGCAAGTACGTTCCCTGAAAGAAAAAGGATGGGACTCACAAATCCAGAGCCCCCTGGATGTCAAGGGGCATACAGGGTAGGATAAAGAAAAAAAGGGAGGCTTATGACAGATACTGAGGGCTCAATACTGCAGAAACTCTAGAGGAGTATAGTAAGTGGAGGGGTGAAATTAAAAAGGTTATTTGGAAAGCAAAGAGAGAGCATGAAAAAATGTTGGTAAGTAAAATCAAGTAAAACCCCAAAATGTTTTAGAAATACATTAAGAGCAAGAGGATAACTAGAGAAAGAGTGGGGCCTATTAGAGACCATAAAGGTAATCTGTGTGTGGAGGCGGAAGATGTGGGTATTGTTTCCCAGGCTGTTAAGAGAAGCAAAAGAGGAAATAGCAGAGGCTCTGACCATCATTTTCCAATCCTCTCTGGCTACAGGTATGGTGCCGGAGGACTGAAGGATTGCCAATATGGTACCTTTGTTTAAAAAGGAAAAAAAAAGATAGACCGAGTAATTACAGGCTAGTCAGCCTAACCTCAGTGGTGGGAAAATTATTGGAATAAATTCTGAGGGAGAGGATAAATTTTCATTTTGAAAAACAGGGATTAACCAAGGACACAGCATGGATTTGTTAAGGTTGTGTCTGACTAACTTGATTGAATTTTTTGAGGAGGTAACAAGGAGGGTCGATGAGAGTAGTGTGTTTGATGTAGTGTATATGGATTTTAGCAAGGCTTTTGATAAGGTCCCATATGGCAGGCTGGTCACGAAAGTAAAAACCGATGGGATCCAGGGCAAAGTGGCAAATTAGATCCAAAATTGGCTCAGAGGCAGGAAGCAAAGGGTAATGGTTGATGGGTGTTTTTGTGACTGGAAGGCTGTTTGCAATGGGGTTCCGCAGGGCTCAGTACTAGGTCCCTTGCTTTTTGTGGTATATATCAATAATTTAGACTTTAATGTAAGGGGTATAATTAAGAAGTTTGCAGATGGTACTAAAATAGGCTGTATGGTTGATAATGAAGAAGAAAGCTGTAGACTGCAGGAAGATATCAATGAACTGGTCAGGTGGGCTGAATAGTAGCAAATGAATTCAATCCGGAAATGTGTGAGATAATGCATTTGGCTAACAAGGAATACACATTAAATGATAGGACACTGAGAAGTTTAGAGGAATAAAGGGACCTTGGAGTGCACGTCCACAGATCATTGAAGGTAGCAGGTCAGGTAGATAAGGTGGTTAAGAAGGCATACGGAATACTTGCCTTTATTACTCGAGGAATAGAATACAAGAGCAGAGAGGTTATGCTTGAACTCTATAAAACACTAGTTAGGCCACAGCTTGAGTATTGCATGCAGTTCTGGTCACCACATTACAGGAAAGATGTGATTGCACTAGAGAGGGTACAGAGATTTACGAGGATGTTGCCTGGACTGGAGAATTTTAGCTATGAGTAAAAATTGGATAGGCTGGGTTTGTTTTCTTTGGAACTGAGGTGGCTGAGGGAAGACCTTAATTGAGGTGTATAAAATTATGAGGGGCCTAGATAGATTGGATAGGAAGGACCTATTTCCCTAAGCGAAGGTGTCAACAGCCAGGGAGCATTGATTTAAAGTAATTGGTAGGAGGTTTAGAGGAGATTTGAAGGGAAATTCCTTCACCCAGAGGGTGGTGGGGGTCTGGAACTCACTGCCTGAAAGGGTGGTAGAGGAAGAAACTTTCACCACATTTAAAAAGTACTTGGAATGGCACTTAAAGTGCCGTAACCTACAAGAGCTGGAAAGGGGGATGAGGTTGGATAGCTCTTGGTCGGCCGGCGTGGGCACGATGGGCTGAAATGGCCTCCTTCTGTGCTGTACATTTCTATGATTCTATGAATAATCGTCGGTGACTTTAATCTTCATATAAATTGGAAAAATCAATTTGGCAAAACTAGCCTTGAGGACAAGTTCATAGAGTGTATTAGGGACAGTTTCTTCGAACAATACATTGTGGAACCAACCAGGGAACAGGCTATTTTAGGTCTAGTAATGTGTAATGAGAAAGGATTAATTAATCATCACATATTAAAGGATCCTCTGGGGAAGAGTAATATAATAGAATTACACATTCAGTTTGAGGGTGAGAAACTTGGACCTGCAACTAGTGCCTTAAATAAAGGCAATTGCAAAGGTATGAAGACAGAGTTGGCTAAAGTGGCCTGGAGAAATTGATTAAAAGGTAAGACGGTAGATAAGCAGTGGCAAACGTTTTAGGAGATATTTCATAATTTTCAACACGATATATTCCATTGAGAAAGAAAGACAACGAGAAGGATGAACCATCCGTGGATAACTAAGGAAGTTAAGGATGGTATTAAATTGAAAGAAAAGGCATACAAGGTTGTGAAGATTAGTGATAGGTCAGAAGATTTAGAAACATTTTAGAAATCAGTACAGGATGACTAAAAAAATAATAAAGAGGGAAAAAATAGATTATGAGAGTAAATTATCAAGAAATATAAAAACAGACAGTAAGAGCTTCTACAAATAAATAAAAAGGAAGAGAGTAGCTAAAGAACATGTTGACCATAAAACAGCGCATAATCAGGAGTAGCAGCAGACCATAAAGCAGCATGAAATTGGGAGCAGCGGCAGACCATAAAGCAGCTAGCCAGAACAGCACCAACTGACCTGTTAGGATAAGAAATCAAAAGATTGAAAGTGTAATGTCACAGGAAAGCAGGGAAGTGGTTGGTCAATTTTTCTCTCTTTTTTTGGGCATTGGTTTAGATTAAGAGGTGGGATTAAAAACTAAACGTTGAAAACTTCAAAGCCTAATTAATTAAATATATTCAAGATGGCAGGCATGCGATGTATTACTGCTGCTGCATGTGAGAGTTGGTTGACCCCATTGAGGTCCACGGCGACCACATCTGCAGTAAGTGTCTGCAGCTCGAGGAACTTGGGCTCCGTGTTGATGAGCTGGAGTCCGAGCTGCAGACACTGTGACACGTCAGAGAGGGGGAGAGTTACCTGAACGCTGACTTCCAGGAGGCAGTCACACCCCTTAGGTTAATTCATTCAAATTCGGTTCGTGGTTAGAGACAGGAAGATGTGACTACAAGCGAGGCAGGTATGGGGACCCAGGGGGTAGTGATGGAGGAGCCTCAGCCCTTGCTCTTGTCCAACAGGTACGAGATTCTTGCTCCCTGTTTGGATGAAGCAGGGACTGCAGGGAGGATGAGAAAACTGACCACAGCACCATGGTACAGGGAGACATTCAAGCTGGGGGAGTAAAAAGAAATGTTGTAGTGGTAGGGGACAGTATCATTAGGGGGATAGATACTGTACTCTGCAGCCGGGAGCGTGAGTCCCGAAGACTGTGTTGCCTGCCCGGTGCCAGGGTTAAGGACATCTCCTCTGGGCTGGAGAGGAACTTGGAGTGGGAGGGGATCCAATTGTTGTGGTCCACGTAGGTAGAACAAAGAAAGAGGTTCTGCTGCGGGAGTATGAGCAGCTAGGGGCTAAATTAAAAAGCAGAAGCACAAAGGTAATAATCTCTGGATTACTACCTGAGCCACGAGCAAATTTGCATAGGGTAAATAGGATCAGAGAGATGAACAAGTGGCTAAAGACTGGTGTGGGAGAAACGGGTTTTGGTTCATGGGGCACTGGCACCAGTACTGTGGTAAGAGGGAGCTGTTCCATCGGGACGGGCTTCACTTGAACTGTGCTGAGACTAGTGTCCTGGCAAATTGACTAACTAGAGCTGTAGGGAGGGCTTTAAACTAAATAGTGGGGGCAGGGTTCAGGTGAGCGGAAATTTAAAACGTCAAAGAGAAAGGAGAAGGCAATTGTGCAGGGTAGCACAGGGGGAAATGATAACCCGCATGTGACAGGAAGAGACAGAATGAATAAACATAAGAGTATATCCGAAAGTAGAGACACAGCAGGGAAAAATAGTAAAAAAACAAAATTAAAAGCTTTTTATCTGAATACACGTAGCATTCGGAACAAGATAGATGACTTGACGGCACAAATAGATATAAAATGGTATGAAATGATAACCATTACAGAGACGTGGTTGCAAGTACTTAAGGAAGTGGCCCTAGAAATAGTGGATGCATTGATGGTCATTTTCCAACACTCTATAGACTCTGGATCAGTTCCTATGGATTTGAGGGTAGCTAATGTAACCCCACTTTTTAAAAAAGGAGGGAGAGGGAAAACAGGGAATTATAGAATGGTTAACCTGACATCGGTAGTGGGGAAAATGTTAGAATCAATTATAAAAGATGTAATATCAGCTCATTTGGAAAGCAGTGACAGGATTGGTCCAAGTCAGAATGGATTTATGAAAGGGAAATCATGCTTGACAAATCTTCTAGAATTTTTTGAGGATGTAACTAGTGGATGTGGTGTATTTGGACTTTCAAAAGGCTTTTGACAAGGTCCCACATGAGATTAGTGTGCAAAATTAAAGCACATGGTATTGGGGGTAATGTATTGACGTGGATAGAGAATTGGTTGGCAGACAGGAAGCAAAGAGTAGGAATAAATGGCAGGTAGTGATGGAGGAGCCTCAGCCTTTGCTCTTGTTCAACAGGTACGAGATTCTTGCTCCCTGTTTGGATGAGGCAGGGACTGCAGGGAGGATGAGCAAACTGACTACAGCACCAGTGGTACAGGGAGACATTCAAGTGGGGGGGAGTAAAAAGAAATGTTGTAGTAGTAGGGGACAGTATCATTAGGAGGATAGTTGGCAGGCAGTGACTGGTGGGGTACCGCAAGGTTCAGTGCTAGGATCCCAGCTATTTACAATATACATTATTGATTTAGACGAAGGAATTGAATGTAATATTTCCAAGTTTGCAGATGACACTAAGCTGGGTGGCAGTGTGAGCTGTGAGGAGGATGCTAAGAGGCTGCAGGGTGACTTGGACAGGTTAGGTGAGTGGGCAAACGCATGGCAGATGCAGTATAATGTGGATAAATGTGAAGTTATCCACTTTGGTGGCAAAAACACGAAGGCAGAATATTATCTGAATGGCGGCAGATTAGGAAAAAGGGGAGGTCCAACGAGACATGGGTGTCATAGTACATTAGTCATTGAAAGTTGGCATGCAGATACAGCAGGCGGTGAAGAAGGCAAATGGTATGTTGGCCTTCATAGCGAGAGAAATTGAGTATAGAAGCAGGGAGGTCTTACTGCAGTTGTACATGGCCTAGGTGAGGCCACACCTTGAATATTACGTACAGTTTTGGTCTCCTAATCTGAGGAAGGACATTCTTGCTATTGAGGGAATGCAGCGAAGGTTCACCAGACTGATTCCCGGGATGACAGGACTGACATATGAAGAAAGCCTGGATCGACTAGGCTTATATTCACTGGAGTTTAGAAGAATGAGAGGGGATCTCATCGAAACATATAAAATTCTGATGGGATTGGACAGGTTCGATGCAGAAAGAATGTTCCCGATGTTGGGGAAGTCCAGAACCAGGGGTCACAGTCTAAGGATAAGGGGTAAGCCATTTAGGACCGAGATGAGGAGAAACTTCTTCACTCAGAGAATTTTGAATCTGTGGAATTCTCCACAACTGAAAGTTGTTGAGGCCAGTTTGTTAAATATATTCAAAAGTGAGTTAGATGTGGCCCTTATGGTTAAAGGAATCAAGGGGTAGGAAGAGAAAGCAGGAATGGGGTACTGCAGTTGCATGATCAACCATGATCATATTGAATGGTGGTGCAGGCCCGAAGGGCCGAATGGACTACTCCTGCACCTATTTTCTATGTTTCTATGTTTCTAAGGTGACCAAGGCTGGGAACTGAATATTCAGGTGTATTTGACAATTCGGAAGGATAGATTGATAGGAAGAGATGGGGTGGTAACTCTGTTAATAAAGGATGAGATCAGTGCAGTTGTGAGAAATGATACTGGCTCAGAAGATCAATATGTAGAATCAGTTTGGGTGGAGATAAGAAATAATAAGAGGAAGAAGTCATTGATGGGCATAGTCTATAGGATGCTTAACAACTGTTGGACGGAGTATAAATCAAGAAATAATGGAGGCTTGTAAAAAAGGAACGGCAATAATCATGGGCGATTTTAATCTTCATGTTGATTGGACAAATCAAATTGACCAAGGTAGTCTTGAGGAACAGTTCATAGAGTGTATCCAGGATGGTTTCCTTGAACAGTACGTTGCAGAACCAACCAGCGAATGGGCTATCTTAGATCTGGTACTGTGTAATGAGACAGGATTAATAAATGATCCTAATAAAGGATCCTCTATGAAAGAGTGATTGTAGCATGGTTGAATTTTAAATTCAGTTGGAGGGTGAGAAAGTTGGATCTCAAACCAATGTCCTGAGTTTAAATAATAATCCTGAGATTAAAAAGGTATGAAGGCAGAGTTGGCTCAAGTGGACTGGGAAAACAGATTAAAGAGTAGGATGGTTGACAGGCAGTGGCAGACATTTAAGGAGATGTTTCATAACGCTCAACAAAAATATATTCCAGTGAGTAGGAAAGACTTTAAGAAAAGGGAGAACCATCCGTGACTACCTAAGGAAGTAAATGGTGGTATTAAATTCAAAACAATGGCATACAAAGTGGGAGGCCAGAGGATTGTGAAAATAAAAAAAAAAGCAAATAAAAAAATAATAAAGAGTGAAGATAGATTATGAGAGTAAACTAGCACAAAATATAAAAACAGTTAGCAAGAGGTTCTACAGCTATATAAAAAGGAAGAAAATAAATAAAGTAAACGTTGGTCCCTTAGATGAGACTGGGAAATTAATAATAGGAAACAGAGACTTTGAACAAATATTTTATATCGGTCTTCATGGTAGAAGACAACATCCCAATAATGAATAATCAAGGGGCTTTCGGAAGGCAGGAACTTAAAACAATCACTATCACTAAAGAAAAAGTACTCTGTAAAATAATGGGACTAAATCTGAATAAGTCCCCTGGACCTGATGGCTGCATCCTAGGGTCTTAAAAGAAGTAGCTGCAGAGATAGTGGATTAATTGGTTGTAATCTACCCAAATTCCCTGGATTCTGAAGAGGACCCCAACGGATTGGAAAACTGCAAATCTAACGCCCCTAGTTAAAAAATGAGGCAGACAGAAAGCTGGAATTTCTAGTGGGGAACAAAGAAATGGCAGACCAATTGAACAAATACTTCGGTTCTGTCTTCACAAAGGAAGATACAAATAACATTCCGAGGGTACTAGGGGACAGTGGGTCTAGGGAGAAGGAGGAACTGAAGGATATCCTTATTAGGTGGGAAATTGTGTTAGGGAAATTGATGGGATTGAAGGCCGATAAATCCCCGGGGCCTGATGGTCTGCATCCCAGAGTGCTCAAGGAAGTGCCCCTAGAAATAGTGGATGCATCGGTGATCATTTTCCAACAGTCTATCGACTCTGGATCAGTTCCCATGGACTGGAGGGTAGCTAATGTAACACCACTTTTTAAAAAAGGAGGGAGAGAGAAAATGGGTAATTATAGACCGGTTAGCTTGACATCAGTAGTGGGGAAAATGTTGGAATCGATCATGAAGGATGAAATAGCAGCACATTTGGAAAGCAGTGACAAGATCGGACCAAGTCAGCATGGATTTATGAAAGGGAAATCATGCTTGACGAATCTTCTGGAATTTTTTGAGGTTGTAACTAGCAGAGTGGACAAGGGAGAACCAGTGGATGTGGTGTACTTGGACTTTCAAAAGGCTTTTGACCAGGTCCCGCACAAGAGATTGGTGTGCAAAATCAAAGCACATGGTATTGGGGATAATATACTGACGTGGATAGGGAACTGGTTGGCAGACAGGAAGCAGAGAGTCGGGATAAATGGGTCCTTTTCAGAATGGCAGGCAGTGACTCGTGGAGTGCCGCAGGGCTCAGTGCTGAGACCCCAGCTCTTTACAATATACATTAACGATTTGGATGAAGGAATAGAGTATAATATCTCCAAGTTTGCAGATGACACTAAACTGGGTGACGGTGTGAGCTGTGAGGAAAACTTAAGAGGCTGCAGGGTGATTTGGATAGGTTAGGTGAGTGGGCAAATGCATGGCAGATGCAGTATAATGTGGATAAATGTGAGGTTATCCATTTTGGGGGCAAAAACACGAAGACAGAATATTATCTGAATGGCGGCAGACTAGGAAAAGGGGAGGTGCAACGAGACCTGGGTGTCATGGTTCATCAGTCACTGAAAGTGGGCACGCAGGTACAGCAGGCGGTAAAGAAGGCAAATGGTATGTTGGCCTTCATAGCTAGGGGATTTGAATACAGAAGCAGGGAGGTCTTACTGCAGTTGTACAGGGCCTTATTGAGGCCTCACCTGGAATAATGTGTTCAGTTTTGGTCTCCTAGTCTGAGGAAGGACGTTCTTGCTATTGAGGGAGTGCAGCGAAGGTTCATCAGACTGATTCCAGGGATGGCTGGACTGTCATATGAGGAGAGACTGGATCAACTGGGCCTTTATACACTGGAGTTTAGAAGGATGAGATGGGATCTCATAGAAACATATAAGATTCTGACGGGACTGGGCAGGTTAGATGCGGGAAGAATGTTCCCGATGTTGGAGAAGTCCAGAGCCAGGGGACATAGTCTTAGGATAAGGGGTAGGCCATTTAGGACTGATATGAGGAGAAGCTTCTTCACTCAGAGAGTTGTTAACCTGTGGAATTCCCTGCTGCAGAGAGTTGTTGATGCCAGTTCACTGGATATATTCAAGAGGGAGTTAGATATGGCCCTTACGGTTAAGGGGATCAAGGGGTATGGAGAGAAAGCAGGAAAGGGGTACTGAAGGAATGATCAGCCATGATCTTATTGAATGGTGGTGCAGGCTCAAAGGTCCGAATGGCCTACCCTGCACCTATTTTCTATGTTTCTATGTTTCTATGGAACTATAGACCAGTTAGCCTAACATCTGTCATAAGACACTCGTTTCAGACTGAAATATTTAACTCCATCTGCCAAATTTTTGACCACTCACTTAGTCTGTCTATATCCCTTTGCAGATTTTTTGTGTCCTCCTCACAATTTGCTTTCCCACTCATCTTTGTCTCATCAGCAAACTTGGCTACATTACCCTTGGTACCTTCATCCAAGTTATTAATATAGATTGTAAATAGTTGAGGACCAAGCACCGATCCCTGCAGCACCTCACTAGTCGCTGTATGCCAACCGGAAAATGATCCATTTATCCCAACTCTGCTTTCTGTTTTCTGTTAGTTAGCCAATCCTCTAGCCATGCTAATATATTACCCCAACCCTGTGAACTTTTATCTTGTGCAGTCACCTCTTATGTGGCACCTTATCGAATGCCTTCTGGAAAACCAAATACACCACAAATGTGCCCCCTTATCCACCCTGCTCATTACATCCTCAAAGAACTCCAGCAAATTTGTCAAACATGATTTCCCTTTCATAAAACCATGCTGACTCTGCTTGATTGAATCATGCTTTTCCAAATGTCCTGGTACTGCTTCTTTAATAATTACTGCGGCATTTTCCCAACGACAGATTTTCGGCTAACTGGTCGATAATTTCCTGCTTTCTGTCTGCCTCATTTTTTAAACAGGGGCATTTTGCGGTTTTCCAATCCGCTGGGACTGCCCCAGAATCCAGGGAATTTGGGTAGATTACAACCAATGCATCCACTATCTCTGCAGCCACTTCTTTTAAGACGCAAGGATGTAAGCCATCAGGTCCAGGCAACGTATCCGCGTTTAGTCCCATTATTTTACCGAGTACTACTTCATTAGTGATAGTGATTGTATTAAGTTCCTCCCACCCGATAGCCCCTTGATTATCCACTATTGGGATGTTTTAGTGTCTTCTACCGTGAAGACCGATACAAAATATTTGTTTAACGTCTCTGCCATTTCCATTATTAATTCTCCAGTCTCATCCTCTAGGGGACCAACATTTACTTTAGCCACTCTTTTCCTTTTTATGTACCTGTAGAAACTCTTACTATCTGTTTTTATATTTTGTGCTAGTTTACTTTCATAATCTATCATCCCTCTCTATCATTTTTTTAGTCATTCTTTGCTGGCTTTTACCACATTGTATGCCCTTGTTTTCAATTTGATACCATCCCTTCTTTCCTTAGTTAGCCATGGATGGTTATCCCATCTCGTACTGTCTTTCCTTCTCATTGGGATATATAAGCACATAAGAAATAGGAACAGGAGTAGGCCATACAGCCCCTCGAGCCTGCTCCGCCATTCAATAAGATTATAGTTGATCTGACCATGGATTCAGCTGCACTTCCCCACTTGCTCCCCATAACCCTTTATCCCCTTATCGTTTAAGAAGCTGTCTATTTCTGTCTTAAATTTATTCAATGACCCAGCTTCCACATCTCTCTGAGGCAGCGAATTCCACAGATTTACAACCCTCTGAGAGAAGAAATTTCTCCTCATCTCTGTTTTAAATGCTCGGCCCTTATTCTAAGATCGTGCCCTCTAGTTCTAGTCTCCTCCATCAGTGAAATCCTCTCTGCATCCACCTTGTCAAGCCCCCTCATAGTCTTATGTTTCGATAAGGTCACCTCTCATTCTTCTGAATTCCAATGAGTAGAGGCCCAACCTACTCAACCTTTCCTCATAAGTCAACCCCCTCATCCCCAGAATCAACCTAGTGAACCTTCTCTGAACTGCCTCCAAAGCATCTATATCCTTTGGTAAATATGGAAACCAAAACTGCACGCAGTATTCCAGGTGTGGACTCACCAATACCTTATATAGCTGTAGCAAGACTTACTCGCTTTTATACTCCATCTCCTTTGCAATAAAGGCCAAGATTCCATTGGCCTTCCTGATCACTTGCTGTACCTGCATAGTATCCTTTTGTGTTTCATGCCCCCAGGTCTCGCTGTACTGCAGCACTTTGCAATCTTTCTCCCTTTAAATAATAACTTGCTTTTCGATTTTTTCTGCCAAAGTGCATGACTTCACACTTTCCATCATTATACTTCATGTGCCAAATTTTTGACCACTCAGTTAACCTGTCTATGTCCTTTTGCAGATTTTTTGTGTCCTCCTTACACGTTGCTTTTTCTCCCATCTTTGTATTGTCAGCAAACTTGGCTACATTACACTCAGTCCCTTCTTCCAAGTCGTTAATATAGATTGTAAATAGTAGGGGTCCCAGCACTGATCCCTGTGGCACCTCACTAGTTACTGGCTGCCAACCAGAGAATGAACCATTTATCCCTACTCTCTGTTTTCTGTTCATTAGACAGTCCTCTATCCATGCAAATATATTACCCCCAACCCCTTGAGCTTTTATCTTGTGCAATAACCTTTTATGTGGCACCTTGTCAAATGCCTTCTGCAAGTCCAAATACACCACGTCAACTGGTTCCTCTTTATCCACCGTGTTCATTACATCCTCAAAGAACTCCAGCAAATTTGTCAAACGTGACTTCCCCTTCATAAATCCATGCTGACTCTGCCTGACCGAATTTTGCTTTTCCAAATGTCCTGCTACTGCTTCTTTAATAATGGACTCCAACATTTTCCCAACCACAGATGTTAGGCTAACTGGTCTATAGTTTCCTGCTTTTTGTCTGCCTCCTTTTTTAAATAGGGGCGTTACATTTGCAGTTTTCCAATCTACTGGGACCTCCCCAGAATCCAGGGAATTTTGGTAAATTACAACCAATGCATCCACAATCCCTGCCGCTACTTTTCTTAAAACTGGAGAAATTAATGGAACTGAAAGCTGATAAATCTCGTACACCTGATGGCCTACCTGCTAAGGTTTTGAAAGAGGTAGCTATAGAGTTAGTGGATGCATTGGCTATCATCTTCCAAAATTCCATAGATTCTAGAAAGGTTCCCACGGATTGGAAGGTAGCAAATGTAACCCCACTATTTAAGAATGGAGCGAGAGAGAGAAAACGAGGAACTACAGACCAGTTAGTCTGAAATCATAGAAACATAGAAATCTACAGTGCAGAAGGAGGCCATTTCGGCTCATCGTGTCCGTGTCAGCCGACAAAGAGCTACATGGCACTCGGTGAGCAGCCCTGAAGGTTACATATAAGCCTATGAACAATGAACAATGGCGGAAAGGTAAAGAGCACCCAGCCCAACAAAACTGCGACACCCCTTGCACTGAAACATTCTACACTCCACCCCAACTGGAGCCATGTGATCTCCTGGGAGAGGCAAAAAACATAAAAACCCAGGCCAATTGGGGAAAGAAAATCTGGGAAAATTCCTCTCTGACTAATCCAGGTGATCAAAACTAGTCCAGGAGATCACCCTGGCCATATTCTATTCCCTGCAGTACTTATATATCCGCGCCGTCCAACAAAAGGTCATCCAGTCTAATCCCAATTACCAGCTCTAGGTCCGTAACCCTGCAGGTTACAGCACTTCAAGTGCCCATCCAAGCACCTTCCAGGCAGAGTTCTAGACCCCCACAACCCTCTGCATGAAGAAGCCTCCCCTCAAATCACCTCTGAACCTTCCACCAACCACCTTAAAACTATGCCCCCTCGTAATTGACCCCTCCACCAAGGCAAATATGCTCTGGCTATCCACTATATCCAGGCCCCTCAAAATTTTTTCACCTCAATGAGATCTCCTCTCAACCTCCTCTGTTCCAATGAGAACAAACCCAGCCTATCCAATCTGTCCTCATAGCTAAGATTCTCCATTCCAGGCAGCATCCTAGAAAATCTCTTGTGTACCCTCTCTAGTGTAATCACATCCTTCCTATAATACGGCGACCAGAACTGCATGCAGTACTCCAGCTGTGGCCTAACCAGAGTTTTATACAATTTAAGCGTAACCTCCCTGCTCTTGTATTCTATATCTTGGCCAATAAAGACAAGCATTCCGTATGCCTTCTTAACCACCTTATCCATCTGGCCTGCTACTTTCAGGGATCTGTGGACAAGCATTCCAAGGTCCCTTTTTCATCTACACTATTAAGTAGCCTACCGCTTAATATTATACCCTTTCCTTATTAGCCCTCCCAAAGTGCATTACCTCACACTTCTCTGAATTAAATTCCATTTGCCACTGCTCTGCCCACCTGACCAGTCGGTTGATATTCTCTGCAGCCCATGACTTTCCTCTTCATTATCAATCGCAAAGGCAATTTTAGTGTCATCTGCAAACTTCTTAAACATACTCCCTATAATCTAAATCTAGATCATTGATGTATACCACAAAAAACAAGGGACCCAGTACTGAGCCGTGTGGAACCCCCTGGAAACATCTTTCCAGTCACAAAAACATCCATCAACCATTATTTTTTGCTTCCTACCTCTAAGCCAATTTTGGATTCAACTTGCCACTTTTCCCTGGATCCCATGGGCTTTAACCTTCATGACCAGTCTACCATATGGGACCTTATTAAAAGCTTTGCTAAAGTCCATATCCACTGCATTGTATGCACTACCCCTCATCGATCCACCTGGTTACCTTCTCAAAAAATTCTATCAGGTTAATCAAACACCATCTTCCCTTAACAAATCCGTGCTGATTGTCCCTAATTAATCCTTGCCTTTAGATTTATCCTGTTTTTCAGGATTTTTTCCAATAATTTTCCCACCACTGAGGTTAGGCTGACAGGCCTGTAATTAGTCGGCTTATTCCTTTCTCCCTTCTTAAACAAGGGTAATACATTAGCAGTCCTCCAATCATCCAGCACCATGCCCTAATCCAAAGAGGACTGGAAAATGATGGTCAAGGCTTCTGCTATTTCCTCTTTTACGTCACTCAACAGCCTGGGATGCATTTCATCCGGGCCTGGGGACTTATCTACTTTCAAAGCTGCTAACCCCTTAATTCCTCCTCTTTCACTATGTTTATTTCAGCCAAAATTTCACACTTCTCCTTGATAGCAGTATCTGTGTTGCCCCTTTCTTTTGTGAAAACAGACGCAAAGTATTCATTAAGAACCATACCAACATCTTCCGTCTCCACAATCAGTAGTAGGGAAAATGCTAGAATCTATTATTAAGGACATGATAACAGGGCATATAGAAAATAATAATAGGATTGGGCAGAGCCAACACGGATTTATGAATGTGAATTTTTTAAAAATTAGTTCCTGGGATGTGGACGTCACTGGCAAGGCCAGCATTTATTGCCCATCCTAATTGCCCTTGAGAAGGTGGTGGTGAGCCGCCTTCTTGAAACGCTGCAGTCCGTGTGGTGAAGGTACTCCCACAGTACTGTTAGGGAGGGAGTTCCAGGATTTTGACCCAGTGACGATGAAGGAATTGTGATATACTTCCAAGTCAGTATGGTGTGTGACTTGGAGTGGAACTTCGAGGTGGTGGTGTTCCCATGCACCTGCTGCCCTTGTCCTTCTAGGTGGTAGAGGTCACTAGTTTGGGAGGTGCTGCTGAAGAAGTCTTGGTGAGTTGTTGCAGTTCATCTTGTAGATGGTACACACTGCAGCCACGGTACGTCGGTGATGGAGGGAGTGAATGTTTAAGGTGGTGGATGGGGTGTTAATCAAATGGGCTGCTTTGTCCTGGATGGTGTCGAGCTTCTTGAGTGTTGATGGAGCTGCACTCATCCAGGCAAGTGGAGAGTATTCCATCACATTCCTGACTTGTGCCTTGTAGATGGTGGAAAGATTTTGGGGAGTCAGGAGGTGAGACACTCGCCGCAGAATACCCAGACTCTGATCTGCTCTTGTTGCAACAGTGTTTATGTGGCTGGTCCAGTTAAGTTTCTGTCAATGGTGACCACCAGGATGTTAATGGTGGGGGATTTGGCGATGGTAATGCCGTTGAATGTCAAGTGGCAGTGGTTAGATTCTCGCTTGTTGGAGATAGTCATTGCCTGGCATTTGTGTTACGCGAATGTTACTTGCCACTTATCAGCCCAAGCCTGAATGTCGTCCAGGTCATGTTGCATGTGGGCATGGGCTGCTCCATTATCTGAGGAGTTGCGAATAGCACTGAACACCTTGCAGACATCAACGAAAATCTCCACTTCTGACCTTATGATGGATGGTAGGTCATTGATGAAGCAGCTGAAGATGGTTGGGCCTAGCACACTGCCCTGAGGAACTCCTGCAGTAATGTCCTGGGGCTGAGATGATTGTGCTAGGTCTGACTCCAGCCAGTGGAGAGTTTTCCCCTTTATTTCCATTGACTTCAGTTTTACGAAGGCTCCTTGGTGCCACATTTGGTCAAATGCTGCCTTGATTTCAAGGGCAGTCATTCTCACCTCACCTCTGGAATTCAGATCTTTTGTCCATGTTTGACAATCTGTTAGAGTTTTTTGAGGTTGAAGCTAGCAGAATAGATGAGGGGGAACCAGTGGATGTAATGTTTTCGGATATTCAGAAGGCATTCGATAAGCTGCCACAGAAAAGATTATTAAGCAAAATTAGGGCTCATGGGATTGGAAGTAATATACTAGCATGGATTGAGGATTGGTTAATGGACAGAAAACAGAGAGTAGGAATAATTAGGTCATTTTCGGGTTGGCAGACTATAACTAGTGGGGTGCCGCAAGGATCAGTGCTTCTTGGGCCTCAGTTGTTGACAATCTGGAAAGCTGGTGCTGCCCCCCCCAACCTTTTTGTGACCATTCGCGGCAAAAAATTTTCGTGGGTGGGCCAACCCATATTCCGCTCCAAAAGTGAACAAATGGGTTCCAGCACTAATGAACCCTTCCAAAGTGGATTTTTCAGCGGTGTGGCTGTCTTAATTTGAGCGTTATCACCACTGAGAAATTCAGCATGCAGGTAAGGGTTTCTAACAAGCCAGCTGCTCCATGATCATTTTAAAGGCCGGGGTTTGCAGCAAGGCCCTGAAGGGGGAAGGATGGATGGTGTAAGAGGTGCAAGGAGAGCCAACAGGTTCAATGATATTGAGCTGGAGACACTGATGAACGGTGTGGAGGACAGAAGAAGAATACTGTTTCCTGACGTGCGGAGACCTGGCAGTTAGGCAGTACATAATGCATGGAGGGAGATTGCAGGGGAGGTGTCCAGCACCTCCCTATATGTGAGGATGCACCCTCCCAGGAGGGTGCTGGCCAGTCTGCACCCGGCTCTTCCAGTGTGGCAATAGGTCGACGCCTCCTAGCTCTGGGGCGACGGGGTTCCTCCTCCTTCTCCTGCGCCTCCTCTTATCCTCCTCCTCCTGCACCTCCTCCTCCTTCACCTCCTCCTCCTCCTCCTGTGGTACTGCTGGCTCGGCCTCCAGCAGCTGACCCCTCATGATGGCCAGGTTGTGCAGCATGCAGCAGACTACGACGATTATGGAGACCCATTGAGCAGAGTACTGCAAGGTGACACCAGAGTGGTCCAGGCACTGGAACCTCTGCTTAAGGATGTCTATGCACTGCTCAATGATGCACCTGGTAGCACAATGAGCGTCATTGTATGCATGCTCTGGTGCTGACCTGGGGTTCCGCAGTGGAGTGAACAGCTACGTTTACAGGGGATATCCCTTGTCCCCAAGCAGCCAACCGCAATCCTGATTCAGGCCGGTGAAGATGGCGGGCACACTGGTCTGGCGCAGAATGAACGAATCATGGCTGCTGCCTTCCTTGCCCACCGCTTGTCTGCACGGTGCTGACTGTGACGCCTTCTCCTGTGTGCCACTCTGCTTTTGAGCAGGTGTACCAGGTGTCGCCCTCCCAACACTCCTCTCATCCTCATGGTGAACCATGCCAAGCAGGTCTCTGCAGCCCACAGGCCTCCACTAAAAAGTCAGACCTGAAAGTTGTACAAAAGTCTGTGCAAACCTCTCAGCAGCACTCAACAGGTTGAATGGAGCCAAAATAATTAATACAATTATTAAAAGATAAATACAGTGGATGCTGTAATCTTAAATAAAAACACTAATAATTAATAAAACTATTAAAAGATAAATACAGTGGATGCTGTATTCTTAAATAAAAATACTAAAATTAAAAAAACTATTTCCCTACCAAAGGACCCCGATCACGGCAACACTTCAGCGGTGTCCTGTTCGAGCACCGACTCGAATACTTCATTGTGTCACTGCTGGAAAAAGGCTTACCATTTTGCAGCTGAAAATCCCTGTCCTGCTGGCTTTCGAGTGGCCCACACGCTGCAGAGCCCACCGCTGGAATGTCTCCTTTACAGCGGCTTCACCGCACCATTTCCGGTGGAAGCGCACACCGCTCAAAATCCCCGCGAGCTGAATATGGCTCAGGGAGGGAAAAATCATCCGACCGCGGCGGCCCATCGATTTTTTCGGTCACCCGCCCAAACTCCACGGGAGCCATCTTTTAATAATTTCAATGATTTGGATGAGGGGACTAAATGTAATATATCCAAATTTACTGATGATACAAAGCTAGGTAGGAATGTAAGTTGTGAGGAGGATGCAAAGAGGCTTCAAAGGGACATAGACAGGCTAAGTGAGTGGGCAAGAACATGGCAAATGGAATATAATGTGGAGAAATGTGAAGTTATCCACTCGGGTAGGAAAAATAGAAAAGCAGAGTATTTTTTAAATGGTGAGAGATTGGGAAATGTTGGTGCTCAGTGGGACCTGGATGTCCTTGTACATGAATCTTTGAAAGTTAACATGCAGGTACAGCAAACAATTAAGAAAGCAAATGGAATGTTGGTCTTTATGACAAGAGGATTTGAGTATAAGAATAAAGATGTCTAACTGCAATTATATAGGCCCAGGTGAGACCACACCTGGACTATTGTGAACAGTTTTGGTCTCCTTACCTAAGGAAGGATATACTTGTCATAGAGGGAGTGCAACAAAGGTTCACCAGACTGATTCCTGAGATGGGGTTTGTTCTATGAGTAGAGATTGAATATCCTAGGCCTATATTCTCTAGAGTTTAGAAGAATGAGAGGTGATCTCATTGAAACATACACAATTCTTACAGGGCTTGACAGGGTAGATGCAGGGAGGATGTTTCCTCTGGCTGGGGAGTCTAGAACCAGGGGTCACAGTCTCAGAATAAGGGGTCAGCCATTTAGGACTGAGATGAGGAGAAGTTTCTTCACTCAGAGGGTGGTGAACCTTTGGAATTATCTACCCCAAAGGGCTGTGGAGGCTCAGTCGTTGAGTATATTCAAGACAGAGATCGATAGATTTTTGGCTATTAAGTGAATCAAGGGATATGGGGATAGTGCAGAAAAGTGGAGTTGAGGTAGAAGATCAGCCATGAGATTATTGAATGGTGGGGCAGGCTCGAGGGGCCGAATGGCCTACTCCTATTTCTTATGTTCTTGTGTTCCACATGAGGCCCCTCCCACTTTAATTACCTCTTCCCACTCCGTCTCTCTATTCCTTTCTCCCTGATGTATAGATGAAGCCTCCCCTTAAATGCATCAATGGGTCTGCTTCAACCATTCCATGTGGCAGGAAGTTCAACATTCTTACCACTCTGTGTAAAGAAATTCCTCCTAAATTTTTTATTTGATGTGCTATTTTCTTATATTTATGACCCCTTGTTCTGGACTCAGCCAAAAGTAGAAATAGTTAAATACTTTCTCCACATCCAACTTATCTAAGCCCTATATAATTTGAATGACCTCTATCAGATCTCCCCTTAGTCTTCCCTTTTTCGATAGAAAAGAACCCCAGCCTGCTTAATGAATCTTGATGGTTACATCCCCTCAATTCTGATAGCATCCTTGTATATCTTTTCTGCACTTTTTCCAATGCCTCAATCTCCTTTTTGTAGTATGGAGTACAGAAATGCATCCAGTACTCCAGGTACAGTCTAACTAAGCTCTATATGCATTTAACATTACTTCACTGTTTTCAACCCCAGTACTTTGTTTACAATCTTATCAACTAATGTTCTGGTCGACATATTATGAAAAAGGATAGAGTAGGTGCAAAAAAGATTTACAAAGATTATATTAGAACTGCGAGATTATACCTATCAGGAAAGAATCAACAGGCTGAGTCTCTTTTCTCTTGGAAAGAGTCAGCTGTGGGGTGATCTATTTGAGGTCTTTAAAATTATGAAAGGTTTTGATAGTGGAGACACAAAGAAAGTGTTTCCACTTGTGGGGAAGAGTAAATCTAGATAGTGACCAAGAAATCAAATGAGGAATTTGGAAGAAACTTCTTTACCCAGAGAGTGGTGAAAATGTGCAACTCATTATCAAAGGGAGTGGTTGAAGTGAATAGTATAGATGCATTTAAAGGAAGCTAGATAAGTATATGAGGGAGAAGGGAATGAAGGATTATGCTGATAGAGTTAGATAAGGAAGGATGGGAGGAGACTCGAGTGGAGCATAAATGGCAGCATGGATTGGTTGGGCCAAATGGCCTGTTTCTGTGTTGTAGTTTCTTATCATTGCAAGGAATAAGAGGCTGCCTTATTCCTCCACAGCTCCAATTTCTGAGTACAACTAATTTATGTGGATGGTGAATAGCACTGGTCCCAGAATGGATCCCTGCGAGACACCACAGGGTGCAAAATGGGCTCACAGCAAATTAGCAGCCCCATTATGCACCACGCCCACTGAAGTCAATAGAAAAGACAGTTGGGTGTGTTGTGTATGGAGAAAGAGTCAGACTAGACACTGTGAGCTCAAAGTAAAGTGTGACCTTAGTCTTTTATTGCAGGTCTCCAGAGTGCCTCTCCAACCTGCAAAGCCTTCTTAAATACCTGTGCTCCCAAGGGATTATGGGATCCCTTGGGACACCAGGGAATGAGCCCTCTGGTAGCTGTACGGAATAAATACAAGTATACATATATAACACAACTCCCCCCCCCATCCCCCCCGGCAAAGTCAATAGTGTAACTATTCATAATGTAAGTTGATCTGGGGCCCTTCTTGCACGGGTTGATTGTCTCGGTGTGAAAGCTGGTGTTGTTGAATCATTTGTTGAGCCCTCGCCGGGCTGCTGTGTAGCTGGCCTGCTGGGCTGCCTGGTGTGTTGGGCCCTACTGGGCTGCTCTGGATGATGGGTTCTGCTTCGTGGTCAACCGTGGTGCCGGTTGCCACTGGTGTGTATGTTGGGGGATCAAAAAAGGTAGGGTCCAAGGTGGGTTGCTCAGGATAGTTCGTGAATCTGAGTTTGATTTGGTCCAAGTGTTTCCGGTGAATGAGTCCATTTGAAAGTTTGACCCGAAACACCCTGCTCCCCTCTTTGGCCACGATGGTGCCGGGAAGCCACTTGGGACCTTGTCCATAATTCAATACAAATACAGGATCATTGATTTCAATCTCACGTGACACATTTGCGCTATCGTGGTATGCACTTTATTGAAGCCTCCTGCTCTCTATCTGTTCATGTAGATCAGGGTGAACTAATGAGAGCCTTGTCTTAAGTGCTCTTTTCACGAGCAGTTCAGCAGGTGGGATCCCAGTGAGTGAGTGGGGTCTCGTGCGGTAGTTAAGCAGGACTCAGGATAGGCGAGTCTGCAGTGAGCCTTCAGTTACCCTCTTCAAGCCTTGCTTGATGGTTTGCACTGCTCGCTCTGCCTGACCATTGGACGCTGGTTTAAACGGGGCAGATGTGACATGTTTGATCCCGTTACAGGTCATGAATTCTTTGAACTCAGCACTGGTAAAACATGGCCCGTTGTCACTCACCAGGACATCGGGTAGGCCGTATGTGGCAAACATGGCCCGTAGGCTTTCAGTAGTGGCAGCGGACGTGCTAGCCGACATTATCTCACATTCAATCCACTTGGAGTATGCGTCTACAACCACAAGGAACATTTTACCCAAGAACGGGCCTGCAAAGTCGACGTGTACCCTAGACCACGGTTTGGAGGGCCAAGACCATAAACTTAGCGGTGCCTCCTTGGGTACATTGCTTAACTGCGAGCATGTATTACATCTGTGAACGCAGGACTCTAAGTCTGCATCGATACCAGGCCACCACACGTGGGATCTGGCTATCGCTTTCATCATTTTGATGACTGGGTGGGTACTATGATGAAGGTGTCTCTGCCCTTCTTGGGGACCACTACTCGATTGCCCCACAGAAGGCAGTTTGCCTGTACAGACATTTCATCTTTGCGCTGCTGGAATGGCTTTATCTCTTCCTGCATTTCCACTGGGACACTGGACCAGCTCCCACGAAGCAAACAGCTTTTGACTAAAGATAATAAGGGGTCCTGGCTTGTCCAAGTTTTGATCTGCCGGGCAGTGACAGGTGATTGCTCACTCTCAAATGCTTCCATGATCATGGCTAGATCTGCGGGCTGCACCATTTCCACCCCAATGGTGGGCAATGGCAGCCTACTGAGAGCATTGGTGCAGTTTTCTGGCCTGGCCTGTGGTGAATGGCGTAGTTGTATGCAGACAACGTGAGCGTCCATCTCTGGATGTGGGCCGATGCGTTGGTATTTATCCCTTTACTCTCGGAGAACAGGGATATAAGTGGCTTATGGTCAGTTTTCAATTTGAATTTTAGCCTAAACAGGTATTGATGCATTTTCTTTACCCCATAGACACATGCTAACGCTTCTTTTTCAATCATGCTGTAGGCTCTCTCAGCCTTAGACAGACTCCTGAATGCATTAGCAACCGGTTGCAGTTTCCCGATATCATTAGCTTGTTGCAATACACACCCGACGCCATATGACGACGCATCACATGCTAGTACCAAACGCTTACATGGATCATACAACACAAGCAATTTGTTTGAGCATAACAATTTTCTCGCTTTTACAAAGACATTTTCCTGGCTTTTGCCCCAAACCCATTCGCCCCCTTTTCGTAGTAAGACATGTAGTGGTTCTAACAGTGTGCTGAGATCCAGTAAGAAGTTACCAAAGTAGTTCAGGAGTCCCAGAAACAACCGCAGCTCCCTCACGTTCTGTGGCCTCGGTGTCTCCGTCTTCGCGTTGGTGGGCCTGATGCTGTCCGCCACAATCTTCCTTCCCAGGAACTTCACTTCAGGCACCAGGAAAATGCACTTCGAGTGTTTTAACCTGAGCCCCACGCAGTTGAGTTAACTAAGAACCTTCTCCAGGTTCTGCAGGTGCTCGACTGTGTCCCGACCTGTGACCAAGATGTCGTCCTGGAAGACCATGGTGTGCAGGACCGACTTCAGTAAGCTTTCCATGTTTCTCTGGAATATCGCCGCCGCCGATTGGATTCTAAACGGGCATCTGTTATAAACAAAAAGACCTTTGTGCATGTTGATGCAGGTGAGGGCCTTCGATGATTCCTCCAGTTCCTACGTCATGTAGGCTGAAGTCAGATCCAGTTTCGTGAACGTCTTTCCTCCCGCCAGCGTTGCAAAGAGGTCGTCGGTCCTTGGTTGTGGGTATTGGTCCTGCAGTGAGAAATGGATTGATAGTTACTTTGGAATCGCCACAGATTCTGACGGTGCCATCTCCCTTGAAGACTGGGACGATAGGACTGGCCCACTCATTGAACTCGATCGGGGAAATGATGCCCTCTCTTTGCAGCCGGTCTAGCTCGATCTATATCCTTTCTCTTATCATGTACGGTGCTGCTCTCGCCTTGTGATGGATGGGTCGCGCCCCCGGAATTAGATGGATCTGCACTTTTGCTCCTTGGAATTTCCCGATGCCTAGTTCGAACAGCGAAGGAAATTTGTTTAAGACCTGGGCACACGAAGTGTCGTCAGCGGGCGATTGCGCTCGGACGTCGTCCCAGTTCCAGCATATCTTTCCCAGCCAGCTCATGCCGAGCAGCATGGGACCATCACCCGGTACCACCCAGAGTGGTAGCTTGTGCACCGCTCCATCGTAGGGAGACCTTTACGGTAGCACTGCCGATTACAGGAATCAGTTCTTTCGTGTAAGTTCTTAGTTTCGTGCGAACTGGAGTTAAGACTGGCCTTGAGGCCTTGTTGCACCGCCTTTCGTAAGTCTTTTTGCCCATGATGAACTGGCTCGCGCCCGTGTCCAGTTCCATTGACACCGGGAGTTCATTTAGTTCAACATTCAGCATTATCAGGGGACAATTTATGGTGAATGTGTGCACCCCATGTACCTCTGCCTCCTTGATCTGAGGCTCTGGTTCATCGTGATCCTCTGTGGATTTGCCCTCCTCTGCAACATGGTGGTTTGCAGGTTTATCAGGCTTTGCAGCTCCCCTGCACACTCGTTGGAGGGTCCCATTGTTCCATAGCCCTTGCAAACGTGCTCTTTGAATCGGCATGAATGGAAATGATAATCATCCCCGCAGCGCCAACAAGGTGTTAATGGTCTTGCATTCATCACCCTTGATGGTGGACTCTGAGATATCTGCGGACGTGTAGCTGCAGGTATGTGTGACCTGCCCTGTATGTTACAATTCGAAAACAACATCACTTTGTTCACAGTACTTGTAGCAGCACTTGTGTGCTGAGAGATAACCAAACTGGAAGCAATACGGTGGAGGAGGATTTCCTGGAGTGCATAAGGGATGGTTTTCTAGACCAATATGTCGAGGAACCAACTAGGGGGGAGGCCATCGTAGACTGGGTGTTGTGTAATGAGAGAGGATTAATTAGCAATCTCGTTGTGCGAGGTCCCTTGGGGAAGAGTGACCATAATATGGTGGAATTCTACATTAGGATGGAGAATGAAACAGTTAATTCAGAGACCATGGTCCAGAACTTAAAGAAGGGTAACTTTGAAGGTATGAGGCGTGAATTGGCTAGGATAGATTGGCGAATGATACTTAAGGGGTTGACTGTGGATGGGCAATGGCAGACATTTAGAGACCGCATGGATGAACTACAACAATTGTACATTCCTCTCTGGCGTAAAAATAAAAAAAGGAAGGTGGCTCAACCGTGGCTATCAAGGGAAATCAGGGATAGTATTAAAGCCAAAGAAGTGGCATACAAATTGGCCAGAAATAGCAGCGAACCCGGGGACTGGGAGAAATTTAGAACTCAGCAGAGGAGGACAAAGGGTTTGATTAGGGCAGGGAAAATGAAGTATGAGAAGAAGTTTGCAGGGAACATTAAGACGGATTGCAAAAGCTTCCATAAATATGTAAAGAGAAAAAGGTTAGTAAAGACAAACGTAGGTCCCCTGCATCAGAATCAGGGGAAGTCATAACGGGGAACAAAGAAATGGCGGACCAATTGAACAAATACTTTGGTTCGGTATTCACTAAGGAGGACACAAACAACCTTCCGGATATAAAAGGGGTCAGAGGGTCTAGTAAGGAGGAGGAACTGAGAGAAATCCTTATTAGTCGGGAAATTGTGTTGGGGAAAGTGATGGGATTGAAGGCCGATAAACCCCCAGGGCCTGATGGACTGCATCCCAGGGTACTTAAGGAGGTGGCCTTGGAAATAGCGGATGCAGTGACAGTCATTTTCCAACATTCCATTGACTCTGGACCAGTTCCTATCGAGTGGAGGGTAGCCAATGTAACCCCACTTTTTAAAAAAGGAGGGAGAGAGAAAACAGGGAATTATAGACCGGTCAGCCTGACATCGGTAGTGGGTAAAATGATGGAATCAATTATTAAGGATGTCATAGCAGCGCATTTGGAAAGATGTGACATGATAGGTCCAAGTCAGCATAGATTTGTGAAAGGGAAATCATGCTTGACAAATCTACTGGAATTTTTTGAGGATGTTTCCAGTAGAGTGGACAAGGGAGAACCAGTTGATGTGGTATATTTGGACTTCAGAAGGCTTTCGACAAGGTCCCAGACAAGAGATTAATGTGCAAAGTTAAAGCACATGGGATTGGGGGTAGTGTGCTGACATGGATTGAGAACTGGTTGTCAGACAGGAAGCAAAGAGTAGGAGTAAATGGGGACTTTTCAGAATGGCAGGCAGTGACTAGTGGGGTACCGCAAGGTTCTGTGCTGGGGCCCCAGCTGTTTACACTGTACATTAATGATTTAGACAAGGGGATTAAATGTAGTATCTCCAAATTTGCAGATGACATTAAGTTGGGTGGCAGTGTGAGCTGCGAGGAGGATGCTATGAGGCTGCAGAGTGACTTGGATAGCTTAGGTGAGTGGGCAAATGCATGGCAGATGAAGTATAATGTGGATAAATGTGAGGTTATCCACTTTGGTGGTAAAAACAGAGAGACAGACTATTATCTGAATGGTGACAGATTAGGAAAAGGAGAGGTGCAACGAAACCTGGGTGTCATGGTACATCAATCATTGAAGGTTGGCATGCAGATACAGCAGGCGGTTAAGAAAGCAAATGGCATGTTGGCCTTCATAGCGAGGGGATTTGAGTACAGGGGCAGGGAGGTGTTGCTACAATTGTACAGGGCCTTGGTGAGGCCACACCTGGAGTATTGTGTACAGTTTTGGTTTCCTAACCTGAGGAAGGACATTCTTGCTATTGAGGGAGTGCAGCGAAGGTTCACCAGACTGATTCCCGGGATGGCGGGACTGACCTATCAAGAAAGACTGGATCAACTGGACTTGTATTCACTGGAGTTCAGAAGAATGAGAGGGGACCTCATAGAAACGTTTAAAATTCTGATGGGTTTAGACAGGTTAGATGCAGGAAGAATGTTCCCAATGTTGGGGAAGTCCAGAACCAGGGGTCATAGTCTAAGGATAAGGGGTAAGCCATTTAGGACCGAGATGAGGAGAAACTTCTTCACCCAGAGAGTAGTGAACCTGTGGAATTCTCTACCACAGAAAATTGTTGAGGCCAATTCACTAAATATATTCAAAAAGGACTTAGATGAAGTCCTTACTACTAGGGGGATCAAGGGGTATGGCGAGAAAGCAGGAATGGGGTACTGAAGTTGCATGTTCAGTCATTAACTCATTGAATGGTGGTGCAGGCTAGAAGGGCCGAATGGCCTACTCCTGCACCTATTTTCTATGTTTCTATGTTTCTATATTGTCACTGGTGGCAATGAACGCCTGGGCTATCGCTATGGCCTTACTCAAGGTTGGGTTCTCTACAGTCAAAAGTTTGCGAAGTATGGTTTCGTGGCCAATGCCAAATACGAAAAAGTCTCTGAGCATGTGCTCCAAATGTCCTTCAAATTCGCAATGTCCTGTAAGGCGTCTTAGCTCGGCGACATAACTCACCGCTTCCTGGCCTTCACACCTTCTGTCGGTGTAGAACCAGTACCTCGCCATCAGAACGCTTTTCTTTGGGTTCAAATGCTCTCGGACCAGTGTGTACAAAACGTCGTACGATTTCTCCGTGGGTTTCGCTGGAGTGAGCAGATTCTTCATGAGGCCATACGTTGGTGCCCCACAGACGGTGAGGAGGATTGCCCTTCGTTTGGCAGCGCTCTCTTCCCCATCTAACTTGTTGGCCACGAAGTATTGGTCGAGTCGCTCCACAAAAGTTTCCCAATCATCTCCCTCCGAGAATTTCTCCAGGATGCCCACTGTTCTCTGCATCTTTGGGTTTGCTACCTGTATGTCGTCGCCAGTTGTTGTGTACGGAGAAAGAGTCAGACTGAACACTTGAGCTCAAAGTAAAGTGTGACCGTAGTCTTTTATTGCAGGTCTCCAACCTGTGAAGCCTCCTTAAATACCTGTGCTCCCAAGGGATTATGGGATCCCTTGGGACTCCAGGCGATGAGCCCTCTGGTGGATGTACAGAGTAAATACAAGTATATATTTTTAACAGGGTGCTGTACAGTACAGGCTGCTGAATCGTTGAGTATTTTACCTATTTCTGACATAGACTAATTCCCTATCCCACTTTCTGTCAGCCTGAGCACTCACTACCACATAGCGTGGTTGAGGCAAATAGCATAGATGCATTCAAGAGGAGGCTAGGTAAGTACATGAGAGAGAAAGGAATAGAAGGGTATGTTGATAGGGTGAGATGAAATAAAATGGGAGGAGGCTTGTGTGGAGCGTAAACTCTGTTGGTCCGAGTGACCTATTTTTGCATTGTTACTATGTTGTAATCCCTTAACTATTACCATCTGTTTTCCATTTTGTAGCTTCCTTTTCAATCCCTTCTGCTTCCAGGCCTCTGACCCCACATGCTCTCACCTTTATCATGAGTCTCTTTTATATGGCACCTTATATGGCCTCTGAAGGTCCATGTATATCAGATCCATTGTATTGCCTTTGTCGACTCATTCTGTTACTGCTTCAAAGAATTCAATTAGATTCGTTAAAGATGACCTTCCTTTTAGAAATCCATCCTTACTATTTTTTATTATATTCTCCAGTCTCTAGAATTTTTTCAATCTTATTGTACTTCATTGGCCATAAAGTGCTTTGTGACATCCAGTGGTCATGAAAGGCGCTATAGAAATGCAAGTCTTTCTCATCTTTTAGCAAAGATTCCAGTATCTTTCCTACCACTGGCATTAAAATCTATATTTTTCTGGGTTAGTTCTATCTCCCTTTCTGAGGATAGGAATTAGATTTGCTGTTCGCCTGTTCTGTGCACTGTTCTTTTTCCTATTGAATTTTTATCTATGGATAATAGTGCCTCTGCCGTCTCCTTTTTGGTTTCTTTGAATATCTATATGTGCAATCCATCTGGATCCAGAATCTTGTGCTCCTTACATTTGACTGGTTTGTCTAGAATCTAGTTTCTTTCTATCATCTCTCTTGTAATATCCCTCACGATTACTTCTACTATAGTCATTTCCTCTTTAATAACCTCTTTAGTGAAAACTGAGGTTAAATATTCCTGCTATTTCGGTATCATCTCCTGTGAGTTTATCTCACCCATCCCTTAGTGGCTCTATCCTTAATCTTAATTTCCATTTTGTTACTTATGTACTAATTATATAACTACTTTACTATTTGATTTTATATTCTTTGATATTTTCATTTTATATTTCCTCTTTGCTATCCTATTGTCTTTTTAATCTCATCATATTCTCTTTTATTCTCTCCTTTTATTGTTTATATACTTTGTGTATGCCTTTGTTTAGATTCAGTTCTATCCTGGCATCTTTTTTTAATCCATGGCCTGTTATCTAACCCAGGGAGCAGACAGCACTTCTCGGCAGGGTCAGGGACACTGAGAACAATTATAGTTTAAGGAAGGGAGTAGAGGAGCCTCTGTAACATCACCACAGGACAATTAGTGTGCCTAGTTAATCGTGATTGTAAAGCTTTCAAAGCTAGAACATTTTAAAATTAGAGCTAGGCCATTTTGAAGTGAAATCAGAAACCACAAAGAGTAGTGGAAATCTGGAAATCGCTGTCTCCAAAATCTGTGGATGCTGAGTTAATTGAAATTTTCAAGATTGGGATTGATAGATTAAGGTTAAGTAAACGTATAAAGAAAGATTGCATTTATATAGTGCCCTTCATGACCTCAGACCATCCCAATGCACTTCACAGCCAATAAAGTAATTTTGAAGTGTAGTCACTGTTGTAGGGAAAGTGGCAGCTAATTTGTGTAGAGCAAGGCCCCATAAACAGCAATGAAATTATGATCAGATAATCTGTTGGTTGTGGGATAATTTTTGGTCCAGGACACCACGGTGAATTCCCTTGCTCTTCTTCGAAATAGTGCCATGGGATCTTTTACATCCACCTTAGAGGGCAGACGTAGTAGCCTCAGTTTAACCTCTCATCTGAAAGACGGCACCTCCAACAGTGCAGTGCTCCCTCAGTACTGCACTGAAGTGTCAGCTTAGATTATGTACTCAAGTCTCTGAAGTGGAAATTGAACACTCAACCTTCTGACTCAGAGGTGAGACTGCTTACCATTGAGCTACGGTTGACACCAAAGGTGGGTAAAGTGCACCATAAGGAAGGGTCAGTAGAAATTTTTGAAAACATTTATAAATGAGTGCCCTAACCATCCAACTGACACCTTGATTGACCTTTAAACCTGGAAAAAGCTGATTTCCTTCTAGCCAGATGCTATTCACCTTCCCTGAAGGGTCCCTTCATCTCAAGGTGCAAACAGACGTTTACATATCGCTGGCATTGGAAGTCCTGCCACAACGGGCTCAGTGTTCATCTAGCGCAGATGATGCATTCTCGGGGGGCACATGCTTCACCTGTAGGGTAATACTCCAGCGGGGTTTGTCTGGAATTGTGTTTTCAGTCCCACTGGGGATATTAGCCCCATGAGCGTGCTTTTTCCTCACACACGATGACCAACAGCTGACAGTCCTCTGATTTTTGTTTTCTTCTGCGTGAGATGTGAGCAGAGTCCTGCTATCAACTGTATTGATATGTGATATGTGAGATGTGAGTAGAGGTGCTACCATTCATTCTTTAATCACTGCCCCACCAGAAAGAAGAGCTTCAACAGCCTGCAACCTTCCACAAGCCAAAAGCGGCGGCAGACGACATCGCCGTGGATATTCGTCGCGGAAGCAGCCGAGAGCATGTGGTCCATGTAAGTTACAGCTCAGTCTGACAATGTAGCAATTTAAGAGTGACCTTGTGTCATTGGGTCACTGCTAGTGTAAAATTGCTGGAGGCTGGTAATTATGTAACCCAACATTGAAACATACAGCACAGAAGGAGGATAGGTTTATAAATCTAAGAATCCCATATGCTTTTTTTAACAGCCTCCTTAACTTGTCCTGTCACCTTCAAAGAATTGTGTGTGTACATGCCTAGGTCTCTCAGTTCCTGCATTCCATTTGAAATTGTATTATTTAGTTCATATTGTCCCTCTTCATTCTTCCTACCAAAATGAATCACTCACACATCTTTGTGTTAAATTTAATCTGCCATTGTCTGCCTATTTTGCCAGTCTGTCTATGTCTTTCTGAAGTCCGTTACTATACTTCTTACTCTTTACTACATTGCTGAATTTTGTTTCATCTGCAAACTTTGCAATTCCGCCCTGTATACTCAAGTTCAGGTCATTAATATACATTAAAAACAGCAGTGGTCCCAACATCAACATCTGGGGAACACGGCTACACACTTCCTTCTAGTCTGCTAAACAACCGTTCACTACTACTCTCTGCTTTCTGACCCTTAGCTAATTTCGTATCCACATAGCCAATGCCCCTTTTAATCCAGTGAGCTTCAATTTTGCTAACAAATCTATTACGCAGTACTTTGTCAAGTGCATTTTGAAAGTCCATATATATAACATCAACCATACAACCCTCATACACACTTTACTTCATCAAAGATCTCAATCAAATTAGTCAAAGAAGGTGTGCCTATAACACATCCGTGCTGACTTTCATTTTTAAAAATTCATTTATGGAATGTGAACATTGCTGGCAAGGCCAGCGTTTATTGCCAATCCCTATTTGCCCGTGAGAATTTAGTGGTGAGCTGCCTTCTTGAACCGCTGCAGTCCGTGTTTTGAAGGTACTCCCACAGTGCTGTTAGGAGAGAGTTTCAGGATTTGGACCAGCGACGCTGAAGGAACAGTGATATATTGCCAAGTCAGGATGGTGTGTGATTTGGAGAGGAACTTGCAGGTGATGGTGTTCCTGTATGCCTGCTGCCCTTGTCCTTCTAGGTGGTAGAGGTCGTGGGTTTGGGTGGTGCTGTCGAAGAAGCCTTGGCGAGTTGCTGCAGTGCATCTTGTAGATGCTGCACACTGCAGCCAGGGTGCGCTGGTGGTCAAGGGAGTGAAGGTTTAAGGTGGTGGATGGGCTGCCAATCAAACGAGCTGCTTTGACCTGGATGGTATTGAGTTTCTTGTGTATTGTTGGAGCTTCACTCATCCAGGCAAGTGGAGAGAATTCCATCACACTCCTGACTTGTGCCATGTAGGTGGTGGAAAGTCTTTGGAGTCAGGAGGTGAGACACTCGTCGCAGAATACCCAGCCTCGGACCAGCTCTGGTAGCTCTAGTATTTATGTGGCTGGTCCAGTTAAGTTTCTGGTCAATACAAAAGCAAAATACTGCGGATGTTGGAATCTGGAATAAAAACACAAAATGCTGGAAATCTCAGCAGGTCAGGCAGCATCTGTGGAGAGGAAGTAGAGTTAACGTTTTGGGTCAATGACCCTTCTTTAGAACTGGAGAGTGTTTGAAAAGAACCCTGATCAATAGTGACCGCCCCCTCCCCCCCAGGTTTTTATGGTGGAAGATTCAGCGATGGTAATGCTGTTGAATGTCAAGGGGCCGTGGTTAGACTCGCGCTTGTTGGATATAGTCAATGCCTACCACTTAAGTGGCAAAAAACATTCGCGCCACACATTAGTTCAAGACTGAATGTAGTCCAGGGGGCTGTTATTCAGTGTCCCTGATGGGACCATTAAGGCGCGTTTTCGGCGGCCAATAGGAAAAATCGATTGGCCGCCGTGCTCCAGTGTATTGCCCCCCTCCCACCACCCTCCCGCGCCCCCCCCCCCCAATGCATATTCAACTTGGGGGAAGGGGGAGTTTCCGCCAAGCAGCGGTAAAGGGGTTTAGGCCGCGGCGACGTCATCAGGGTGCGCACCGCTGCTACGCGGCCATGCCACCCATATTCAGCTGTTAAAAGAGAGAATTTTTTTCGGCAGTGACCCCGCCAGGTTTTTGTGTCGGTCCACTTTGCCGTGGAACGCGACACCGCTGGATGAGGTCAACGGACTATTCCCGTGATTGGGGCGATTTTTAAAGAAAAGTTTTGCTTCTGTTTTTTGGCTGCATTGAACATGCTGAGTGGTGTTCAGAGGTTTTGAGTACTTTCAGCTCTCAGTCTTTAGTAGAGGCCTGTAGGCGTCATTCTGTGCTCCAGAAACCTGCTTGGCAGGGTGCAGCCTGAAAAAGAATGGGGTCAGTGTTGGCAGGGGACCATCTGGTACACCCATGCAGGAGAAGGCTTCGCCGCAGCAACGTCTAGAGAAGCAGTGGGCAAGGTAGGCAGCAGCCAAGGCTGCCCAACAGAGAGAAGGGCCTGCAGGTGTGCGCACACCTGCAGCTAGAGAAGGTGGCCAGGAGGGAGATGGCATCACGAGGAGGGTGAGGTATGCTGACCCACCCCACACCAAATACTGGGCCAGGAGCCTTGCCAGCAAGAGCCTCCAGAGGCGCTTGACAATCAGGAGGACCAGGGAGATGGGCATCATCCAGCTACCAGGGGAGATGGCCAACGCAGAGGTGGGGGAAGGAGGCCCTACCCTCAAAGGGTTTACAGACCTCAGTTCTCCTTCCTCCAGCTCAGTGATGAGCAATGCCTGCAAAGGCTAAGATTTAGCAAAGCCGTGCTCGGGGAGCTCTGCGCTGTCCTGTGCGAAGATTTCCAGCCTCTCACAATGCTGAGGAACGCCCTGACCATAGAGACCAAGGTCACCATTGCATTGAATTTTTATGCCATGGGGTCTTTCCAGTCTGCCACTGCAGACATTGGCAACATCTCGCAATTCTCGGCACATCGGTGCATCCAGCAGGTCACCGATTCACCCTACGGGAGAAGGGTGCAGTACATCTTCCCCATGACAAGGGACAAACAGGTGGAGCGGCAGGCTGGATATGCCTGAATTGTAGGCTTCCCGAGGGCACAGGGTGCGATAGACTGCTCACACATTGGGCTGAGGGCGCGACAACATCACCCCAAGATCATGGTGAACTGCAAGGGGTTCCACTCGTTGAATGTGCAGCTCGTATGTGACCACCAGCGTCGGATCCTATCAGTTGATGCGAGGTACCTAGGAAGCACCCATGATTCCTTCATTCTGTGCCAGAGCAGTGTGCCTGCCCTCGTCCCCGGCCCAAATCAGGATTGTGGTTGGTTGTCAAGGGATATCCCCTGTCCACTTGGCTGCTCACTCCACTGCGAAACCCCAGAACAGTGCCAGAGCATGCCTACAATGATGCTCATTCTGACACCAGTGAATCAGCGAGCATTGTATTGGCATCCTTAAGCAGAGGCTCCGGTGCCTGTACCGCCCTGATGGCACCTTGCAGTACTGTCCTCAACGAGTCTCCATTTTCGTCGTGGTGCATGCTGCACAACCTGGCTCTCATGAGGGGACAGCTGCTGGAGGTGGAGCCAACAGTACCACCTGAGGAGGAGGCGCAGGAAGAGGAGGAGGAGGATCCCCTCACTCCGAGCTAGGAGGTCTTGTCTCCATCGCAATCTTGTAAGGGAGGTGCAGCTGCATCTCATAGCTGCTCGCTTCAGATAATCCCATCCACACATGACCCTTCAGCTCCCACTTTCAATGGCCATTGCAATGAGTGCCTTCATGCACAATTGGCCCACTCCTGAATTAAACACCTGGCCAGATATGTGCCAAAATAAAGATTCAATTCAGTGCAAGAACACAACATCAACAAAAAGACGACCATCAACTAACACCAATAATCATGTCTTACCCCTGTGCATCTCCTTATAACACCTTTTATGTGTGCCTACCCTAACACTTTTATGCTGCCTACCCTAATTCTAAAAGGACAAAGAGTGTTAAAAAAACAAGCCTTAAGGCTCTGTGTCTCAATGAGAGGAGCATTCGTAATAATGTGGATGAATTAACTGCACAGATAGCTGTTAACGGATATGATGTAATTGGGTTTACGGAGACATGGCTCCAGGGTGACCAAGGCTAGGAACTCAACATCCACGAGTATTCAATATTCAGGAAGAATAGACAGAAAGGAAAAGGAGGTGGGGTAGCATTGTTGGTTAAAGAGGAGATTAAAGCAATAGTAAGGAAGGACATCAGCTTGGATGATGTAGAATCTGTATGGGTAGAGCTGCGGAACACCAAAGGGCAGAAAACGCTAGTGGGAGTTGTGTACAGACCACCAAACAGTAGTAGTGAGGTTGGGGATGGCATCAAACAGGAAATTAGGGATTTGTGCAATACAGGTACAGCAGTTATCATGGGTGACTTTAATCTACATCTAGATTGAGCGAGCCAAACTGGTAGCAATACGATGGAGGAGGATCTCCTGGAGTGTATAAGGGATGGTTTTCTAGACCAATATGTCGAGGAACCAACTAGAGAGCTGGCCATCCTAGACTGGGTCTTGTGTAATGAGAGAAGATTAATTAGCAATCTTGTTATGCGAGGCTCCTTGGGGAAGAGTGACCATAATATGGTAGAATTGTTTATTAAGATGGAGAGTAACACAGTTAATTCAGAGACTAAGGTCCTGAACTTAAAGAAAGGCAACTTCGATGATATGAGGCGTGAATTGGCTAGGATAGACTGGCGAATGATACTTAAAGGGTTGATGGTGGATAGGCAATGGCAGACATTTAAAGATCACATGGATGAACTTCAACAATTATATATCCCTGTCTGGCATAAAAAATAAAACAGGGAAGGTGGCTCAACCGTGGCTAACAAGGTAAAAGAGGGATAGTGTTAAATCCAAGGAAGAGGCATATAAATTGGCCAGAAAATGCAACAACCTGAGGACTGGGAGAAATTTAGAATTCAGCAGAGGAGGACAAAGGGTTTCATTAGGAGGGGGAAAATAGAGTTTGAGAGTAAGCTTGCAGGAAACATAAAAACTGACTACAAAAGCTTCTATAGATATGTGAAGAGAAAAAAATTAGTGAAGACAAATGTAGGTCCCTTGCAGTCAGAATCAGGTGAATTTATAATGGGGAACAAAGAAATGGCAGACCAATTGAACAAATACTTTGGTTCTGTCTTCACTAAGGAAGCCACAAATAGCATTCCGGAAATACTAGGGGACCAACGGTCCAGCGAGAAGGACAAACTGAAGGAAACCCTTATTAGTCAGGAAATTGTGTTCGGGAAATTGATGGGATTGAAGGCCGATAGATCCCCAGGGCCTGATAGTCTGCATCCCAGACTACTTAAGGAAGTAGCCCTAGAAATAGTGGATGCATTGGTGGTCATTTTCCAACATTCTATAGACACTGGATCAGTTCCTATGGATTGGAGGGTAGCTAATGTAACCCCACTTTTTAAAAAAGGAGGGAGAGAGAAAACAGGGAATTATAGACTGGTTAGTCTGACATCGGTAGTGGGGAAAATGTTGGAATCAATTATTAAAGATGTAATAGCAGCGCATTTGGAAAGCAGTGACAGGATCGGTCCAAGTCAGCATGGATTTATGAAAGGGAAATCATGCTTGACAAGTCTTCTAGAATTTTTTTGAGGCTGTAACTAGTAGAGTGGACAAGGGAGAATCAGTGGATGTGGTGTATTTGGACTTTCAAAAGGCTTTTGACAAGGTTCCACACAAGAGATTGGTGTGCATAATTAAAGCATATGGTATTGGGGGTAATATATTGACGTGGATAGAGAACTGGTTGGCGGACAGGAAGTAAAGAGTAGGAATAAATGAATCCTTTTTAGAATGGCAGGCAGTGACTAGTGGGGTACCGCAAGGTTCAGTGCTGGGGCCTCAGGTATTTACAATTTTTAATGATTTAGATGAAGGAATTGAGTGTAATATCTCCAAGTTTGCAGATGACACTAAGCTGGGTGGCAGTGTGAGCTGTGAGGAGGATGCTAAGAGGCTGCAGGGTGACTTGGACAGGTTAGGTGAGTGGGCAAATGCATGGCAGATGCAGTATAATGTGGATAAATGTGAGGTCATCCACTTTGGTGGCAAAAACAGGTACGCAGAATATTATCTGAATGGTGATAGATTAGGAAAAGAGGAGGTGCAACGAGACCTGGGTGTCATGGAACATCAGTCATTGAAAGTTGTCATGCAGGTACAGCAGGCGGTGAAGAAGGCAAATGGCATGTTGGCCTTCATAGCGAGAGGATTTGAGTATAGGAGCAGGGAGGTCTTACTGCAGTTGTATAGGGCCTTGGTGAGACCACACCTTGAGTATTGTGTGCAGTTTTGGTCTCCTAATCTGAGGAAGGACATTCTTGCTATTGAGGGAGTGCAGCGAAGGTTCACCAGACTGATTCCCGGGATGGCAGGATTGACATATGAAGAAAGACTGGATCGACTAGGCTTATATTCACTGGAATTTAGAAGAATGAGAGGGGCTATCAAAGAAACATATGAAATTCTAATGGGATTGGACAGGTTAGATGCAGGAAGAATGTTCCTGATGTTGGGGAAGTCCAGAACCAGCTATCACAGTCTAAGGATAAGGGATAAGCCATTTATGACCAAGATGAGGAGAAACTTCTTCACTCAGAGAATTGTGAACCTGTGGAATTCTCTACCACAGAAAGTTGTTGAGGCCAGTTCGTTAGATATATTCAAAAGGGAGTTAGATATGGCCCTTACAGCTAAAGGGATCAAGGGATATGGAGAGAAAGCAGGTATGGGGCACTGAAGTTGCATAATCAGCCATGATCATATTGAATGGTGGTGCAGGCTTGAAGGGCCGAAAGGCCTACTCCTGCACCTATTTTCTATGTTTCAATGTTTCGAACACTACGCCTAAGTGTCTCCCCTGTGCATCATCGGCCTGGGAAGGCTGCTGTAGTTGTTATGTGGGAACCACAGCTGTCTTTCTAGGATGCCCTCGAACACCTTTGGGCCTGGAAGGGCCGGGTGCAGTCTGGCTTGGCTCAGGCGAGGCCATGCGTGGAGACACTGGTGGAGTGGGAGGTCTGGGGCCAGGAATGTTATGGTCCTGAGAGCACATCATCAGGATCCTAGTCCGTGGAGCCTGCGTCAGTCCCCGGGGGCGGCACCTTAGCACCAGCTGAGGGAGATCAGGTCGGTGATGTGGCGCAAGACAGGAAGGTTCCCCCATAACCTGTGTTGGAGCTAGCTGCAAATGGAATACTGAGGTGGCTGGTGGCATCAAGCTGAGACTGCATGAGAACAGCCAGAGTCTCAAATCCACCAGAGATGGCAGCAGTTTGACGCTCCATGGCAGCACTAAGATGCTCCGTGGCCTGTTGCCCAGAGAGCATGTGAGCATTCTGAGCTTCCAGGGCTGCGGCCATTCTCTCCGCCAGAAGTTTGGTTGTTTTCTTTGGAACAGAGGAGGCCATATTGAGCTGCATAAAATTATGAGGAGCCCAGACAGAGTAGATAGGAAGGACCTATTTCCCTATGCTTGAACTGTATAAAACACTAGTTAGGCCACAGCTGGAATACTGCGTGCAGTTCTGGTCACCACATTACAGGAAGGAACTTCTACCCCCACCCCCCAGCCACCTCGTAACCACCGCCTTTTTGTTCCTGCTTGCGTCGGTTGTGAACCCCCTTGATCTGAAAGAGAAGTATTTAAGTGAGTGTGGTGCAATGTGTTTGGGTGATGTGCGTGCCATGTTTGAATAGCTGGCAGAGTGTGCAATGTGTGAGATGTGGGTATGAATCTTGCAGCAATGGTAAGTTTGAGGGTGAGATGAAGCTACGATTGTGAAGTATAAGTAGTGATTGCTAGAGATTGTTGGCAGGTGAATAATAGGCGTATGGTGCATTGAACAGTGTGTGAGGCTGGTGGTGCAGTTGGTGTGATATGTAATTTGAAGTTGCATTCACTCATGTGAGGTCATTAAAGTTCTTCTAGCACTGAATCCATGTCTTAGAGGAAAGACTGGTGGCACTGACCATTTCAGCGATCTCTTCCCACTGCCTTCATAGTGTGTCTGGAAGGCCTCCTGCCCCTCACCCCCCCCACCTGTGGGCAGGGGACCTACATCCTCCTATTGACTCCCTGCACCAAGTCCTCCAGTGCTGCATCTGAAAACCGAGGTGCCCTTTCTCTGCCCTGTTGTGACATTACTTACTTCCCTTTTGCTTAGCTCTAGTCAGAATAAAGTATTTATTTCACAAATCACCTCTGCTTTAAGAAGTGCAGACAGCCTTTCACTCTGCAGGCAACCTTTAAATACAGAGCAGACTTCCCATGATAATGGGCAGCCTGTTGAGCGTTGAGCCGACCAACAGTGCGTTTAGCGCTGCAATCATGTTAATGAACAGGTTGCGCAAATTTTGCGTGCTACCTGCACTGCTTGCAACTGGCGCGGGCCAATCATGCTTCACGATCCCCACGCCCGTCTTTGGGCCTTATCCAATTTAGCCCCATTGATTTTAAATTGACTGCATAGTTGAACAAGCAGCCAACAGTGAAGCTGGAGATAACCGGCGAGCAGGATATGTGCAGATGACGTTTGGAAAAATTAGATTTTGTACAGGATGGAAAGATGGGATGAAGGACAAGGAGAGCATTGGAATAATGGTGTTGAGGAGTGACAAAAACATGGAGAGACTGAGAAAGGAACAGAGGCGAATGACACTGGAGCGCTCTATGTAAATGGTCTTAGTTGCGGTCAAGATTCCAAGTTCTGCTCTGGGTCAAAAAGGGAAGCGAGTTTTTGCACAGTCTGATTCATCATAGGCAGTCCCGCGGAATCAAGGAGGACTTGCTTCCATTCCCAAAGTGAGTTCTTTGATGGCTGAACTGTCCGATACAAAAGCCACAGACCCTGTTACAGGTGGGACAGACATTTGTCAGGGAAAGGGATCGGTGGGGCTGGTTTGCCGCGCGCTCCTTCCGCTGCCTGCGCCTGGCCTCTTCATGCTCCTTGCGTCGAGACTCAAAGAGCTCAACGCCCTCCCGGATGGACTTTCTCCACCTCGGGCGGTCTGCGGCCAGGGTCTCCCAGGTGTCAGTGGTGATGTCGCACTTTACCAGGGAGACTTTGAGGGTGTCCTTATAACGTTTCCGCTGTCCTCCTTTGGCTCATTTACCATTAGGCCTGCGTGAGTGGCTGGAAAGAGGGGTGCAGTAATTGGCTTGGGAGCTGATTTGATAGCAAGGGGTGAAAATGGTCGCTTCATTTTTCTTGGTGTTCAAGCGAAGGAAGTTGATATCAACAAGAATTCTTATAGCACATTAGGATCAAAAGAGTTAGTGGAAAGGTAGAGCTGGTTGTTTACATCGTACATATGGAGGCTGACCCTGTGTTTGTGGATGATATTACTGAGGAGCAGCATGTAGATGAGGAAATAGAGGGGGTCTCAGGAGTTGACTGAATCTGAAGATAGGCAATTGCTATGTTTGCATATATAGGAATCAAACCATGTGAGGCAGCCCCATGAAACTGAACAATAAAGGAGAGATATTGGCAGGGTCCAATGCATCATATGCTGCAGAGGCCAAGGAAGTCCAGGAGGGATAATGTACCATGATCATAATCATGGCGGATGTCATTCAAGACTTTGGCTCAGACCGTCTTGTTATTGTAAGAAGGGTTGAAGCCATTCTGGAGCGATTCAACCAAAAAATCTTGAGAGATGTGGCCATATTGGAGGGCCTAAGAAAACAGAAGGAAAAGGAGGTTAGAGATGGAGTAGCAGGTGGAGGGCTCATAAGGGTCGAAGGTAGGTTTTTTGAAGCGGGGATTGATGACACTGGTTTTGCAAAAAGGGATCTATTGTAAACATCACCTAGCCTAGGTGTCTGGAGAAGAGTGTTTCACAAGGACATCATCATCCTCATCATAGGCGGTCCCTTGAACGAGGATGACTTGCTTCCACATGAGTTCACAGATGTTTCAATGAAGGACCTGATGTTCCAGTTGTGAACTCCAATTGAGGAGGTGGAAGATGCCTGTGTGTGGATTTTTTTAACGTGTGATGACCGCTGCACATTAGCCATCACATGGGCTTGACAGAGCTAAGCCTTTATCCAGTGGCAAGGGTAAACCAGGATGACTGGAGACCTGCTGTGCTGCACGGACTGAGTGCGCGCACATATCGCAGTGTGGGCTGGTCCGTTCTGCCCCTGGGCCCTCGGCTCTTCTGAGCCCCGTACCCTGATTCGCCGCACCTCCGCCATGATTTCGCACCGCTCCTCCGTCACAAACATTCACTGCACCTTCGCCACAATCCCTCACCGTTCCTCCACCACAAACACTTGCCGCACCTCCACCACGATCTCCTGCCATACCTCTGCACCAAACATTCGCAGTACCTCCGCCATGATTTGGTGGGTGGAAGAATGTAGCTTTCCCGTCAGTTCCCTGTGTTATACTGCCCTGTGTTACGGCGGCCCCGGCTCCTCCCATACACCCATAAGTAAACGACATCTCGGTGTCGCCTCGCTCCATCTGTCCTGATCTGATCAGGATCACCAACAGGCTCAGCCTATCGACAAGGACATATGACTCAGGTTGTCAAAGTAGTAATAAAGGATAGCTAGGAACAACCCATTAATAGAACCACGTGTTGGTTGTAACCTAAAAAGAGGAGGGGGTACAGTAGTGTAGTGGTTATGTACTGGCCTAATAATCCAGGGAAAGTGAGTTTAAATCCCATTGTGACAGTTTGAGAATGTGAAATCGGTTGAATAAAAATTGAAAATAAAAGTAAGTAAATCAGTAAAAGTCAATAGCGGTGTACCGATGGATGTGGTGTATTTAGATTTCCAAAAGGCATTCGATAAGGTGCCACACAAAAGGTTACTGCAGAAGATAGAGGTACACGGAGTCAGAGGAAATGTATTAGCATGGATAGAGAATTGGCTGGCAAACAGAAAGCAGAGAGTCGGGATAAATGGGTCCTTTTTGGGTTGGAAATCGATGGTTAGTGGTGTGCCACAGAGATCAGTGCAGGGACCACAACTGTTTACAATATACATTTTTGACCTGGAAGAGGGGACAGAGTGTAGTGTAACAAAATTTGCAGATGACACAAAGATTAGTGGGAAAGCGAGTTGTGTAGAGGACACAGAGGCTGCAAAGAGATTTGGATAGGTTAAGCGAATGGGCGAAGGTTTGGCAGATGGAATACGATGTCGGAAAGTGTGAGGTCATTTACCTTGGGAAAAAAAACAGTAAAAGGGAATATTATTTGAATGGGGAGAAATTACAACATGCTGCGGTGCAGAGGGACCTGGGGGTCCTTGTGCATGAATCCCACAAAGTTAGTTTGCAGGTGCAGCAGGTAATCAGGAAGGCGAATGGAATGTTGGCCTTCATTGCGAGAGGGATGGAGTACAAAAGCAGGGAGGTCCTGCTGCAACTGTATAAGGTATTGTTAAGGCCGCACCTGGAATACTGCGTGCAGTTTTGGTCACCTTACTTAAGGAAGGATATACTGGCTTTGGAGGGGGTACAGAGACGATTCACTAGGCTGATTCCGGAGATGAGGGGGTTACCTTATGATGATAGATTGAGTAGGCTGGATCTTTACTCATTGGAGTTCAGAAGGATGAGGGGTGATCTTATAGAAACATTTAAAATCATGAAAGGGATAGACAAGATAGAGGCAGAGAGGTTGTTTCCACTGGTCAGGGAGACTAGAACTAGGGGGCACAGCCTCAAAATACGGGGGAGCCAATTTAAAATCGAGTTGAGAAGTAATTTCTTCTCCCAGAGGGTTGTGAATCTGTGGAATTCTCTGCCCAAGGAAGCAGTTGAGGCTAGCTCATTGAATGTATTCAAGTCACAGATAGATAGATTTTTAACCAATAAGGGAATTAAGGGTTACGGGGAGAGGGCGGTTAAGTGGAGCTGAGTCCACGGCCACATCAGCCATGATCTTATTTAATGGTGGAGCAGGCTCGAGGGGCTAGATAGCCTACTCCTGTTTCTAATTCTTATGTTCTTATGTTCTTATGTTCTTATGACTATGTGAAAGCTATTAAATTGTCATAAAAGCCCAACTGGTTCACTAATGTCCTTCAGGGAAGGAAACCTGCTGTCCTTACACAATCTGGTTTATATGTGATTCCAGTCCCACAGCAATGTGGATGACTTTGAAATGGCCCAGAGAGAAGAAGGCCCGTCAACCATCACCTTTTTAAAGGTGGGCAATAAATGCCAGTGACACCTACATCCTGAGAATGAAGTAAAAAAAAAAGAACTTTGTCTCCTTCCAAGAAGAATCCTTTAAATGTAAATGTAAATTTCATTTAATTAAATAATAATTTCGATGTTTAAATCAATTATTCTCTGTTTAATAACAATAGGCCGTGCACGAAGGAGGGCCAGGAAAGGCAACAATGCACGGCGTCAATGAGGTAGGTTCTAGAGTGAAGAAAGACTATAAAACTGAAATATATATATTGGATTCTATGGATTACAAATGTTATTGTTTTGACAGCAGCTCACTGATACAGAGACATTGACGTTTCGATGTTCCATTTCATGGAGGAATGAGATGCTAGATTGGCATGGCATATCCTCAACCAGACCTTATTGGTTCAATGCTAAATACCATGCCCTTTACTACAGGGAAAGAGGTGATTCACCACTGATCTACTACTCTGTGCTGTCGAGAGTCAGGTTTAATGCGCATCCTGTGTTGCACCTGAAAACTGCTAATGGACAAGTCTACCGTTGCCAAATTTCTGTGTAATTCCAAGTAAATTATATCCGCCCCATTCCATCAGTTTTTTTTTAAACCTCCTCAAAGAGTACCAGTTCATTTCCAAGACATTCCCTAATCCTTCTTAATGCACACTTGCTGCTCCTGACGGTATCTTTGGATAGTCAGAGAATTGATTACCTTGCAGGAATGGCCCAGTAGCTCCTGTGGGAGACCTGCTGCATTATATCTGGGAGGTTGTTCCTGGGCTCCCCTTTGTCGTGTGGGAACAGCATGGCCACACTCAGGCATTCTGGCCCTCCATTGGGAAAGACGACAGTCATGTTTCCTTGAGTGATGCCATCGGAATTTGGCTCCTGTCAAAAGTTATCTTTACCACATTTCCATGTCCAAAATTTTTCTATTAAGTCTATTGACAAAGGCTTTTATCCCTGGGGTATAAAGGTTAGGAAAAAGGGTTGTTTTGCTGGATCTGTGCCTCCTTTACATTGTCCCAATAATTCTGGGACTTCTGGAGCCAAGCTGTACCTGCAGCTGCATAATACGCAAGTCAAACAAACTTATGCAGATGAGTGGGAGGGAATGTTCTGAGCCCTCTGCCTTACTTTCCTTATTGTTGGCTTGTTGGGCACCCACACAATTGGAGGAAACTAGATGTTAATGATGGTGCCAGGACTCCCACAGGTCTGTGAGGGTCCTCAAGACAGGCTGAAAAGCAACAATAACTTGGATTTATATAGTGCCTTTAATGTAGCAAAACGTCCCTAGGCACGTCACAGGAGTAGTATCAGACAAAACTTGACAGTTTATTTTAAAGAATCCTCTGTTGTTCAATTGCATAGTAAAAACATTCAGTCTTATGGCTGTACTTTATTTTTTCTACTTTAACATAAAAAACAATCCAAAAGCTGAGTATAAGTTCTTCAGAGTATAAAGCAGTTTGTAAGCGGAGCTTTGTCACTTCTGAACAATGGTGTGCACTCAAGTCTTGCAGGTTTCACTCCTACGTTTATAACATAAAAGCTTCTTTTTTATACACTGATTTCTTTATCAAACTGGAAATGACCTTGCCTTATTTGGTAGTCGCCAGTGAATGCACCGTCCTTCAGCTGACTCTTATGCACACAGGTTTACATTTCTCTACGCATTCATCAGCAGTTATGTTAGCCTGACATCAGTAGTGGGAAAAATGTTGGAATCAATCATTAAGGATGAAATAGCAGCCCATTTGGAAAGCAGTGACAGGATCGGACCGAGCCAGCATGGATTTATGAAAGGGAAATCATGCTTGACGAATCTTCTGTAATCTTTTGAGGATGTAACTAGTAGAGTGGACAAGGGAGAACCAGTGGATGTGGTGTATTTGGATTTTAAAAGGCTTTTGACAAGGTCCCACACAAGAGATTGGTGTACAAAATCAAGCGCATGGTATTGGGGGTAATGTACTGATGTGGATAGAGAACTGGTTGGCAGACAGGAAGCAGAGAGTCGGGATAAACGGGTCCTTTTCAGAATGGCAGGCAGTTACTAGTGGGGTGCCACAGGGTTCAGTGCTGGGACTCCAGCTCTTTACAATATACATTAACGTTTTGGATGAAGGAATAGAATGTAATATCTCCAAGTTTGCGGATGACACTAAACTGAGTGGCGGAGTGAGCTGTGAGGAGGACGCTAAGAGGCTGCAGGGTGACTTGGACAGATTAGGTGAGTGGGCAAATACATGGCAGATGTAGTATAATGTGGATAAATGTGAGGTTATCCATTTTGAGGGCAAAAACACGAGGCAGAATATTATCTGAATGACGGCAGACTAGAAAAAGGGGAGGTGCAACGAGACCTGGGTGTCATGGTTCATCAGTCACTGAAAGTTGGCATGCAGGTACAGCAGGCGGTGAAGCAGGCAAATGGTATGTTGGCTTTCATTGCTAGGGGATTTGAATATAGGAGCAGGGAGGTCTTACTGCAGTTGTACAGGGCCTTAGTGAGGCCTCACCTGGAATATTGTGTTCAGTTTTGGTCTCCTAGTCTGAGGAAGGACGTTCTTGCTATTGAGGGAGTGCAGCGAAGGTTCACCAGACTGATTCCAGGGGTGGCTGGGCTGTCATATCAGGAGAGACTGGATCAACTGGGCCTTTATTCACTGGCGTTTAGAAGGATGAGAGGGGTTCTCATAGAAACATATAAGATTCTGACGGGACTGGACAGGTTAGATGCGGGAAGAATGTTCTCGATGTTTGCGAAGTCCAGAACCAGGAGACATAGTCTTAGGATAAGGGGTAGGCCATTTAGGACTGAGATGAGGAGAAACTTCTTCACTCAGAGAGTTGTTGACCTGTGGGATTCCCTGCCACAGAGAGTTGTTGATGCCAGTTCATTGGATATATTCAAGAGGGAGTTAGATATGGCCCTTACGGTTAAGGGGATCAAGGGGTATGGAGAGAAAGCAGGAAAGGGGTACTGAAGGAATGATCAGCCATGATCTTATTGAATGGCGGTGCAGGCTCGAAGGGCCAAATGGCCGACTCCTGCACCTATTTTCTATGTTTCTATCAATATCCTTTTGCAATGTGTATCAACATTCCATTGCGCAGGTTGCATTGGTACAGAATAATAGAAATTTACAGCATAGAAGGAAGTCATTTCAGCCCATCATGTCCACACTGGCTGATCAAGAGCTATCCAACCTAATTCCACTTTCCAGCTCTTGGTCCACAGCCCTGTAGTTACGGCACATCCAAGTATTTTTTTAATGTGGTGAGGGTTCCTGCCTCTACACCCTTTCAGGCTGTGAGTTCCAGACCCCCACCACCCTCTGGGTGAAGAGATTTCCGCTCATATCTCTTCTAAATCTCCCCCCAATTATTTTAAATCTATGCCCCCTGGTTGTTGAAGCCTCTGCCAAGGGAAACAGGTCCTTCCCATCCACTCTATCTAAGCCCCTCATAATTTTATACACCTCAATCAGGTCTCCCCTTAGCATCCTCTGTTCCAAAGAAATCAGATCGAGCATCTCCAATCTTTCCTGATAGCTAAAATTCTCCAGTCCAGGCAACATTCTTGTAAATCTTCTCTGAACCCTTTCCAGTATAATCATAGCTTTCCTATCTTTTTCTTCTTACGCAGTCCCTCGTATCGAGGATGACTTGCATCCACACCAGAAAGGGATGAGTTCATGGGTGTTTCAATGAAGGACCTGACATTCCAGGTCCTGAACTACATGTTGAAGGGTGGAAGATGCCTGTGCGTGGATTTTTTTTAATGTGTGCTGGACGTTGCACACCAGCCATCCACGGGCTTGACAGAGCTAGGTCGTGTTTCAGTGCCAAGGATCGACCATGGCGACTGGAGACCTGCTCTGCAGCACGGACCTAGTGTGCACACATATCGAAGTGTGGGCTGGCCTTTGCTGCCCCTGGGCCCTCAACTCTTCTGGGCCCCGAACTCACGCCTCTCCTGGGCCCCGATCACGTCGCTCTACAATCTCTCGCCGCTCCTTCGCCCCGACCTCGCCGCTCCTCTGCTGTACCTGCCCATGCCCCAATCACCAAACTGGATTTTAGTGACATCCAATCCAGTCGCCCTTCTCCAAGTCGTTGCCCTCCTGCACCAGCTCGTGCTGATCCCTGAAGTGGCTGCTCCCGGGCCGCCGCAGTTCTGCTCCTTTTTATGGCCACGACCTGCGGTGGTGTGTAATGTGGTGACCAGAACTACACACAGTACTCCAGCTGTGGCCTAACCTGTGTTTTATACAGTTTAAGCATAACCGCCCTGCCCTTGTATTCCATGCCTCAACGAATAAAGGCAAGCATTCCATATGTTTTCTTAACCAGCTTATCTACCTGGCCTGCGACATTCAGGAATCTGTGGACTTGTACTCCAAGGTCCCTTTGTTCCTCTACACTGTCCTACCATTTAATGGGTATGCCCTTGTCTTGTTAGACCTCCCCAAATGCATTGTCTCACACTTATCCAGATTGAACAGCTAGTGCTGTTGGGGAGGAGTTAAACTAATATGGCAGGGGGATGGGAACCAATGCAGGGAGACAGAGGGAAACAAAAAGGAGACAAAAGCAAAAGACAGAAAGGAGATGAGTAAAAATGGAGGGCAGAGAAACCCAAAGCAAAAAACAAAAAGGGCCACTGAATATAAAGGGACTGCAGGAGGGGTCAAAACTAACAATCATGGTTTAAAAACTAGGATTAAAACACTCTACCTAAATGCACGCAGCATTCGAAATAAAGTAAATGAGTTGACCGCACAAATCATTACAAATGGGTATGATTTGGTGGCCATTACATAAACATGGTTGCAGGGTGGCCAAGACTGGGAATTAAACATACAGGGGTATCTGATGATTCGGAAAGATAGACAAGAAGGGAAAGGAAGTGGGGTAGCTCTGTTAATAAAGGATGATATCAGGGCAGTTGTGAGAGACGATATTGGCTCTAATGAACAAAATGTTGAATCATTGTGGGTGGAGATTAGAAATAGTAAGGGGAAAAAGTCACTGGTGGGCGTAGTTTATAGGCCCCCAGATAATAACTTCATGGTGGGGCGGGCAATAATCAAGGGAATAATGGAGGCATGTGAAAAAGGAACGGCAGTAATCATGGAGGATTTTAACCGACATATCAATTGGTCAACTCAAATCGCACTGGGTAGCCTGGAGGAGGAATTCATAGAATGCATACGGGATTGTTTCTTAGAACAGTATGTAACAGAATCTACAAGGAAGCAAGCTATCTTAGATCTGGTCCTGTGTAATGAGACAGGAAAAATAAACGGTCTCCTCGTAAAAGATCCTCTCGGAATGAGTGATCACAGTATGGTTGAATTTGTAATACAGATTGAGGGTGAGGAAGTTGTGTCAGAAACGAGCGTACTATGCTTAAACAAAGGGGACTACAGTGGGATGAGGGCAGAGTTGGCTAAAGTAGACTGGAAACACAGACTAAACGGTGGCACAATTGAGGAACAGTGGAGGACTTTTAAGGAGCTCTTTCATAGTGCTCAACAAAAATATATTCCAGTGAAAAAGAAGGGCGGTAAGAGAAGGGATAACCAGCCGTGGATAACCAAGGAAATAAAGGAGAGTATCAAATCAAAGACCAATGCGTATAAGGTGGCCAAGGTTAGTGGGAAACTAGAGGATTGGGAAAATTTTAAACAACAGCAAAGAATGACTAAAAAAGCAATAAAGAAAGGAAAGATAGATTTCGAAGATAAACTTGCGCAAAACATAAAAACAGATAGTAAAAGCTTTTACAGATATATAAAACGGAAAAGAGTGACAAAAGTAAATGTTGGTCCCTTAGAAGATGAGAAGGGGGATTTAATAATGGGAAATGTGGAAATGGCTGAGACCTGAAACAATTATTTTGCTTCGGTCTTCACAGTGGAAGACATAAAAACCACGCCAAAAATTGCTGGTCACAGGAATGTGGGAAGGGAGGACTTTGAGACAATCACTATCACTAGTGGGGTAGTGCTGGACAGGCTAATGGGACTCAAGGTAGACAAGTCCCCTGGTCCTGATGAAATGCATCCCAGGGTATTATAGCAGATGCATTCGTTATAATCTACCAAAATTCTCTGGACTCTGGGGAGGTACCAGCGGATTGGAAAGCAGCTAATGTAACGCCTCTGTTTAAAAAATGGGGCAGACAAAAGGCAGGTAACTATAGGCCGGTTAGTTTAACATCTGTAGTGGGGAAAATGCTTGAAACTATCATTAAGGAAGAAATAGCGGGACATCTAGATAGGAATAGTGCAATCAAGCAGACGCAGCATGGATTCATGAAGGGGAAATTTACTAGAATTCTTTGAGGATATAACGAGCATGGTGGATAGAGGTGTACCGATGGACGTGGTGTATTTAGATTTCCAAAAGGCATTCGATAAGGTGCCACACAAAAGGTTACTGCAGAAGATAGAGGTACGCGGAGTCAGTGGAAATGTATTAGCATGGATCGAGAATTGGCTGGCGAACAGAAAGCAGAGAGTCGGGATAAATGGGTCCTTTTCGGGTTGGAAATCGGTGGTTAGTGGTGTGCCACAGGGATCGGTGCTGGGACCACAACTGTTTACAATATACATAGATGACCTGGAAGAGGGGACAGAGTGTAGTGTAACAACATTTCCAGATTAGTGGTAAAGCGGGTTGTGTAGAGGACACAGAGAGGCTGCAAAGAGATTTGGATAGGTTAAGCGAATGGGCGAAGGTTTGGCAGATGGAATACAATGTCAGAAAGTGTGAGGTCATCCACTTTGGGAAAAAAAACAGTAAAAGGGAATATTATTTGAATGGGGAGAAATTACAACATGCTGCGGTGCAGAGGGACCAGGGGATCCTTGTGCATGAATCCCAAAAAGTTAGTTTGCAGGTGCAGCAGGTAATCAGGAAGGCGAATGGAATGTTGGCCTTCATTGCGAGAGGGATGGAGTACAAAAGCCGGGAGGTCCTTCTGCAACTGTATAGGGTCGTGGTAAGGCCGCACCTGGAGTTCTGCTTGCAGTTTTGCTCACCTTACTTAAGGAAGGATATACTGGCTTTGGAGGGGGTACAGAGACGATTCACTAGGCTGATTCCGGAGATGAGGGAGTTACCTTATGATGATAGATTGAGTAGACTGGGTCTTTACTCGTTGGAGTTCAGAAGGATGAGGGGTGATCTTATAGAAACATTTAAAATAATGAAAGGGATAGACAAGATAGAGGCAGAGAGGTTGTTTCCATTGGTAGGGGAGGCTAGAACTAGGGGGCACAGCCTGAAAATCAGGGGGAGCCAATTTAAAACCGAGTTGAGAAGTAATTTCTTCTCCCAGAGGGTTGTGAATCTGTGGAATTCTCTGCCCAAGGAAGCAGTTGAGGCTAGCTCATTGAATGTACTCAAGTCACAGATCGATAGATTTTTAACCAATAAGGGAATTAAGGGTTACGGGGAGAGGAAGGGTAAGTGGAGCTGAGTCCACGGCCAGATCAGCCATGATCTTATTGAATGGCGGAGCAGGCTCGAGGGGCTAGATGGCCTACTCCTGTTCCTAATTCTTATGTTCTTATGAATTCCATTTGCCACTGTCCTACCCACCTGACCAGTACATTGCAGTTCACAGCTTTCTTCTTAATTATCAACCATACAGCCTATTTTAGTGTCATCTGCAATCTTCTTAATCATACCCCCAATATTTAAGTCCAAGTCATTGATATATACCACAAAAAGCAAGGGACCCAGCACTGAGCCCTGCGGAACCCCACTGGAAACAGCCTTCCTGTCACAAAAACACCCATCATCCATTACCATTTGCTTCCTGCCTCTGAGCCAATTTTGGATCCAACTTGCCACTTTATCCTGGATCCCATGGGCTTTTACTTTCATGACCAGTCTGCCATGTGGGACCTTATCAAAAGCTTTGCTAAAATCTATATACACTAAACGCACTGCGCTCATCAACCCTCCTGGTTAGCTCCTTGAAAAATTCAATCAAGTTAGTGAGACATGACCTTTCCTTAACAAATCTATGCTGACAGTCCTTGATTAATCCATGTCTTTCCAAATGAAGATTTATCCTGTCCCTCAGGATATTTTCCAATTATTTTCCCACCACCAAGGTTAGGCTGACTGGCCTGTAATTACTCCCTTTCTCCCTTTTTAAACAAAGGTACAACATTAGCAGTCTTCCAGTCCTCTGGCACCTCACCTGTAGCTAGAAAGGATTGGAAAATGTTGGTCAGAGCCTCTGCTATTTCCTCTTTTGCTTCTCTTAACAGCCTGGGATACATTTACATAAGAAATAGGAACAGGAGTAGGCCATACGGCCCGTCGAACCTGCTCCACCATTCAATAAGATCATGGCTGATCTGATCATGGACTCAGCTCCACTATCTTGCCCATTCCCCCTAACCCCTTATTGTTTAAGAAACTGTCTATTTCTGTCTTAAATTTATTCAATGTCCCAGCTTCCACAGCTCTCTGAGGCAATAAATTCCACAGATTTACAATCCTCAGTGAAGAAATTTCTCATCTCAGTTTTAAGACCATGCCCTCTAGTTCTAGTCTTCCCCATCAGTGGAAACATCCTCTCTGCATCCACCTTGTCAAGCCCCCTCATAATCTTACACATTTCAATAAGATCACCTCTCATTCTTCTGAATTCCAATGAGTAGAGGCCCAACCTACTCAACCTTTCCTCATAAGTCAACCCCCTCATCTCCGGAATCAACCGAGTGAACCTTCTCTGGTTCATCCGGGCCTGGGGATTTATCCACTTTCAAAGCTGCTAAGCCCCTTAATACTTCCTCTCTCATGGAGTAGTAAAGAAGTAGTGGGATGTTTATAGTATGGCCCTACTATAAATATCCCAAGGCCTTACTTCAATCTTGAACACTGTCTGTTGCTAGGATGATCTGTAATTCTCTCTCTCTCTCGACTGTTGCTAGGCGAGGGTATCGTTCTCCCCCTCATGTACCAACAGACACTGAGCCACATCAGGAAATATTAGGACAGGTGACCAAATGCTTGGCCAAAGAAGTAGATTGTAAGGAGTGTCTTAAAGAAGGGGGAGAGAAACAAAGAGGTGGAGAGGTTTAGGGAGAGAATTCCAGAGCTTAGGGCCGAGGAAGCTAAAGGCACGGCCACCAATGGTGGAGCGATGCAATTGAGAATGTGCAAGAGGCCAGAATTGGAGGAGCGTAGAGATCTTGGAAGTTTGTTGGGCTGAAGGAGGTTACAGAGACAGGGAGGGCCAAGGGGCCAAGAACCTGGAGGGATTTCAAATCAAGAATTTGAATTTTTAAAAAGAGGCATTGACCGGAAGTCAATGTAGGTCAACGAGCTTAGGGGTGATGGGTGAATGGGACTTTATGCAAGTAAAAGTGAATGAAAGTATTTTATTTTGTTTGCTTTCTACCACCCCTGGCTCCCCATTAGGAGAACCTTAGAGGCTCAGGACATTCTGGTTGGTACCCAGTGACCATTAAATCTGCTTTAGCTTGCAAAACTCTTCCTCCCACCGACCCCACCCCCCCCCTTTACTACCCCTATCAGGGGGGACCTCTGCTGGGGGTGCCCTCTTGTCATGTTAATGTCCCACGACAGGAAATAGTGGTGATCCTGGGCCCCGGATAGGGTCTTGGATGAGGGGGGTATTAAGATACATTAGGCAAACATTTTGTTGTTAGCTACAGCCATAGAATCATAGGAACTTACAGCACAGAAGTAGGCCATTCAGCCAATCGTGCCCATGCTGGCTCTTTGAAAGAGCAAATGTGCCCTGTTTTTTTCCTTAACCCTGTAACTGCCACATCCTCAAGTGCGTGTCCCACTCCTTTTCAAAATTATTTATGGAATCAGCTTCCACCACCGTTTTAGGTAAAGCATTCCAGATCCCGACAACTCCCAGAGTGAATTTCTTTCCTCCATCTCCACTCTTAGGCCCCAAGTTTCCACATGATTTGCTCCTGATTTTTAGGAGCAACTGGTGTAGAACGGAGTATCTTAGAAATTGGAATTCTCCACACTTAGTTTGCACCAGTTCTAGTCAGGTAGAACAGTTTCACTTTGGAACAGAATTTTCTTTTCAAAAGGGGGCGTGTCCGGCCACTTACGCCTGATTTCAAAGTTTCGTGAGTGAAAACTTACTCCAAACAAACTTAGAATGGAGTAAGTGAAGATTTTTGTATGCTCAAAAAAACCTTATCTACACTTTAGAAAATCAGGCATAGGTTACAAATTAGGTGTAGGGAACGAGGTGGGGGGGGGGGGGGAGGGGGGGGAAGGGAAGTCATTAAATTCTACAATCAATCCTTAGTTATACTTATACAAATATTATACAAATAAATCCAACCTGAATAAAAATTTATAAGCAAAGAAAAGATTAAATAAACCATGTTCCTACCTGTGTGAAAGTGCTTCAGGCAGGCCTTTCATGTTGGAGACAGGCATGGGTGTGGCGTCAGTGTCTCGACGGCAGCGGCAGCAAGCTTCGAGCTGAGCTGCAGTGCTTGAGGCAGGCCTTCATTCTCTTCGTGGCTGGCCGCGAAGAAGCAGCACCGGACGGACCCGAGGCCATTCGGCCATGAGATAGCAGCGGCATCAGTGGCTGGCCGGCAGCCGAAGATACAGCAGCAGCCTTCGAGCTGTGAGGGGGACTGAGGCCATTTGGACAGGGAGAGGCAGCCACATCGACAGTTTTATATTTAAATTTGCAGAATGGGTGCTGCATTGTCAACACCACGTATTATTGCAAAGTTGAATTGACACTCTTATTTCTCCAAACACACAGTCCTTAATTTGCATGCACCAATGCAGCACCGGTTCTGCAAGTTTAGGAGTGAAAAGCTGAACTCACTGATTTCAGCAGGTGATTTATTCAGCAGTGCTGCTAAAAGCACTCCCTCACACACAGAAATATCAAAAAAAATTAAATTACAAGCCTTTGCAGGGGTCCAAGAAACAAATCTTCACTATTTCTGCAGTATTTTTAAAAATGGCCGAGTGCCAATGTTTGTGTGAGACTGCGCATGTGCGCACGCTCCAACGCGCACGCGCAGGGTTGCCGGCACCACGAAGGCTAATTTAAATTGTACCCGCCCCCTGCTACTTAGAAAATCGGCGCGAGTGTTAGGCTCCGCCCCCTGCTGCGAAGAGCGCGCCGCGCCAAGCAGACATCGAGCTCCAAGGAGCTCGAGAATATCGGACTTTTTTTTTAGGTGCCGTTTACGGCGCGAGAAACAGGCGCCCAGCTCGGAGGTGCGCCGTTTTCACCGCGGCACGAAACTTGGGGCCTTAGATCTTTCACCAATTGTTTTAAATCTGTGACCTCTGGTTATTGACCCACTCGCCATAAACTCTCATCCTCTTTAAAATTTCTGTTCGGTCATTTTTTAACCTTCTCTATTCCATAAGAACAGTCCGAACTCTCCTTATAACGGAAGTCCTTCATCCTGGTAACATCCTGGTAAACCTCCTCTGTACCCTTTCTAAGCCCTTCACATCTTTCCTGAAGTTTTTTGCCCAGAATTGTCCACAATGCTCCATCTGAGGCTTAACCAATGATTTATAAAGTTCTAGCATGATCTCTTTGCTTTTATACTCTATGCTTCTATTTATAAACCCATGTAGCTTACATGTTTTTTGATCCACCTGATCAACTTGCCCTGCCATCTTTTAAGGATTTGTGTGAATGGACGCCAAGATCTCTCTGCTTATCTACACTTATCAAAATCGTGCCATTTATAGTATACTACCTTTCCATATTAGTCCTCTCACTGTGCATTACTTCACACGTCTCTGCATTCAACTCCATCAGCCATGTTTCTGCCCATTTCACCATCCTGTCTGTGTTATCCTGAAATCTACCTCTCTTATCCCACCGACCCTCTTAATACTCAACTGGACTTGAAGGTTTGTGATGATTGTAATCTACACGGTTTGTACTAAATGTTTCTGTTTTTTTGTTAATGACAGGACACTGACCATGCACGCGATGACCACCGGGATATGAAGCCCTGCAACTATTCTGACTCTGGCATTGTAAGTTCTAAAACTCTACGGGGAAAAACTGGCTGGTAACACTCGTGAGGCGCGAGATTTTGCGCCAGGCGCAGAACTCTCGCCTCTCGTGAGAAATTGGGGCTCCACCTTCGAAAGGAAGTGTAGCGCAAAACTGGGGCAGTAGTGGGGCGGACGCGTCGGGAGCGGGGCACAGCGCGACGCAGTGGGCCACGTAGTGCTGCCGCGTAGGAGGGGCTATTACCATAATTAAAGGGAAGGGCCCAAGCTGCATATTCTGCAGCAACAAAAGTGTCCTTCCTAAACCACCAGGGACTGGGCGTGCCGTGCAAGCAGAGTGCCGGGCTGACCCATCGTGGCATGAACCAACAAAATTTCAAGCCCGGCAAAATCGGAGGCATTTTTTTCTGAAATGCCTTCAGCATCCTAGGCCCCTTTAACTGGCCGCCCGGTACATGTCCCCTGAAGCTGTCATTGTCATCACCCGGCACAGCTTCAGGTGGTGTTCCCCAATTCAGGGTCCAGGGCACTAACGGGGAGTTGCACATTGTGATTGTTAGTGGCGCCGCACCCAGGCAAAAAGTCGTTGCGCCCCATTAGCTACCATCGGGGGCGCTAAAGGGAGGCGCAAATGACTCAAATTTCTTGGCCTAAAAGCTTTAATTTGAACAATTGGGCTCAGTGTTCCCAGTTATTGTGCTGTTAGAGCAAGGTCTCATGTCACCGAATGGCAGAATTTGGACTCGTAACCAGACAGTCTTCAGATGGAGCAGCAGACATGTGGAGAGCGGGTGATGGGTGAATGGTACTTGGTGCGAGTTAGGGTAAGGACAGCAGAGTTTTGGATGACCTCAAGTTTATGTAGGGTAGGACCTGGGAGGGCAGCCAGTAATGCATTGCAATAGTCAAGTCTAGAGGTAACAAAGGTACAGATGAGGGTTCCATGAGCAGCTGAGCTGATGAGTCAGGGCAAAAGAACATAAGAAATAGGAGCAAGAGCAGGTCATTTGGCCCCTCGAGCCTGCTCCACCATTCAATAAGTCAGGCGATGTTATGGAGGTGGAAATAATTGATCTTAGTTATGGCATGGATATGTGGTATTGTTCGAGACTGGAGTAGACTTCCTCTTTGGTCTCGTCTGTAGCTTCCAGTGTTGGCGTGTACGCCCTAAAGAGCGTAGTGCACTGGTTCCAGGCTAGGGTGGGCCGAAGAGTCATGAGGCTTTTGCTTATCCCACAAGGGGAATCTCTGAGATGGCCCACTAGCTTGTTTTTTACTGCGAAGCCTACCCGATGGAGGTGCCTTTCCAGAAGAAGGTGTAGCCACGACCTTGTTCTTTGAGCTGGCCTTCCCTTGCCTGCTAGGTCTTGCTTAGGGCAGCGATGTTGAGGTCAATGTTGGTTATCAAAATCCACAACGAGGACTTGGACAACATGGATCATTTTCCATAATTCGGGAGCCGACTGTCAACAAGGGCAGACATCGACGACGAGGTCCAACACTGTCTTCAGTGTGCCAGCGCAGCCTTTGGTCACCTCAGGAAGAGAATGTTTGAAGACTAGGACCTCAAACCCAGCATCAAATTCATGGTCTACAGAGCAGTAGTGATACCCGCCCTCCTATATGGCTCGGAGACATGGACTATGTAAAGCAGGCACCTCAAAACACCGGAGAAGTACCACCAACGTTGCCTCCGCAAGATCCTGCAAATCCATTGGCAGGATGGGCGCACCAATACCAGTGTTCTCACTCAGGCCAACATACCCAGCATCGAGGCATTCACCACACTCGATCAACTCCGCTGGACAGGCCACATCGTCCGCATGTCTGACACGAGAGTCCCGAAACAAGTGCTGTACTCGGAGCTCTGACACGGCAAGCGAGCCCCAGGTGGGCCGAGGAAACGCTTCAAGGACACCCTCAAAGCCTCCTTGAAAAAGTGCAACATCCCCACCGTCACCTGGGAATCCCTGGCCCAAGGCACCCAAAGTGAAGGAAAAGCATCCGCGAAGGCGTTGAGCACCTTGAGTCTCTTCGCCGAGAGCAAGCTGAAGCTAAGCGCGGCAGCGGAAGGAGCACGCCCAAGCCTGAATATCGTCCAGGTTTAGCTGCATGCGGGCATTGACTGCTTCATTATCTGAGAAGTTGCAAATGGAACTGAACATTATGCAATCATCAGCGAACATCTCCACTTCTGACTTTTTGATGCAGGGATATAGAAGGAAGTAGGGCTGTTGTAGGGGATTGAAAAGGGATGTGGGTGGAGCGTAATACAAGGAAGCGGTCAGAGATGGCCTTATCTGATTGACATGATGGGAGCAGCGATGCCACGTGAGATAGCAAGGTCAATGGGTTGACTGTAAATGTCGGTTGGAGAGTTTACATGGAGGGAGAGATTAACCATCTTAGGCAAAGAGGACTGGAAACAGCTACTTGAAGTAACGAGCTTCATGGATAAGGGGGAACCAGTGGATGTGGTGTATTAGGATTTCCAGAAGGCATTCGATAAGGTGCCACGTAAAAGGTTACTGCGCAAGATAAGAGCCCACGAGGTTGGGGGTAATATATTAGCACGGATAGAGGATTGGCTAACTAACAGAAAACAGAGAGTTGGAATAAATGGGTCATTTTCCGGTTGGCAAACAGTAACTAGTGGGGTGCCGCAGGGATCGGTGCTGGGTCCTCAACTATTTACAATCTAAATTAATGACTTGGATGAAGGGACTGAGAGTAATGTAGCCAAGTTTTCTGATGATACAAAAATAGGTGGGAAAGCAAATTGTGAGGACGACACAAAAATCGGCAAATGGATAAAGACAGTGAGTGGGCAAAAATTTGGCAGCTGCAATATAGGCCCCAAGTTTCCACATGATTTGCTCCTGATTTTTAGGAGCAACTGGTGTAGAACGGAGTATCTTAGAAATCGGAATTGTCGTCATTTAGTTTGCTCCAGTTCTAGTCAGTTAGAACAGTTTCACTTTGGAACAGAATTTTTTTTCAAAAGGGGGCGTGTCCGGCCACTTACGCCTGATTTCAAAGTTTCGTGAGTGAAAACTTACTCCAAACTAACTTAGAATGGAGTAAGTGAAGATTTTTGTACGCTCGAAAAAACCTTGTCTGCACTTTAGAAAATCAGGCGTAGGTTACAAATCAGACGTAGGGAATGGTTGGGGGGGGGTGTTTAAAGGGAAGTTTATAAACATTAAACACTTCAGTTTTACAAATAAAGAGCCATCATCAATAATAAATGATAAATACATCAATAAATCAACCAATAAATCAATCAAAATAAATTAATAAGAAATAATTTTTTTTTAAATCAATAAATAAAACATTTTCTACTTACCGACTGCAGCACCGGGAGCCCTCCGACAGCGTGCTGGGATGCCCCCCTCAGTGTGTCTCTGTCAGTGTTTCTATCTCTCTGTCTGTCTGTGTGTCTCTCATTCTCTGTCTGTCAGTGTCTGTGTTTCTGACAGCGAGGGAAGAGGGAGGAGGGGGGTAGAGGGAGAGAGGGGGGGAGCAGAGGGAGGGAAGGGGGAGGGAAGGGGGAGAAGGGGGAGGAAGTGGGAGGGATGGGGAGAAGGGGGAGGGATGGGGAGAAGGGGGGGAGAAGGAGATTGGGGGGGAGAAGGAGATTGGGGGGGCAGAAGGAGATTGGGGGGGAGAAGGAGATTGGGGGGGTAGAAGGAGATTGGGGGGGTGAAGGAGATTGGGGGGGGTGGGGGGGAAGAAGAAGGGGGAGGGAGGCTGAACGGGCTGGGCCCGAGACTTCGGGCAGGGCCCGTCCCCAGCACAAGATTTACAGGTAGGTGGCGTTGGGTCGTGTCGGGGGGGTGATGGGAGGGAGGTCGGTTCGGTTCGGGTCGGGGGGAGGGAGGGAGGAGGGAGGTCAGGTCGGATCCAGTCCGGAGGCGGCGGGGGGAGCGGGTGTCGGGTCCGGTCCAGAGGCCGGGGGGGGGGAGGGGAAGCGGGTGTCGAGTCGGGTCGGGAGGAAGCAGGAGCTGGCCGTGGGAGGAGCCTTATTCACGCAGCCCCAGTGAGGCCATTTGGCCAGGGCTAGGGGCTGCATGCTTCGGGCCCCTCCCACAGAGTTTCGGGCGCCTGGAGTTACTGCACTTGCGCGCCCACTGTAGCGCGCATGTGCAGAGGTCCCGGCAGTGTTTTCAGCGCAGGGACCTGGCTCCGCCCCCCCCACAGCTCGTGCTGCGCTGCGCCAAGGGCCAGAGGACCTGCAGGGAGGTGGAGAATACAGAGGTTTTTTTTAGGCGCACTTTGTGGCGCGAAAAACGGGCGTCCAGGTCGGGACTGCGCCGTTCTAGGCGCGGCTCGCAACTTGGGCCCATAATGTGGGAAATAATAGAAAAGCAAATTATAATTTAAATGGAGAAAAATTGCAAAGTGCAGTAGAGAGAGAACCTGGGGTCCTTGTGCAGGAAACACAAAAAGTTAGTATGCAGTTACAGCAAATAATCAGGAAGGCAAATGGAATGTTGGCCATTATTACAAGGGGGATAGAGTATAAAAGCAGAGAAGTCCTGCTGCCACTGTACAGGGTATTGGTGAGGCCACACCTGGAGTACTGTGTACAGTTTTGGTCTCTGTATTTAAGGAAGGATATACTTGCATTGGAGGCTGTTCAGAGAAGATTCACTAGGTTGATTCCGGAGATGAGGGGGTTGACTTATGAGGATAGGTTGAGTAGGTTGGGCCTATATATATTGGAGTTCAGAAAAATGAGAAGTGATCTTATTGAAGCTTATAAGGTAATGAGGGGGCTCGACAAGGTCAATGCAGAGAGGATATTTCCACTCATAGGGGAAACTAAAACTAGGGGACAACATCTTAGAATAAGGGGCCACCCATTTAAAACTGAGATGAGGAGAAATTTCTTCTCTGAGGGTTGTAAATCTATGGAATTCTCTGCCCCAGAGACCTGTTGAGGCTGGGTCATTGAATATATTTAAGTGGAGATAGACAGATTTTTGAGCGATAAGAGAGTAAAGGATTATGGGGAGCAGGTGGGGAAGTGGAGCTGAGCCCATGATCAGATCAGCCATGATCTTATTGAATGGCGGCGCAGGCTCGAGAGGCCAAATGGCCTACTCCTGCTCTTATTTCTTATGTTCTAAGTTAAATCAGTGTTAGAGCATTGGGAGGCATTCAAAGAGGAGATCTGGAGGGTTCGGAACCGGTATGTTCCCTTATAGAAAAAGGGTGGGACTGACAAATCTCTCTGGCTACAGGTGTGGTGTCGAAGGATTAGAGGACTGCTAACGTTGTACCGTTGTTTAAAAAGGGAGGAAGGGATAGACCGAGTAATCACAGGCCAGTCGGCCTAACCTGGGTAGTGGGAAAACTTGAAACATTTTGAGGGACAGGATAAATCATCATTTAGAAAGACACAGATTAATCAAAGACAGTCAGCATGGATTTATGAAGGGAAGGTCGTGTCTGACAAATGTGGTTGAATTTTTTGAGGAGGTAACAAGGAGGGTCGAAGAGGGTAGTGCAATTGACGTAGTGTAGATGGACCTTCCCTTTTGTTCTGAGCAGCGTAGAGGCCCCGACCTGCGTGAGAATACAAGCGGCAGGTTGAGGCCATAAAAGAAGCCCGGGAGCAGCGTGTAGGCCACGGGAGCAGCGTGGAGCAGTGCGAGCTGGTGCAGGAGGGCGATGGCAGCGAAGAGTGACATCATCAAGGTTCAGGTCGGTGATTGGAGCGTGGGCAGCTACAGCAGGAGCGGCGAGAGACTGTGGAGGGATGTGATTGGGGGCCCAGGAGAGGTGTGAGTTCGGGGCCAGGGACCCAGGGGCAACATGGGCCAGCCCACACTGCGATATGTGTGCGCACTAGGTCCGTGCAGCAGAGCAGGTCTCCAGTCGTCTTGGATAACCCTTGCCACTGGACCAAAACCTAGCTCTGTCAAGCCCATGTGGTGGCTGGTGTGCAACGGCCACCACACATTAAAAAAATCCACACACAGTCATCTTCCACCCTTGAGGATGTAGATCGGGATCTGGAATAGAAGGTCCTTCATTGAAACACCTGTGAACTCATCCTTTTTTGGCGTGAAAGCAAGTCATCCTCGTTTCAAGGGACTGCCTATGATGTTGATATGGATTTTAGCAAGGCTTTTGATAAGGGCCCACATGGCAGACTGGTCATGAAAGTAAAAACCCATGGGATCCAGGGCAAAGTGGCAAATTGGATCCAAAATTGGGTCAGAGGCAGGAAGCAATGGATAATGGTTGATGGGTGGTTTTGTGACTGGAAAGCTGTTTCCAGTGGGGTGCTGCAGGGCTCAGTACCAGCTCCCTTGCTTTTTGTGATATATATCAATGATTTAGACTTGAATGTAGGGGGAATGATTAAGAAGTTTGCAGATAATACACAAATTGGCTGAGTGATTGATAATGAAGAAGAAATCTGTAGACTGCAGGAAGATATCAATGAACTGGTCAGGTGGGCAGAACAGTGGCGAATAGAGTTCAATCTGGGGAAGTGTGAGGGATCCATTTGTGGAGGGCTAACAAGGCAAGGGAATACACAATAAATGGTAGGACAGTGAGGTATGGCGGAACAAAGTGACCTTGGAGTGCATTCCACAGATCCCTGAAGGCAGCAGGCCAGGTAGATAAGGTGGTTAGTAAGGCATACGGGATACTTACCTTTATTAGCCGAGGCAAGGAACTTTATATGCTTGAACTTTATAAAACACTAGTTAGGCCACAGCTAGAGTACTGCATGCAGTACTAGTCACCACATTACAGGAAAGATGTGATTGCACTAGAGAGGGTACAGAGGAGATTTAGAAGAATTTTGCCTGAACTGGAGCATTTGAGCTATGAGGAAAGATTGGATAGGCTGGGTCTGTTTTCATTTGAACAGAGGAGGCTGAGGGGAGACCTTTGAGCTGTATAAAATGATGAGGGGCCTAGATAGAGTGGATAGGAAGGACCTAT